>NW_017616606.1:0-172636 GCF_001879475.1 Ipomoea nil | reverse complement strand
CTTAAGCTTCTTTCATATTCACCAATATTCATCATGTATTTAAATGTTCCACTCAGTTTGAATGCTTGCATGTTCCTTTTCCTATATTCTGATATATTATATATAGTATAAATAGTTTTGTGCCATTTTTTGAACTTGCATACATGCTTTAACCTTGGATTTGAGAATATTTGCTTCACTAAGATGCATGAATATGATGAACATAATATATAGTAACTAAGAGAACAATGTAAGATAATTATTTAAGATATTATTACCATTGAGAATGGTTAGAAAAATAATAATGTGGCTCAAATCTATCCACCACCATGCAGCAGCTCCCACGTAGACCAACGTCCGCGTTGCATGCAACATGGCCTCATTTCCGACACGTTCTCTGTTTTTTTTGCTAGCTCATCTTTGGCATGCCACTTTTATCTCTTCTTCTTGAATGTATAAATAGAGTAGCATTTGCTTTGTAAGATATCATCCATTTTCATACATCAATTGTATTTGAATTCATCTTTATCCTATTCTATCTTTACGTAGCATATATATATATATATATATTTCTTCATTTATATTCTCTTTTTAGAGATTAAATATATATATATATATATATATATCTCTATTTTTCCCACTTTATTAATTCTATTTGTCATTTATTATATTCTCCCTATTATTTAACTTATATAATTCTCAATTTTCGATTCTTCGCTTCCGCATTATTCCGTTATATTCCTAACAAGTGGTATCAGAGCGGTTTAATTGAGAGTTATTTTCAAAGATGTCGACTGTTACCAAGTTCGATATCGAGAAGTTCGACGGGAAAATTAGCTTTTCTATCTGGAAGGTTCAGATGGAAGTCGTTCTAACCCAGAACGGTTTGAAGAAAGCGCTAGCTGGGAAGAAGAAGAAACCAGCTGCAATGACAGATGAAGATTGGGAAGATTTGGATGACAAGGCACGTTCAACCATTCTTTTGTGCCTGTCTAAAGAGGTTCTACGTGAGGTAGTAAGTGAGACGACTGCGTCAGATTTATGGTCCAAGCTGGATACGCGTTACATGGCCAAAACTCTGGCGAACACGCTACGCCTGAAGGAGCGTCTGTACACAATCCGTATGACGGAAGGTACTTCTATTAAATCTCACTTGGATGAATTCAATTCTATTTTATTGATGTCATAATTGACGATGAGGATCGTGCTGTTTTATTGCTTGTCTCTCTCCCTAAATCATACAAGCATTTCAAAGAAATTATACTGTATGGTAATATTAGTGATACCCTTACTTTCGACAATGTTAAGTCAAACCTATTGTCCAAAGAAAAGTTTGACTTTGAAATTAAGTCTGAGGACAAAGGTGAAGGCTTGACTGTAAGGGGTCGTTCACTTGAATCAGGGAGTAGCAATAAAAATTCTAGATCCAAGTCCGAAGGACGTAAGTCCAACAAATCCTGCAAGTACTGCAAGAAGCATGGTCATGATGTGACTGAATGCTTTAAGTTGAAAAACAAGCAAGAGAGAGAAAATTCCGCTGAAGCTAGTGTTGTTGAAAGTGATTCAGAAGGCGATGTTATGTTATCTGTTAGCTCCGATTGCAAACGAAGCAAAACCGAGTGGATTCTGGACTCTGGTTGTACATTCCACATGTGTCCTCACAAAGATTGGTTCGTCTCTCTAGAATCGGTTGATGGTGGAGTTGTCTTGCTGGGTAATGATACCCAATGCAAGGTTAGTGGAATTGGAAGTGTTCAGATTAAAACTCATGATAATGTTATCAAGACTCTTACCAATGTTCGGTATATTCCTGATTTGAAACGCAATTTGATATCCTTGGGCACCTTGGAAAGTCTGGGGTCCAAGTACATAGCTGAAGGTGGAGTTCTAAAGGTTATAAAAGGCTCTCTTATTTTCTTGAAAGCTTCTCGTTCTGGAAGCTTGTACAACTTGCATGGCAGTACTATGATAGGTTCAGTAGCGGTTTCCTCATTGGTGTCTGATGCGGATCTCACTCAATTATGGCATATGCGTCTGGGGCATATGAGTGAGAAAGGCATGCATCTCCTGAGCAAGAAAGGCCTCCTTGGTTGTTCAGGTACGAGTAAATTACAATTTTGTGAGTATTGTGTTTTTTGAAAACAAAAGAGGGTTAGTTTCTCTACTGCTACACACTGTACCAAAGATGTATTGGAATACATACATTCTGATTTATGGGGACCAATTAAATTCCAGTCTATGGGAGGCTGTAGATATTTTATGTTTATTATTGATGACTTTTCTCGTAAAGTCTGGGTCTTTTTCCTGAAACATAAAAATCAGGCATTTTCTATTTTCAAGAAGTGGAAAATACTTGTTGAGACTCAGACAGGTAAAAAAGTCAAGAAGCTCAGGACAGACAATGGCTTGGAGTTCTGTGAGTCAGATTTCAATGACTTTTGTGCGGCAAATGGAATCGCCAGGCACAAGACCTTGCCTGGTAAACCCCAGCAAAATGGTGTTGCTGAACATTTGAACAGGACTCTATTGGAAAGAGCTCGTTGTTTGCTCTCTAATGCTGGGTTATGGAAACGGCGTGATTTTTGGGCCGAGGCCGTTTCTACTGCTTGCTATTTGGTAAATAGATCTCCACATTCATCCCTTGATTTCAAAATTCCAGAGGAAGTTTGGTCAGGTAATCCTATTGATTACTCTATCTTAAGAGTTTTTGGATGTCCTGCATATGCTCATTCCAGTACGGGTAAATTAAACCCTCGAGCTGTCAAATGCATTTTCCTTGGTTATGCTTCAGAGTCAAAAGGGTATCGTCTATGGTCTCCTAATTCTTGGAAAATCATTCTGAGTCGAGATATCACTTTTGATGAAAATGCACTACTTTCTTCTCGAAAAGTTCCCAGTACAGGTGAGACGCAGAGTACTGGTGAAAAGGTGGAGTTTGAGTTCAGGCCTATTGATGGTGTTACTACTGCTGATGGTAATACTAAAGATGATGCATCTACTAGCACTGCACCTCTCGTCGAGCCACAACGAGAGTATTCCATTGCTATGGATCGTCCTAGGAGGACAGTTAAAAAACCTGCTAGGTATGCTAGTGATGATGAAACCAACATGGTTGCTTATGCTCTTTCAGTCGCATAGGAGGTTGATGGTGATCCATCCTGCTATTCTGGGGTTCTTCATGTTGCTAAGTTCAAGTAGTGCATGAGTTTAGTCGGCTGTTCCAGTGGTTAATTCCTATGGTGGATTTGATCCAAGGTGGAGATTGTTAGAAAAATAATAATGTGGCTCAAATCTATCCCCCACCATGCAGCAGCTCCCACGTAGACCAACGTCCGCGTCGCATGCAACATGGCCTCATTTCCTACACGTTCTCCGTTTTTTTTTGCTAGCTCATCTTTGGCATGCCACTTTTATCTCTTCTTCTTGAATGTATAAATAGAGTAGCATTTGCTTTGTAAGATATCATCCATTTTCATACATCAATTGTATTTGAATTAATCTTTATCCTATTCTATCTTTACGTAGCATATATATATATATATATATATATATATATATATATATATTTCTTTATTTATATTCTCTTTTTAGAGATTAAATATATATATCTATTTTTCCCACTTTATTAATTCCATTTGTCATTTATTATATTCTCCCTATTATTTAACTTCTATAATTCTCAATTTTTGATTCTTCGCTTCCGCATTATTCCGTTATATTCCTAACAAGAATGTAAGAATAGGCATGTACTTACTTGAGTTTGAGTTATGTTGCTATTATTATGATCATTCTTTGCTCCTAATAAATTCAGGTGTCACTGGAAGTAAGAACACATGAAATTAATGCAGGGTGCAGGGGTATTGAAATCCTTCAAAAGGGTTTCTATTAGCTTTTATTGAGCTGGAATTGCATGTTCATGCTAAGCTTGGCCTCCCCGGTCTCCATTTTTCTGCAAATCAAATGAGAAGCAATTAAAAAAAAATGAGATGTGGGTGCAGTACCATCTATTTATGGAGAAAGTGATTACTCCTTCTGTGTAGATGTGGGTGCGGAACCATCCATTTATAGGCTTTTTCTTAGTAAAATTTTATTTTAAAAATATGTACTTGCTTGTGTTGTACTCATCAGCCAAAATTAATTTTTTAATGCCTTGGAAATAGCAAATTGAATTTTTGCCTTGGAAATAGCAGCTAGCACCTGCAAAGTCTGCAAAGATGAAGATGTTTCTTGCATGCAATGAATGAAATGAATGAAATATTTTAAAATTAAGTTGTCCGATGCAAAAGCTATGACTTTTAAGTCCAACCCCCCCCCCCCCCCCCCCTCTCATGGGCGGGAAAACAATTTCTTTTTATTTAACAAAAATGTTTGGCTATATTATAATAGAGATTGTACCCGTGCGATGCACAGATTAAAAATTATAAATATTGTTGTTACGTTATGATATTAAAAATTCTTAGTCTTATTAAATTTCAAATATATATAATAAATAAGTTATGTAAATACTAAAATAACAACTTTAAGACCCTTATAGTTGATACTTGCTAGGGAATTGTCTCCATTGAAACTTAAATAGATGGCCTCCATGACAATCTCGGATCAAAACTTGAGTACCCAAATTATTTCTTTATATAATTTATGCTTCAATAAGATGATCTCCTAATTTACTAATAACCAATCTCATTCACCGCATTAAACAACCGATAAATTAATAATAATAGTACTAATAATAATAGTATTATCAAAGGCCTTGTGGTCAAGCGGCGCAGTTGTGGTCCCAACAAATTTTATTTTATTTTTATGAAAGGAATACCCACTAATTTTACTTATATATATATATATATATATATATATATATATATATATATATATACATACTAGTAATTGCACCCGTGCGATGCACGACCATAGATAATAATAATAATAATAATAATAATAATAATAATAATAATAATAATAAGCAATATAACATAATAATAATAAAAAATGAAGAAAATCTATATAGAGAAAAATTATTAAATAATAACTAACATTGAAATTGTATTACATATTATTGAAAATTTTTTTGTATACGGAATTTTTACTCGTACTCATAAATTTTCATTATCTCGACAAATAAAAAAAAATTGTTTTGTTTTGTTTTTTGAAAATAACACAACTCAAAATTTCTAATCCCCTCAGATTACTTATTCTAAAAAGTGCTGCGTACATTTGACGATGAAAGACAAACTTTTTCAAAAACAAATTCACATGCGATATAGAAAAAATGTTGTATATAGTATACAAGTATATGAATTTAATTCAAAAATTTTATAGAATAATGCTAAATATAGTATAAAAATATATGAATTTAATTCATATTATTTTTCAATTTAGAAAAAAACTTAGTCAATATATATATGGCCCTGTTTGGTAAAATTGGTGTTAGCTAATAGCTGTTAGTTGTTAGCTGATTGTGTTAATTAGAGGGTATAAATAGTCGATAACATTAGCTGATTGTAGAAAAGTGTTTGGTAAATTAGCTGTTAGCTGATAGCTGTTTGGTATAATTTCTTTTCTCAAAAAGCAAATTGAAAAAGTTGCTTGGAGTAACATTTTGAATTTTAGCCTTTTGGAGTTGCAAAAAGCTAATTAACCAAATATTTATATTGATATTTTAACTAAATCAAACAATTAATAGTGGTCAAATAAGCCAAAATTGGCCTATAGGCCAATATTTTACCAAACAGGGCCATATATATATATATATATATATATATATATATATATATATATATATATATATATATATATGTGTGTGTGTGTGTGTGTGTGTGTGTGTGTGTGTGTGTGTGTGTGTGTGTGTGTGTGTGTGTGTGTGTGTGTGTTATAAATTTCAAAATATAAAAATAAATCAATATAAATGTTAGTTTATAATATTTAATAACAAATATATTACTTAATATAATATAATAAATTCTTGACCATAGCTTCATTTCTTTCTCTCTTTTTTTAAATAAATAATCCACCCCAAAAACCCAATAATGCATCCCATAACCCGAACCCAATAAAATCACATATAAAATGCATTCTCCTAACCCTCTTCATTAGATTTTACACCAAAAGATATACTCCCAGTATATTTTAAACCAAAATTTTTTTCTATCTCCAACCCATTACACATTTATACTCATTTTTGAACTCTGTTTTCACAAATCAGAGAACTATATATTCATAATTTGATAACTATACAATTTAGAAATTATGAATTTACAGTACAGAAATTACGAATCTACAGTACAGATATTATGAATCTACTGTATAGAAATTATGAATCTACTGTTGTTGGTCCCGAAAGGGTGGTGAGAAGTCTAGAGGGGGGGGGGGGGGGTGAATAAACTTCTCTAACTTTTTCGAACTACTTCTGCAAACAACACTTTGTAACTTCAACTCTAAGTAACAAGCATAAACAAGTATAACAACTTAGAGTGTGCACAGCGGAATTGTAACGGCAAAGTGTTATGCTTTAAATTGTGTCGTGCTCAAGAGAGATTCTATACATGCATCACGTTAGAAACACTTGATATAGATGTAGGATGATGTATATAAAATTTCACTTGCATGCAAACGAGGGAACTATCAAACCCAGACAGATAAAGATACGCAATAAACCGTAACGGGTTAGTTCACAAATAATATAGGCATGCACGAAATATATATGAGCAGTAAGTAAATAGAGAGAGAGATTTATAGTGGTTCAGAGGTGGTGTAATCCTCCTAGTCCACTCTTCTCCTTTCACTTCAAGGAGGAAATTCACTATTCTTCAATCACCCAGATACAATAGTGAATAAGTGCCCAATGACACTTCTCCGAGTGCTTCGCACAAAGCTACACTCCACCAAGGTTTTTCGCAAGCTCCTCTTGTTACTCTGCCTTCCCGAGTACTTCGCACCAAGCTGTACTCCTACACCACGAGAACTACGCACAAAGCTACGCTCTCACCGGGTTTTCACAAGCTCCCCTTGTTACTCTGCCCGTTACAACCGAGTGCTACGCACAAAGCTACACTCCAACTGGGTTTTTCACTCTCCCTAGTTACTCTACCCCTTTTCTACACTCTGTAGAAGATTTACAATGAAATACAAAGATTTCTTCTCTCAGACTTGAATTCTATCTTATATAGCTCAATATACCACTTGATGATTGATTGGATAATTTTCTTTGTTGTTCAAGTGTTTTCTGAATCTCTGTTGGATTCGTTTCTTGTCTTCAAGTCTGCTTGGGCAATTTATAGCAGATGAAAGCTATTTGCCCGTTGATCAACTTTCGATCTCGATCGTCCATTTTGAATTGTAGTTGATCAATTAATTTTGCCAACTTGGTCTGCAAAAATCATTTCGCCGTCTGTCAGAAGATTTTGAGAAATCTCGCCGTTGCTCTCCTTTAATCTGACAAAGCTTTTCTTTGGAATGGGTAGCCTCCAATTTTGAATTTTCTCTGGCATGACTTTTGTTGAATTATTGATCTGATGTGCCAAGTTGATCAAATAATTTATCTACTGATTCTTGCTTGAGTATTAAAAAGATCTCCTTCGTATATCAGCTTCTTCTTCTCCTTCGGCTTCTTCTACAGAAACAGAGCTTCAAAATAATGTTTCTGTCTAATTCTACCATGATGTCATAGCTCCTTTTGATGAAGTCATGTCCCAATAGTATATCATGTTCCACCTTGTATCATGGACTATATATCATGTTCCACCTTGTATCATGGAATATATATCATGTTCCACCTTGTATCATGGACCATATATATCATGTTCTATTTCATATCATGAGCTAGCTATCATGTTCCACCTTGTATCATGGACCATATATATCATGTTCCATTTCATATCATGTTCTAGCTATCATGTTCCACCTTGTATCATGGACCATATATATCATGTTTCATTTCATATCATGAGCTAGCTATCATGTTCCACCTTGTATCATGGACCATGTATATCATGTTTCATTTCATATCATGAGCTAGCTATCATGTTCCACCTTGTATCATGGACCATGTATCACGTTCCATTGTATATCATGAACCAATATTATGAAATCATAAAATTACTTCGGGTGGGAATCAAACTATGGACCATCTGCTTTGCTTGGCAAGGCTTCTTCCAGCTCAATTGGGTATCCAATTGATATCATCCAAGACTTAAATTCTTTTGACTTATCTCCTCCACGTGTTCTCCACTAGCTTTATCACATCGTGATGTCATTACCCGATAGTTGTGATGTCATCACCCAATAATTCTCTCAACTATCACGATAAAAATTGTTCTTTCATGATAGTATAACCTGATATTACTGTCATGATGTCTTTCATGATAGTATAACCTGATATTACTGTCATGATGACAACATCTCCTTATATTGCTACTTCACGATAGCAATTCATCTTTACACCAAAATTGCTTCTAATGAGAATCGAACTGTGGATCATCTGGCATTAGGCATACTTCAACACGTCTTCTACCATCTCATCCGTCTCAACCTTTGGTAACTTGATGCTTCATAAATCTGTTAAGCTATGATCCCGCTTTCATTTATTTTTCTTTAAAAACTGCTTTTTCGTAGACTTCATGTAGGCTTCATAGCAGTGGTGCACTATTCTTGGTGAACCAGAACTGACTCAAATAAAATAAAATTGGGGTCTACAAAATACATTTGGCTCATCAAAACTTCTACAATATATTCCTAACAATTTCCCCCTTTTTGATGATGCCGAAACTTATACCCAAGTCATTTGGCTATGTCAAATTTTTGAAAAATAATCTTTTTGTCCAATTTTATTGCGACTAGCCATTTGACGGGTTTAACACGTTTAAGACCTAGAGATTTTAATTTTGGACGGTCCTAAACGTATATTGAGACTATAACGCGGGGTTGCGTATTGATTTTTATCTTTTAATTTTTCTTCCCCCTTTCAATTTTATTTTCTCAATTATACGCCTCACATGCAATTACTAAGTCCAATTTAAAATCTTGAGACTTTAAAGCAATTAACATACTAGACAAAGTAAAGAAATAAACCATATGCTAGCAATTTATATTATGTACCAAAAGGCATAATTCGAACAAGCTAGCTATTATGTACACCAAAAATTGAGGCTTCAAAATTTTATCTCTTGCCAATTAAGGCATTCACGTGTGCCCTTAATTCCTTGAAGTCTCGTTTCTTTCCTTCGAGTTGGTATGGTGCGGTGACTTGCTCGGTAACATAATTTCCATAAGCTTCTTGAACATTGTCACCCCGTAACACTCCGGCTTGGTACCAAGCAACACATTCTTCAAATGATCTTCCATCCACCATTTCGTTGCTTGTGTGCCCAAAGAATGTCTCCAACTCTCGTATAAGCTTCAACTTGTTTTCTTCATAAATTGATCTTGAAGGTGTTGATCTTTGGCATCCTTGTTGGCTAGGAAAATCCATGCTTTGAGGGGTCATCAAATAATCCATTATTCTCCTTTTTCCTCGGCCTTGAGCTCTCGGTGTGGGTGTTACTCCTCTCGGTGCTCCTGGAGGTCTAACAAGCTCAACTAGTGGCCATTGTGACGACGGTCCAATCAAATGGTTCACCAAATGACTTGGAGCTCCTCTAGTTCTTTCCCCCTTTTCGGCAGCATCCACATAATGTTGGAAACTCGCCGAAGCTTTGTCTTGGCTCTTTTGGACTCCAATTAAAAGATCATTGTTCACGCCAACTTGATGTAGTAGAGCCTTCAATTGGTTCTCTACCAATCGTAGCTTCGATTCACACTCCGTTCCTTTCTTCCCCTAAGTCAAGGAACATCTTCAAGACTTCCCTATTACGCTCTTCTTGCTTAGTAGACATTGTGGCCATATCACCTTGGATTGATCCTTGTCCAAGTAACAAGGATTTGGCCCTTTCATAAGCTTCCTTGTGAAAGTCATCTAATTTGGTATCAACATTACCAAATTGATTTTGGACTTTCTCAAACTCTTGAAAGACATCTCCTTTCAATTTTTGAATTTCCTTTCGTACATCCCCAATAATATTTTCTTTCAAAGTATCAATATTAATGGATGAAGAATGTACCTCCTTGTGTGACTCTTCTTGTGGTTGTCTCGGCATGGATGATTCCGGTGGTTCCACGTATGGTGCATCCTCAAGACACAAGGGCTCGTCAATTGTAGGAATGAGTGGTTCGGTAATGGCAATAGGAATCGGTTCGGCACGGCTTAGTGGCAAAGGTGACACTTCAATTTGTAGCACATTTTCTTGTTCCTCCATTCGGCTTTCATCATCAACATTTGCTTCCAAATTTTCATTCACCGAATTCGTCACATCCGTAGCCGTGTGGGGTGAAATAGCATCAAAACTAAGGTTGTCATCCCCTATATTCGAAGGAAATGGGTCCAATTCTTGCAAGCTTCCTCCTTCGGTCTCCTTCAAATGTGATGCTTCCCCATGTGTGCCGTGCACTTCTTCTCTTGAAATGACCAATGCTCGGGCAATATCATCACGAGCAAATCCATCTATTGTCTCAACGGCATTTTCGGGAACTTCTTGAGCCACTTTCTTGCCCCGACTAATAGCAACTTTCTTAATAAAGCACTCATTAATCACCGAAAGCCTAGTCGCGGTAGCAAGATTTCTTGTTCCAATCCATTGTAAAGCAAACTTCTCCAATTCTAGAGTATCCGGTCCTATCCTTGTAGCAACCGAATTATGATCACTTAATCTCCAATTCCTCCAAACTTTCACACGTTCATACTCCTTCAACAACTCACTACTTGCCCCATAAGTTGGAATGTCATCTACACTCCCAACTTTACTTGGTAAAACCACCTCTTCATTCAGGTTTGGGGTGTGGGTTGCGGGTGCGGGTATGGTGACAATTTGGTGACTACAAGCATCATCACTACTTCTCCCATGGGTATTGGATTCCCCGTGACTAGTAGCTCGGTTAGAAGGAGGCTTTTTGGCTAAGGAATGGGTTGATGCATTTGCCGGTTTTCGTTTTCGGATATTGGCTTGGGAAGGATCAACCGGAATTGGGGTTCGAAAAAGGTAATTTTGGTTTTGTATTGGTTTTGGCTTGGATAGGGCAACACCTTTCAACTTCAACAACTCCCCAACAACAAAACCGTACCCAATGTCATTAGGAAACCATCCATTCACCAATGGTTTTGCTAGCCTAATTTGATCAACTATTCGGCCATATATAAACCGTCCCCAATCTACGGCAACAACATTCACAATGGCATGCATCAAAGGCAGATTTTTCTTAGTAAAATAATTCCTACTAGAATATTTGCACTCAATAGTTTTATGCACTATATCAAGTAGCATTCCATATTCGTGCTTCAACATAACCTTAAAGCCATTAGTACACGTCTCGACTTGTGCGGTTTCGTGTCTAATTTCACTCCAAAAATCATTTAAATCAAAGCCGTGATCTTCCACTTTCAACAATTTTTCCTCCAATCCAAAATGAGTTCTCACATCATCTAACTCAATTTTCAACAAAACACCTCCAACAGTAGAATTTATAACACCATGTTCGACAAATGCGTGTCTATAAAATTCTACTACTTCATTCAAATAGAAACCATCATACTTGAAAGAGCAAAATTTCAATAACCCACTACTTTCAAGAGAGGTTAAGATTTTTACCCCCAAGTCTTGGTTTTGGATGAACTTGTTGTAGTCCTCAAGGTCCATGATCATCCCTCGAATCACCCGAGTGAGTTTCCTCGATCCTTCTGCTCCAATTGGGTTTTAAGCTCTTTCCATCTTGATAGAACAAAAATTAGGGAATTTTGAGATGGGTTTCGGGTAGGGGTTTCGGCAGTCCGAAAAAAATGGGTAGAAGGAAATGGGTTTTTGGTTGTGAGAGGTTTCAAGGACAATGGTGAGGGTGGGTAATGGGTATTTGGGTGTAGAATGGATTTTTGTGGGAAATTTGGGATGGGTTTGATTGAATTGAGAGATTTTCAAGTTTTGCTTCTTCTTCTTGCATGCGCCGGCTGTGAGAGAGGGAGGAAGAAGAAGATGAACTTCTTTCTTCTTTGTCTCTTGGAGGCAAAATAACTGCCTAGCAAAATTACCATTTTGCCCTTTAGTGGATAGAAAGAGATTGTAGAACAATTGAGGGCAACTTCGAACTTTCACTGATTTAAATTTACCAACTCAGATTTTAATACTCCATTTGTGGGTACATAGCGCCAAAAATTAAGCTTTAATTCGCTGCCACCTGTAGATGTTCATGGAGCAAAAATTTCTTCGACACAAAATTGTTAGAGCAATAAATCTTTTCATGCTAACAATTTAATTTCGACATCTGATAAATCTGAGAATTAAAATTGATCGTCCAATAAAATCAATTTAAACAGATAAGATAAAAAATGATGCTAGATACATTCCTAAGAAATTTCATCAGATTGACTTAAGCAGGTGAAAATTAAAATTAAAGCTGATGACCATTCAGTCTGACAACTCATTTTGCATGCACTATTATCAACTTTTAGCATAGCTTAGCAATACATTCCCCCTAAGTCATATAATCCCTTACTATCATGATGCATTCCCCCTAACTTTTATATCCCTTTTAGCAATTAAAAACAAATAACCAATTTCTACATACCTAAGTTCGTAAGATAAAATTACTAACATGTACACAAATAAATTATAACACATTAATTAAATTAAATCACGTTGAACACATAGGTAACAAATTTCATGCAATTTCATGCAAATCACGTACATAAATTTTTCGAATTTAAAAATTTCGAAATACTTAGCTCATTTCGATCATTCCCATTTCGTGCCTTAGAGTTGCAAAACGAGATTCACACAACGGTTTTGTGAGAATGTCGGCAATTTGATTTTCTGTGGGAACATGATCGATCTTCAAATCTTTCTTCTCGACGTGGTCTCGTATGAAGTGATGTCGGATGCCGATGTGTTTGGTTCGCGAGTGGAGCACAGGATTTTGGGTTATTGCAATTGCACTAGTATTATCACATAAAATACTAACATTTTCGCATTTAATCCCAGAATCCAACAATTGTTGCTTCATCCACAAAATTTGTGCACAACAACTCCCAGCTGCAATATATTCGGCCTCGGCAGTGCTCGTAGCTATGGAGTTTTGTTTCTTGCTGAACCAAGATACCAATCTTCCCCCTAAGAACTGGCATGTCCCTAAGGTACTTTTTCGGTCTATTTTACACCCTGCAAAATCTGCATCTGAATAACCAGTTAGTGTAAAATCTCCTTCTTTGGGATACCATAATCCCACATTGATTGTTCTTTTGAGATATCGAATTATCTTCTTGGTTGCAATCAGATGACTTTCTTTGGGCTTTGATTGGAATCTTGCACATACGCCAACCGAGTATGATATGTCTGGTCTACTTGCGGTTAAGTATAGTAACGATCCAATCATCCCTCGATACATCGTTTGGTCGATGTCTTTTCCTTCATCATCTTTATCCAATTTTTGAGATGTACTCATGGGAATTTTGACTGAGGATTTTCCATCTATGCCAAATTTCTTGATAAGATCTCTTGTGTACTTGGCTTGATTTATGAAAATTCCTTCTTCAAGTTGCTTGACTTGCAGTCCCAAAAAGTAATTTAATTCTCCCATCATACTCATCTCGAACCTGTTTTGCATGAGCTTGGAAAATTTCTCACATAAAGATTTATCAGTACTTCCAAAGATAATATCATCAACATAAATTTGTACTAATAAAATGTGATTATTTTCTTGAATTCTAAAGAGGGTTTTATCGACTAGACCTTTGGTGAATCCACAATTAATTAAGAACATTGACAAGGTGTCGTACCAAGCTCGTGGAGCTTGCTTTAACCCATACAATGCCTTCTTTAATTTGTAGACTTGATCACCAACGTCTTTTACCTCAAAACCGGGTGGTTGTTCGACGTAAACTTCTTCTTCAAGTAAGCCATTAAGAAATGCGCTCTTTACGTCCATTTGATATACGATGAAATTCTTGTGCACTGCGTATGCTAGGAATATCCGGATTGCTTCGAGTCGTGCGACAGGGGCGAATGTCTCATCAAAATCAATGCCTTCTTCTTGTGAATACCCCTTTGCGACTAATCTTGCTTTATTCCTAACAATCACGCCATCTTCGTTCGCTTTGTTCCTAAAGACCCATTTGGTGCTGATTACATTTTGGTGCGTTGGTCTTGGAACAAGTTTCCATACGTCATTGCGCTTGAATTGATCTAATTCCTCTTGCATGGCATCTATCCAACTTGGATCGGCTAATGCTTCGTCAATTTCCTTTGGCTCCAGTTGTGATAGAAAGCATGAGAACATTGCATCTTGTTGTTGATTCCTAGTAGATGATCGCGTCTTTACTCCGTCACTTGGATTTCCAATGACTAAGTCATGTGTGTGACTTCTTAGCCATTTTCGATTTGGTTGGAAACTTGTTGGATTCTCAGAGTTTCCTTCTTGTTGGAATACTTGTTGTGATTCCACTTGTTGTGAATTGTTGACGGGTGCATCTTCGGGTTCATCTACTGGAGTTCCTTCTTCATGAATTCTGGATGCAATTTCAGGTTGTAGGTGTGCGTGATATTTCGAGTATCACATTGGATATTGCCTCAATTTGGTGAGTACCCATATCACTTGATTCTTCTACTTCCTGCAACACATTATCTTCCAACATATCGTTAGAAATAATTGAATCACGATTACCTTCACCTTCTTTGCCATTTTTGTCGTGATTTTCATCAAACACAACGTGAATCGATTCTTCTACCACCATGGTTGATTTGTTGAATATTCTATACGCCTTGCTGGTGGATGAATATCCTAAGAATGTTCCTTCGTTTGCACGTTCGTCAAAAGTCTTTAGTTGGGACTTTCCATTAACAAGTACAAAACATTTACAACCAAATGTATGAAGGTAGGTGAGATTGGGTTTTCTCCCTTTCCATAATTCATATGGTGTTTTGTTATAAGACTTGTGGATTAGACTTCGATTTTGAGTATAGCACGCCGTATTGATTGCTTCTGCCCAAAATCTCTTTGGTAGTCCGGCGGCTGATATCATGACTCGTGCGGACTTCCTTCAGTGTTCGATTTCTTCTTTCAGCTACACCATTTTGTTGCGGCAGTTCGTGCGGCAGATAATTGATGTAAAATTCCTTGTGAATTGCAGTAAGATTGAATTACTCTGTTTACGAACTCTGTTCCCCGATCAGTTCGAATTGTTGCAATCTTCATATCTTTTTCGACTTGTAGCAAGCTTTAATAGCTCTGGCAACTTTGATAAGACTTCATCCTTTTTCTTGATGAATATTGTCCATGTGTACCTAGAAAAATCATCAACAACAACCAAGGTATATTTCTTACCACTTATACTTACTGGGTCTACTGGACCAAATAAATCCATGTGCAGTAGACTTAGAGGTCTTGATGTTGACTCTTGAGCTTTGGATTTGAATGATGCTTTGATTTGTTTTCCCTTTTGGCATGCGTCACATATTTGATCTTTCTTGAACACAATATTGGGTAGTCCATTCGACTAACTTCTTTTTGGCAAGCTTGTTGATGGTTTTGAAATTCAAATGATTTAGCCTTCTGTGCCATTCCCAACTAGCTTCATTCGAAATTATTTGCCATCAAGCATACAGAATCTTTTGTTGTACTCCAATCTACAACATACATATTTTTCTTTCTTGATCCGGCTAGTACGACTTCTTTCGTGGATTCGTCTTTGACTTGACATTTGCCCTTGTAGAATTCTACGAGATATCCTTTGTCGCAAAATTGACTTGTACTAAACAAGTTAAATTTTAATCCTTCGACATAAGATACGTCATCAATTCGTAGACCATTTTTCACAATTGCGCCTGTTCCTTTTGTCATTCCATATCGATCGTTTCCACCGAAAACTACTTTTGGTCCTTCGATACATTTTGAACTCAACTAGACTAGCTTTATTGCCGGTCATATGTCGAGAGCAACCGCTATCGAAATACCAAACTTCCTGCAAAAAAGATTAATTTCTTTTAGGTACCCATACTTGTTTGGGTCCTTTTGTGTTAGTAATTTTTGGCATCCAAATCCACCTAGATCCCACTGATCCAAGAGTAGGTGATTTGTAACCATTAAAAACTTTATAATCATAACGCACTTTAAAATAATGATTCGGTGCGGGTTGGGAAGTTGATAGTTGCTTGATTCTATGAAATAGAGCAAATCTGGACTTGGTCCATGGTTTGATTTCAAGCGACCAATCTTCTTCTGAGGGATATAATCTCCCAGCCCCAATTCTCGGAATTCTTCCCATATTCCTATGAGGTTTTATTGCACTAGACTCGTTGGTTCTCCTTTGAGATACAAATTTTTGCCTTTTAAAATTTTGTTGTCTTGCCATGATATCATTGTGTTGATTCGGCCTTGCAACAATTTTCTGGGCATTAATTTTGTTTCCAACTCCTTGTCTCATTGTGCTATGTTGACTTTTCACAAATTTTACCACTGGAACTTTATTAATTAAAGTAGTAGTAGAATTAGTCAACTTTTGAGGGGTTTTAGAACATGATGGATCGTAGCCTAGTCCGGCTTTATCTCCAGCGGGTTTTTGCATGTTCACCATTTTATCCATTATTTTGGATGAATGCGTAAATGATGCGATTACTTCCCGAAGGTTATGTTCTCTAACCTCTCTAGCTTTGCACTCTTCTTGAAGTCGAACATTTTCGGCTTTCAAATTACTCATTTCATTTAGAGCATTCTGCAATTTTTGTGACATTTCTTCCTTTTCAAGAATTAACGTATTATTGCGCTCTTTGATTTGAGTATGAGTGGCCATGACTTTTTGACAATCTTCCATAAGACTTTGAAAAGATTTTTGAGTCTCGAAAGAGGTGTCAACGGAACTAAACGAGCTAAATGAACTAGAAGATACCTCTTCGTCGGTTTCGCGCGCCATATAGCATTCCTCATGTTCGGATGTTTTGCCCACTAGACATAGTAGCGCCGTATCTTCTTGTGATGAATCACTCTCGTCACTAGATGATTCTTCGGATTCACTTGCTTCTAACGGATCGCTTATTAGTGCCTTCCGTTTGTCCTTTTTGAATTTCTTCTCTTTCGACTTGTACTCAACCTGTGGAGAGTTAGAAGTATTCGAATTTTTGTTCACCTTGGGATGTGGACATTCAGCCATAAAATGTCCAGGCTTTCTACAATTGTAACACACACTTGTGTTTTCTTCCATAGAT
The DNA here is from genome assembly GCF_001879475.1 of Ipomoea nil. Taxonomy (NCBI): domain Eukaryota; kingdom Viridiplantae; phylum Streptophyta; class Magnoliopsida; order Solanales; family Convolvulaceae; genus Ipomoea; species Ipomoea nil. The sequence continues at coordinate 155,387 of NW_017616606.1, read as the reverse complement.
TCTCTTCTTGATCTTCTATTCTCCTGAAAAGAATTTCCTTGTGGTGATCCTTTGTTCTTTCGCATGAACTTCCTGAATTTTCTAACAAATAGAGAAAATTGTTCGTCAGATAAAAAATCATTATTTACGACTGACCTTGATGAGGAAGGTTGTTCGGCCATCAGTGCGGATGTTCGTTCATCACGTTCTTCTTCATTTCGTGTCTTCATCTCAAACTCATACGCCTTTAGATCACTAAAGAGTTTATCCGTAGATAATGTCCTTAGATCTCTATGATCTCGCATTGCGATCACCTTCATATCCCAATTTGTAGGTAGTCCGCGTAACACTTTGAGCGATATTTCCTTCTGGGTAATGGTCTTTCCCAGATCCGTGATTTCTCCAAGTATTTTGATCAACCGAGCTTCCATGTCGGTGATGCTTTCATTCGGTAGCATTTTGAAAACTTCGAACCTTTTCATGGCGATGGTTAGTTTGTTGTCTTTTTCTTGTTCGTCGCTTTCACCGATGCTTATGAGCGTATCCCATATTTCTTTTGCCGTGGTGCACTTTCGAATCTTTGGGAATATGGTGTCATCGACCGTTTTGAACAAAATGTCTTTGGCAATATTGTCCAAGTTATTTCGTCCTCTGTCTTCCTTTGTCCACTCCATTTTTGGCTTTGGAATATATCGTGGAGCATTTGGATCACGTGGGGTAGCGGTATTAGCTTTCATAATTTGGATAGGGCCATTTGTGATGACTTCCCACATTTCATCATTTAAAGCAGATAAGTGCACCTGCATACGTATTTTCCAATCATCAAATTTATCAAGTGATAAAAGCAAATTTTGAGCAAGAACCATATCTCTCTTCATTTTGAAGTTTTCGAGATCTGTCTAGCAATCAAGAAATGACTCAAATAGACAACCGCTCTGATACCACTTGTTGGTCCCGAAAGGGTGGCGAGAAGTCTAGAGGGGGGGTGAATAGACTTCTCTAACTTTTTCAAACTACTTCTGCAAACAACACTTTGTAACTTCAACTCTAAGTAACAAGCATAAACAAGTATAACAACTTAGAGTGTGCACAGCGGAATTGTAACGGCAAAGTGTTATGCTTTAAATTGTGTCGTGCTCAAGAGAGATTCTATACATGCATCACGTTAGAAACACTTGATATAGATGTAGGATGATGTATATAAAATTTCACTTGCATGCAAACGAGGGAACTATCAAACCCAGACAGATAAAGATACGCAATAAATCGTAACGGGTTAGTTCACAAATAATATAGGCATGCACGAAATATACATGAGCAGTAAGTAAATAGAGAGAGAGATTTATAGTGGTTCAGAGGTGGTGTAATCCTCCTAGTCCACTCTTCTCCTTTCACTTCAAGGAGGAAATTCACTATTCTTCGATCACCCAGATACAATAGTGAATAAGTGCCCAGCGACACTTCTCCGAGTGCTTCGCACAAAGCTACACTCCACCAAGGTTTTTCGCAAGCTCCTCTTGTTACTCCGCCTTCCCGAGTACTTCGCACCAAGCTGTACTCCTACACCACGAGAACTACGCACAAAGCTACGCTCTCACCGGGTTTTCACAAGCTCCCCTTGTTACTCTGCCCGTTACAACCGAGTGCTACGCACAAAGCTACACTCCAACTGGGTTTTTCACTCTCCCTAGTTACTCTACCCCTTTTTCTACACTCAGTAGAAGATTTACAATGAAAAATGATTTTTCTCTCACTCAGACTTGAATTTGATCGTGTATAGCTCAATATATCACTTGATGATTGATTGGATAATTTTCTTGTTCAAGTCTTTTTGAATCTCTGTTAGATTCATTGCTTGTCTTCAAGTCTACTTGGGCAATTTATAGCAGATGAAAGCTATTTGCCCGTTGATCAACTTTCGATCTCGATCGTCCATTTTGAATTGTAGTTGATCAATTAATTTTGCCAACTTGGTCTGCAAAAATCATTTCGCCGTCTGTCAGAAGATTTAAAGAAATCTCGCCGTTGCTCTCCTTTAATCTGACAAAGCTTTTCTTTGGAATGGGTAGCCTCCAATTTTGAATTTTCTCTGGCATGACTTTTGTTGAATTATTGATCTGATGTGCCAAGTTGATCAAATAATTTATCTGCTGATTCTTGCTTGAGTATTAAAAAGATCTCCTTCGTATATCAGCTTCTTCTTCTCCTTCGACTTCTTCTGCAGAAACAGAGCTTCAAAAAATGTTTCTGTCTAATTCTATCATGATGTCATAGCTCCTTTTGATGAAGTCATGTCCCAATAGTATATCATGTTCCACCTTGTATCATGGACTATATATCATGTTCCACCTTGTATCATGGACCATATATATCATGTTCCATTTCATATCATGAGCTAGCTATCATGTTTCACCTTGTATCATGGACCATATATATCATGTTCCACCTTGTATCATGGACCATATATATCATGTTCCATTTCATATCATGAGCTAGCTATCATGTTCCACCTTGTATCATGGACCATATATATCATGTTCCATTTCATATCATGAGCTAGCTATCATGATGGACCATGTATCATGAATTCATAAAATCGCTTTGACTGGGAATCGAACTATGGACCATTTGCTTAGCTTGGAAAGGCTTTTTCCATCTCGGCTAGGTATCCAATTGATACAATCCAAGACTTAAATTCTTTTGACTTATCTCCTCCACGTGTTCTCCACTAGCTTTATCACATTGTGATGTCATTACCCGATAGTCGTGACGTCATCACCCGATAATTCTCAACTATCACGATAAAAATTGTTCTTTCATGATAGCATAACCTGATATTACTATCATGATGACATCATCTCCTTATATTGCTACTTCACGATAGCAATTCAACCAAAATTGCTTCTAATGAGAATCAAACTGTGAATCATCTCACATTAGGCATGCTTCAACAAGTCTTCTACCATCTCGTCCATCTCAACCTTTGGTAACTTGATGCTTCATAAATCTGTTAAGCTATGATCCCGCTTTCATTTATTCTTCTTAAAAACTGCTTTTTCGTAGACTTCGTGTAGGCTTCATGGCAGTGGTGCACTATTCTTGGTGAACCAGAACTGACTCAAATAAAATAAAATTGGGGTCTACAAAATACATTTGGCTCATCAAAACTTATACAATATATTCGTAACAATAACACGTGAACAATGCTTCCATGGTAGATGATCTCGTTTTCACGCCTTCATGGATATTCCCAATAATTAATTCTGGAGTGTGATTTTTGAGCCATCTTAAATCTGGTTCAAATGGGTGCATGGTACTGGGTGGATCCATTTGTTGTGTACTGGGAGAGTTGGTTCGAATTTCCACATTTAATTCATTTTGTAATTGACCACCAACTTCACCAGTAACTTGATCACTAATTGGAACACCAACTTGTACTGCATCCTCACTCTCACATGAGGCATCACTCCCAAAATTATTATTAAAAGAATTTCCAACTTCTTCTAGATGAGGGATGGGATTTTCTAGAGAATTAATTTCCAACTCATCCATTCCCTGCAAAACATCATCTTCACACGTATCATTAGTATCACAAAAATCAATATGACACTTGTTACCATTTTGTGCAATTTCTTCGTCCAGTGCATCATTCTTGATCTGTGATTTTTCATCAAATACCACGTGTATGGATTCTTCAACCACCATTGATCTTTTATTCAAAACTCTGAACGCCTTGCTGGTAGTCGAATATCCTAGAAAAATTCCTTCATCTGCACGCTCATCAAAAGCTATTAGATGCAATTTATCATTAATATGAATAAAACATTTGCATCCAAAAATATGAAAATAACCAATATTTGGTTTTCTCCCTTTATATAGCTCATATGGCGTCTTCTTGTACTGCTTATGGATCATGCTTCGATTTTGCGTGTAACAAGCAGTGTTGATAGCTTCCGCCCAATATCGTTTCGGGAGACCGGCAGCACTAATCATCACTCGTGCGGCTTCTTTGAGCGTCCGGTTTCTTCTTTCGGCAACACCGTTTTGTTGCGGTGTTCTTGCGGCAGATAATTGATGAGAAATTCCATGTGAATTGCAAAAAGCTTTGTCACGAACTCGGTTCCGCGATCCGTTCGTATTTTTGATATTTGCAATTCTTTCTCATTTTGTAGTTGCTTCAACAGCTTCGGTAGAACTTGCTCAACTTCAGTTTTCTTCTTGAGAAACACGGTCCAAGTGTACCTGGAAAAATCATCAACAACAACGAGAGTATATTTCTTACCACTTACACTTATTGGATCAACCGGTCCAAATAAGTCCATATGTAGTAAGCTTAGCGGTCTTGACGTTGACTCGTGTGTCTTTGATTTGAATGATGATTTGATTTGCTTTCCGCGTTGGCATGCATCACACACTTGGTCCTTCTTGAATATAATATCTGGCAAGCCTTCTACTAGATTTTTCTTTGCAAGCTGATTGATAGTCTTGAAGTTTAAGTGGTTGAGCTTTCTGTGCCATTCCCAATTAGCTTCATTTGAATTTCTGGCCATTAAGCACACTGAATCTTTGCTTGTGCTCCAATCAACAACATACATATTCTTTCGCCGTTTTCCAGAAAGAACAATCTCATTTGTGAGCTCATTTTTGATTAGGCAATTATCTTTAGAAAATTCTACAAGATAGCCCTTATCACAAAATTGACTAGTGCTCAACAAATTAAATTTCAATCCTTCAACGAAAGAAACATCTTCAATCTTCAGACCATTTTTCTTGATCGTGCCAACTCCTTTTGCACAACCAATCTTTTTGAGTGGGATGAAATTTCCCAACTTTATTTCTAGAAAAGCTTCCCTCTTTTCTATGAAATCTTTTTGCACTTAACTCTTTGGCATATCTTTGCTTGATGAATTTTTGTTGTTTTGCCGTATCATAGAATTGTTTCGGCCTTTCAACTTTCAACTTTGCATTTGTTTGATAGCCAAGTCCTTGTCTCATCGTGCTATTCTGACTTTTAACAAATTTTACCACTTGAACTTCATTATTTAAAGTAGTAGTAGAATTAGTCAGATTTTGAGGGGTTTGAGAACATGTGGAGTCATAACCAATTCCGGTTCTATCTCCTGATGGCTTTTGCATGTTCACCATTTTATCTATAATTTTAGACGAATTAGTGAACGTAGCAATAGTAGCTCTAAGATTATGTTCTCTAACCTCTCTAGCTTTACACTCTTCTTGAAGATGAATATTTTCATTCTTCAATTTACTCACTTCAAGTAAAGCATCTTGCAATTTTTTATTCATTTCTTCTTTTTCAAGAATTAGAATATTATTGCGCTCCTTGAGTTGAGGATGAGTGAGCATAATCTCTTGACACTCTCGCATTAGATTGTCAATAGATTCACGAGAAAAAGAAGAATTAACAGAATTGAAAGAATTAGACGTTACCTCTTCTTCCTCTGCGTCAAGAGCCATAAGACAATATTCACTTGTACTCAACTCAATTGACTTGCATATTAGCGCCGTATCATCATCCGAACATGAACTTTCATCGCTTGATAATGAATCCTCCGAATCATTTTCGTTTGGTTCGTTGCTAACGAGAGCTTTTCTTTTGTCGCGCTTGAACCTTTTGCTTTCGGATTTGTTCGGCGTAGATTCAACATTTTTGCCTTGATACTTGCTAACGATCGGATACGGACAATTTATTTTAAAATGTCCGGGTTTGCGGCAATTGTAGCATAAATCCTTATTTTCTTCGACTTTTTCTTCTTGTGTTATGCGAGAGATGAATTTTCCACGAGCAGAATTTTTGTTGTCTCCTTTTCGCATAAACCTTTTAAATTTTTTCACAAAAAGAGCAAATTGTTCGTCAGTCATAAAATCAACATTATTTTCTACTGACCTAGAGGTTGACGGTTGTTCGGCCATTAGAGCAGCATTTCGAGCTTCATGAACATCATCATCTTTGGCCTTCATTTCGAACTCATATGCTTTTAGATCACTAAATAATTTGTCTGTAGACAACATTCTTAGATCTCGGTGATCGCGCATAGCCGTAACCGTCATATCCCATACAGATGGTAAGCCTCGTAGGATTTTGAGATTAATTTCTTTTTGGCTAATATTTTTGCCAAGATCACTAATCTCTCCAAGAACTTTGATCATTCGAGCTTCCATGTCTGCAACACTTTCATTTGAGAGCATTTTGAAATCTTCAAACTTCTTCATGGCGATTGTAACCTTATTGTCTTTTTCTTGTTCATCTCCTTCGCCAATCTTGATGAGAGTTTCCCATATTTCTTTGGCAGTGGCACACTTTCGGATCTTCGGAAATATTGTATCATCTACGGCTTTGAATAGAATATCTTTGGCAATATTGTCAAGATTATTCCGCGTTCTATCATCCGATGTCCATTCCGGTTTTGGCTTTTGTACGTACTGTGGAGCATCCGGGGATATAACAAACACCGTATTGATTTTTAATATTTCTATAGGGCCAGTGGAAATAACTTCCCACATTTCATCGTGTAAGGCCGATAAGTGTACCTGCATACGAACTTTCCAATCATCAAATTTATCAAGAGAGAATAATAGATTTTTAGCTAAATCTTTCTTCATCATCATCACGAGAGATATGAAAGATTAATCCAATTCACACACTTTGTAGAATGGATCAGCCTAGCAGTCGAAACAGTTAACCCAGTTGGGCAACGTGTTTTAATACCAAAGGTTGGTATAAACTGACTCAAATAGGCTACAGGCTCTGATACCAATTGTTGGTATCAGTTAGAGAAAAATTCTGACTCGGATAGGCACCCGCTCTGATACCAATTGTTGGTCCCAAAAGAGGTAAGGTGAAAGTCTAGAGAGGGGGGGGGGGGTGAATAGACTTTCAAACTTTTTCGCACAACACAACAATTGCTAAGCCAGAGATAAACCAAAACTCTTAACTAGATTGTTAGAGTATGGTGCACAGCGGAAATAAATAAACATAAAGTGTGTGTAAGATTGTGTGAGCAGTATATCTCGTGTAGAGCGAATATGTAAAGAGCGGTAAGTAAAGAAAGCAATAAAGAACACAAGACAATTATAGTGGTTCGCGAGGTGGTGTAATCCTCCTACTCCACTTGCTCTTATCTCCAAGAGCAATTCACTATATCTACCACTTCTTGGTTCCAAGATACAATGAATTTCCGTGATCTAGTGCTTTGATCACAAAGCCCGCACTAATCACGCCCAGTGACACCACACTGCTGCTTCGGGTTTCACGTCACCGCGCTACTATCCCAGGATTTCACGACTCCGCGTTACTTTCCCCCCGTCTTCCACACTCCGGTAGAAACGTATCCGTGATCTGGTGCTTTGATCACCAAGCCCACACCAATCACGCCCAGTGCCTCCGACACTGCTGCTTCGGATCTCACAGCTCCGTGTGACAATCCAGGATTTCACAGCTCCGTGCTACTTTCCTCCCTTCTCTTATGTTGCTCCAAAACAAGTGTTGTCTTGCTTCCAACTTCTGAGACTCTGTAGATGATCTTCAATGATGTGCAGGTCTCTTTGATGAAGATAAACACTCTGGAATGATTTCTCTTGATAGCTCTGAGTGTTCTCTCTCTTTGAATATATCAAGTAAAGCACTTGATATTTTTGCTCTGCTTTGCTCTGTTTAAGAACTCTCTGAATATTTTTCTTTTGAAGCTCTCTGAGTTCTTTTTCTTTTCTCACTTCTCACTTGAAGATTTTTGGTATGCTCTGTACCAAATGAGATTTTTGCTCTATGCTCTTTCAAGCTTAATTGCTCTCTTCGATCTCTTTGATGAGTTTCGAATTTTCTGCTCTTGCTCTATTGCTCTTCACACTTCACCCTTCTTCAAGTCTTCATATCTTCATCATTTTATAGCTGGTAATGAGAATCTGTCCATTGGAAAGAGACGCTCTCATTTTTGAAATCTTGTATCTTTTTGTCAGAGATCTTATCTTATCTTCTGCAAAAGATGTCAGAAAGGATAAGCTAGCCGTTGTTAGAGCTTCATCTTTCATGTAAATGAGCTTCCAAACTTCATCTGATATTCCTCTGGTTTAACGTTTGAGTGGGAATATCTGGGTGTAGAACGGCTTCTCTGATCAGCTTTGGAGTGGTCCTTGTATCTTTGGGATTTAAAAATATTCATCAATTCATCAATTTAATCCCATACTAGTTAAACTAGTATTTTTCCTTGTGAGAATATTTTCACTGTAAGTTCATCTTCATCTTCTTCGTTCTCACGTCTGGGTGTTCTCAGACTTCAAACTGGCTTTGAACTTCCACCCAATTTGAATTTCTCCTTTGTAATTGACACCCAATTTCAATTGGCTTGTAATTGGCACCCAATTTGAATTTCTCCATTGTAATTGTCTCCCAATTGAATTTCAATTGGCTTGTAATTGGCACCCAATTTGAATTTCTCCATTGTAATTGGCTCCCAATTGACTTTGACTTGCAATTGGCTCCCAAATTGCTCCTGGTGCTTTCAATTGCTTCCCAATTTGATTTGTTGACTTTGACTTCGAAATTGGCTCCTAGACTTCTCCTGGTATTGAATTTCATCTCAATTCAATTTGATCTCCATGTCTTCTTTGAATCGGTCCCCAACTTTCCATGTCTTCTTTGAATCGGTCCCCAACTTGAAATTGCATCCCATACTACAACCTAACTTGAAATTGCATCCCATACTACAACCTCAATTGGCTCCCAATTTCAATTCTACATTGGCTCCCATCTTGAATTGATTCCCATGTGAAACTTGCCTTGCTCCCAATTTTGTTGACTTTGACTTCGAAATTGGCTCCTAGACTTCTCCTGGTATTGAATTTCATCTCAATTCAATTTGATCTCCATGTCTTCTTTGAATCGGTCCCCAACTTTACTACAACCTAACTTGAAATTGCATCACATACTACAACCTCAATTGGCTCCCAATTTCAATTCTACATTGGCTCCCATCTTGAATTGATTCCCATGTGAAACTTGCCTTGCTCCCAATTTCAATTCTACATTGGCTCCCATCTTGAATTGATTCCCATGTGAAACTTGCCTTGCTCCCAATTTCAATTGATTTCAATTTCTCTGAAACTGGCTCCCAATTTCAATTGCTATGAAATCGGCTCCCAATTCCTTTGCTCCTTTGCATCTCAATTGCCACCCAAGTGAAATTGCTTCCCAATCAGATTAATTTAATTTGGCTTCTCAAATTTTACCTTGTAAAATTATTGATGGTGAGTTTCAAACTTGAGCCATTTCACATAATATATCAAGCATTGTCCACTTCGTCCGTACAGCTTTTGATTAAATCTCCAATCACATTTGATGTACTCCTTTCTTTCCATAGATGCTTGATCTCCAAGTCAATTTCATGCATTCTTCCAATATAAATTTTCTTCACGAAAATTCTTCTGGGATATCTTCTTTGAGTAGCATTGACGTGAATTATTGTATCATTCATCTTCTTCTTCAATTTGTCATTTTCTCCAGACAAATTCTTAATTTTAGGCTTTATATCTTCTTCTTCTATTTTCATGCATCTTCCTCTGTTTTTCTCTTTTCAAATTTAAATAATTTCCCGATCATGGTTTAAGACTCTACTAGACCTATAAAACAAAATTGGGGGATCTACAAATACAAATTTGGCATATCAAAACCATTACACTTTATTCCTAACAACTGCAAATATGGACACAAGGTACATCATTACTATAACACGGGAATATTGTACCATTGTATGAACGGCTGCAAATATGGACACAAGTCAAACGGAACACTTCATCATCCATGTATGAACGCCGGTGTTCGGTTTCTCCGACGAGCTCTATCGGCGGCAAAGCAACGGCAGCAATGACAGGATGACGGATCCCCTCCGGTCGCCGGTTGCCATGAGCAATGACGACGAGTCGCACGCGTTGGTTGTTGGCGTCGCGACTTGGGGTCGCCGACGGCAGGAAGTATTGGCACAACCTCTCATTAATTTAGAAGAGTACATACCTCTTCGTTTTACATTCCCTAAAACCAGTGACCATCCACACGCCAACAATCAACCATTGAGATGCAGCGCAAGGCCAGAAGATTGTAGCAGTCATCCATCTTCTAATTTTCATAAAAGAAGCCGCTTTCTGCAAATTCTTTACATCTCCTGCTTCTATGGCAACTTGCCACCCATTGTCTCCTCTTAGCCGGATGAGGAAACGCAGTAGCAACCACGAATGACATATGTTGTCTCCGGAAAAATGCACGGGTAACGGCGAGCTGATAAACCAAAGCATAATCCTATTGGATCCTGCAATCCAACAAAAATTGGCACAGCAGACCAACACCCAACAGTGTTGTATATGTACGAACGAAATCCAAAGCAAACAGGGATCGTCGCCACTGCACCACCGCTCGCCACCGTCACCCAAGACTTAGCATCCCATTCCTCCGCCTTCTTTCTCATCAAAACCACCATCACCGGCATCGCCTTTAGGAAAACGAAAGCAGCGAGGTCGCCGGCGTTGCCTGAAGGAGAAGGGGAAACAGCGACGTCACTGGGAACCAGCTTCGCCGCCGACGCCTGTCCTCTAGCCGGAAAACCCAACGCCGCCGACGAGCCTTATGGTAATGATGTTAGGAGAATCAGGAGACCTTTATCGTCTACATGTCGAAATCCAAGAAGCCCCATCTTTTCTCCACCCATAATGACTGGTATTCCTCCATAATCGACCGTCTTTCTCCTCTCTCTCACCACCCATCTGAGCTCTTGTACACCTATGACCGCGTCGCTCACGGCTTTTCTGCTCGCCTGACGCCTTCCCAAGCGTCTGAACTGCGAAACATTCCCGGCGTGGTCTGCGCCAAAACGTTTATGGTAATAATGATGATGATGATATTATGTAACATATTATGTAAGAATCATATTTTGAAATTCATTTGAATTTGCTTGTCCAAAACGTTTATGGTAATAATGATGATATTATGTAACATTTAATAATAATGATGATTGTCATTATTATAATTAAATGTTGTTCGGTTACAATTAAGAAAATTGATTATTCCGTTATTACTATTATTATGTAATAATTATTAGAATTATTATAGTAATAACGATTATTGGTTTTTGAACCGATGGATCAATGTTTTGTGTCGTTACTATCATCATTTGGTTTGGATTTTGATAGTATGATTTGAAATCATAATTTTGAAACTATTTCATTCTTGATCCAAAACATGTGTTAATAATGATATTGTTATCATTATTGTTTTGGATTGTGATAGCCCACTTTGATTAAGTATGAATATTTGATTTTATATTCATATTTTTGAGTTTGTTTTATGCATATAATTAAATTAAAATGCATAATATTATGGTTTAAATTATGCAATTTGATTTTGTGAGAATTTAATTTGTAAATGTCAACATATCATATAATTTTGATATAGTTAGAATTTACAATTTTAAGCTAATTCTCATAAAGTTTACTATATGCATTGAATCATTTAGTATTGGGCCTACAAGTTAAAAACTTTTCAACAATTGAAAAGTATACAGTTATTTTAAATTATTATTCAAATTTTGTAATCCTTTAAGTTTTGGATTTAAGTTGTTTTTTGAATAATAATTTTATAGCTCATTTTAAATTGTTATTATGATGTACAATTTATTTGGATATGAGCATATTGAATTTCACATATAATTGTTCACTAGCATAACATTATATTTTCTAGTTATGTGAATTTTATTATGCCTTTGGAATTGCATAAGTTAGGAATTATAATAACTAGTAATTGTCACGTGCGATGCACAGATAATATTTATAGACTATTAAGTTAAGTTAATTGAATATTAACATAAGAATCGTTTATGAGAAAGTTTTACTTGAAAGATAAAAATGTATAAGTTCTACTAAAGTATCACATAGAAATCAAATTAGTATAACAAATACATCAAATTATATCGTGCATCGCGATGCATAATTAATTATGTACCGCGGATCAAAACGACGTTGTTTTGTTTAATGAAAAGAAACGACATATGTTTCCTGCCGTTCCACACTCTTCCGCAAAAAGTAACTCTGTTATTCAGTTTCATTTTGTATACACTGTAGTTTCGGTTCAACACAACTACAATTTCATTTTCATATAACTACAGTTTCATTTGGTATTTATAGACTCAAATATGTGAAAATGTTATTTAATTTAATTTTATATACACTATAGTTTTATTAAAACACAACTACATGATCATTTTGATATAATTACAGCTCCATTGTACAATATACACTCAAATATGTGGAATGTTATTCAGTTTCATTTCACCACAACTACAGTATCATTTTGATATAACTGAAGTTTCATTTGGTAATATAAAAATAATACGTGAGGCAATGTCGGTTTAGATATACTGTAGTGTCAGTTGGTTATTAACATATACAAAATGCGCGCTCCGTTAAAAGTAACGGCGCGCCGTTTCTTTACTTAAAGAAACGGCGCCGTTTTAACTCCGGTGCATACAAATACTGCACCTGGCCGTCTCTTCTAAAAAAAATACATAATTTGTTTTAAGAAAATATATTAATATTATTATTAATCCTAATATATTGATATTATTATTAACAATAATAATAATAATAATAATAATAATAATAATAATAATAATAATAATAATTATATAGCTTAGTCCACGTATCCACTACTTATATACTATTAATATTAACTAGTAATTCACCCGCGCGATGCACGAGAAAAAATTATGTTATTATAAATATAAATAAAAAATAGAAAAACTAAAATATTTTAAATTATTTAATATAATAATATTTTTGAGCTTCCATTGGTCAAGTATTTATTATTTTTATAGAATACAAAATTACAATTAAAATTAAAATTAATATTAAAATTATAATTTTATATGGTTAATATAATCTCTAATTATGTGCATATTCAAATAAACTTATAGAGAGAATTTACATAATTACATTGATTTATTCTTAATTGTATTTCATCTATATTATAATTTTCACAATACGAATAATAACTAAGATAATTACATTTGGAAAGCAAATTTCAAATTTTGTATGTGTAAATTTAAACTCTAATTGAACACATTTTTTATATGACTATATAATATATAGCTATTTTATTTTTCAAAAGTATATTTTTTATATGATTATATAATATATAGCTATTTTATTTTTTAAATGTTGTACTTTTTTTTTTATATAATAAAAGATGTTGTGGCATTAATTGTAACATTAATTATTTTCCAAACCATATAGCTTTATTATATAAAGGATATATTAAACATAGTATACTAATTTGTTCAAAATATTAATTTGAACATAGTATTAATATTAATATATTAACACACTAATAATAGATTAATAATATTATTGCTTGTTATGGAAATTTACACACATAATATAGTTATTAATATATTAATTAACACATAAATAATTTAACATTATTATTGCTTAGTGAACCAAATTTACGAAAATACCCTCACAGCCCTATAATATCTAAATTGGCAATTTTACACGGCTACTGACTCCATTTCCAGAACTTTCTCGCTGTCTTCTTCGGTGTGCTAGAGGTTCTACACAAGGCCATACCATCTACTATTTTACCTAGCAAATTCGTTTGTATACTTCAGCTGGTAGATGATCCTATGGCGGGTTCTTCTTCTTAGCGATTTTATGTCCATATGGCCTACTTTGTCTATTTCTACAATCCCCATTTTAGATCTGTACATTCTAGCCGTATCTATCAATTTCATAGTTAAATTTCCTATTCTGGTATGTTTTCTAGTATATCTCTCACTTAATTCCAATTCTATCATACAATTCTTAAGAAATTGAGTAGATATAGTGAACCCTAACTATTAAGGGTTTGTTTACTTACTAAGTCGCATTAAAGTATATATTTGATGAAATCCTTCTTTCTAGATCACATGCATGACGATTTTGACATCCAATTTTGTATTCTTATGTTAGTATCTGCATTATCTTGTAATCTATTGGGTGGATTCGCAGTTCTAAAGTCAAATTTGAAGCAAAATACTTTCATTTTGTTGTTTGAATTTTTTTTATAAGTAAACTTTCTATTTAACAAACGGGTTTAAATGATTCTGTACCTTGATTCAAAAAAATTTCATCTCTATTCTGAACATGTAGGCTATTACTAAGACCAATCTTAATTTGTGTTTATAGTAGGTATGTTATGTCTTCGTGTATTTCTCTGCTTACTACCCCTTATATAACACGATTTTTCTAAATTTTTTGCCCTGTATCTAAACATTTTAGTTTGCCTTATACGTTGTTTTGTGATTCATTGCTATGTTATCTATGCAGTGCTCTATGGTTTTGGTTTCTGAAGAGGGTAATCCATATAACAGTTTTTTGTTGTGTTCGCAGGCATATGAGACGTATGGTTTACAGTAACATCAGCCTTCTGGTTGGATTCGTATTACATGTATTTAACAATAACATATATGCAAAATGATAAACTGTACACATCGGTCCCTAATATTAAAGAAAAGATGAAGAGTTGGTACCAGTGTTCTAAAGGTTGTTTCCTTTTCCTTCCTATCACAGCTGATTTTGTAAATTGTGTTTTTTATGTATTATCATTAACCTCAATGCTCCTTTTATATGGATCCCAATCACTACATTCAGTTTTATACTGACTTGTTGACATTCAAATCCATGTTAAGTTTCTTACCTAGTTTTAGATTTCATTGGTTTAATTTTATTTTTCTTAGTTTTAAATTTAATTTTAAGTTTCTTATCTAGTTTGCATCACTATCAGAAAGTAAGTATCATATATTCACTTGATGAGCTTAGTAAAGTTTTTGAATGGTTATTGCAGCAGCACAGAATTCTTACACACCTCAATTTTTTATTATTTTTTTATTTTTTAACTTTAATTTGATGGTATGTAGTTAGTATTTTGATTTGTCCTATAGAGCTTAATTATTGTTTTGAGTGAACTATTGCAGGAAATAACCGTAAAGGGAATTCTTACACTGCAAAAGTAAGTTTTCATCTATTGCAATTAGGTAAGTTATTAATACGTAAATTAGAGTTAATATACTGTTTTTACTATGCCTTTTGAATCACAAAGTTAAATTTCACATTGTGAAATTTTGATATTCAGAGATTTGAAATACATGAACCATGTTCTGACTTGAAATGTATTCATTTTTTGTTATAAGTACAGTTAAATAAACCACCCATGTTGCATCTGTTTACTTGATTTCCAGCTCTGCATTCCTTACCACTTGTGAATATCCAGATTGCAATGTCTTGCTATAATTACCTACAATGTCTTGTCCTTAAATTTCGTAGCATACTTTAGCATACTTTGAAACCAAACAATTCATTTCTGTGAAACCAAGATCCAGTTCATTGTATTTGAAGTAATTTTTACCCAAGTTTTAAAAATTAATGCTATGTGAGGTAATGTTGAGGAGGATAGTTAATTACACTTACAAATTTAATGTAGTACAGTAAAAAATACAAAAATTTGTAACTAAGTGTGAAACTACAATGCATCTAAACATTAAAACAAACAAAATATTGTAACCAGCAGTTTTATTCTGATGTAAAATTAGGATTACATTACATTTATATTCTTAACAACAAAAACTATAACTCTTTACCTTGATCTATGTTACTTCGATTGTCTGTGAGCAACCCACAACCATACAATAACAAATCTGGGTTTTCTTTCAAAGATGTGAAAGACCTACTATTGGTGCAACACATATGCATTAAGAAATATGTTTAGAAATTAATAGTGCATATATACATACCTCTATGGTTTTGGTTTCTGAAGAGGGTAATCCATATAACAGTTTGTTGTTGTGTTCGCAAGCATATGAGACGTATGGTTTACAGTAACATCAGCCTTCTGGTTGGTTTCGTATTACATGTATTTAACAATAACATATATGCAAAATGATAAACCTTACACATCGGTCCCTAATATTAAAGAAAAGATGAAGAGTTGGTACCATTGTTCTGAAGGTTGTTTCCTTTTCCTTCCTATCACAGCTGATTTTGTAAATTGTGTTTTTTTATGTATTATCATTAACCTCAATTATGGGCAGATTTGAAGTATTGGAAGAAGGCATCTCAATTGTTTGTCTGTAAGTATTACTCGACACTGCATGTGTTCCTAGATTTTTAATATTTCATATACAGTAATAAATATATATATATATATATATATATATATATATATATATATATATATATGAATTTCCTTACAAATAATTTTATAAGAGCTATCAGACTAACCTTGACAGTAAGGCTGTGTAATAAGATTTAAGCTTATTACCTGCAGGCTTGTAAACTTATACCTGTATCTAAGAAAACAATCTTTGAAGGTAAGATCAAAACTTATCCTTCATTGTGGATCACTGCAAATATGGACACAAGGTACATCATTAGGCTTTTATTACTCAAGTTCAGTCTGTAATATTTTCTGATTGATTTTTGTTCATTTATTTAATTTTCAAATTAAATATAATTAACATTCACTGCTTGCAAATGATGATAATATAGTCTGATTTTTTTTCAAAATAGCTCAAATATTTTCTGAGTACAATATAGCTTTTTTTTAAAAAAAAAAAAAAAAGACTAAATTAAGAGAACTCACTTTACTCCTTCAAGCTTAACATTGAGAATGACTTTATCCTTTGAAGTTTGTGTTGATTAGAACTCATCCAGAAGGCTCTCTTTACAACTAAATTATCACCCACAGCATCTTGGTTGCTAGCAACACCAACCACAAGAGGATTTTTTCCTTCATCACTCTCGGCAAATTCCTTAGAGAATAACCATTGGGTACATGATGTATGAGAGATATTTTTGGAAGGGATTTGTTGTTCAGCAACGTGCGGATAAATGCGTAGGCCTTTGTCTACTACCGGCCTTATTTATATAGTGGTTGAGGATCAGATGCGTTGGATACTCAAGGTCATCATCTGATACGTTGGATCGGAGATATGAAGCTAGAATTTAAATCCCTATTAAGTATTTAACACCATTGTTATGCCCTTTTATATTTTTAATATAATATATTAAATATTAACTATTGTAACAGCAATGTAATTAATATTGTGTTGCGCCTTTTTGTATTATTTGTATTCTATTAGTTCTAGAGTTCTACTACCATCGGCAAAATAGAAGACTGTGTAATCAATTAGAACTGATCGTATTTTGAAACGGCGCATTAATTATATTTGTTTATTATGATTAACTATAATTAGTAGGCAAATCCGAAATTGCTCCTTATTGTGCCAATCTGAACAACAATTAGGCGGGAACCATAGGGTTCTGCTTTATTATAATAGAAGAGAAGATAGAAGATTCCTTGTTAAGGTGAACCTTGTTTGTGGAATAATAAACGGTAGTGCATTATGTTTAAGCACCTTTAGACCATTTAGAATGTTCACTTGAGATTAAAAGTCTTTCCATAGGCGAACTATTAAAGATTTGGAAAGATTGCTCGTCAATTATGCCTTTAGTGTGAGAAAACATGAACCGGTGAAAAGTTTCTCGGGAAGGGGCCAATGTGCTACTAGTTCCCTTGAAACATTACTCTGTCTAAGGAGTTGGTTATTTTTAATGAGGCTCCGTCCCAACCAACTTTCCTGGGAGTACACTTGGAATTGTTTATCATATTGTTGCATAATTGTTTTTAGCCTTTAAAGTTGATGCCTAAGATATTAAGAAAATAGTCTAGTGATCTTATAATTTTGATTAATTAAGTAATAGCCACGGTATCTTTGATTAATTGAAATTTTGTGAGATCACATACAGTAGACGTATTGATTGTGATTAATTATATGATATAATAAAATTTAGCCCACAGGCAATTTTGTTATGTTTATATAATTAATTAGGGTAAAAACACCAAACTATGATCATAATTTAGCCCACATGCAATTATGCATCGGAATATAGTTTTGGTGAGTTTTATCATTATAGATAGGAAGGTAAATTTATTTAACATATGGTTTTAATATAAATAAATTGGCGTCTTCTATCATAAAGTTATGATATATGTACATATTCAAAAGTATTTTTATGTGTACATTTTGTGGTATTAGTCTAGTTTCTTTTATGTGTATTTATTATGTATGGAAGAAATTTGGATTAATAGCTCGGTACATTAATATTCTTTTGTGTACAAATATCAAGTGATCAATACAATTTCATAACTGAAATTATTAAGTTATTTTGATCACTTTGTGACTAATTACATAAAGTATAATAAAATCTACCCACAGGAATTTTGTTATATTAATGTAAATAGTCAAGATAAAATATTAAATCATATTTCTTAATTTACCCACAGGGATTAAGAAAAGGAACATGGTTTGATAGTTTTATCATAAAGTTGTAGATGAATCTAATTGAATAAAACTTCAGCCCACAGACAAGTTTTATGTCACTAGATTCTTCTATCCCCTTTGATAATAATTTTATCATAAAGTTTTAGTTGAGTCTAATTGAACAAAACTTTAGCCCAGAGGCAAGTTCTGTGTCACTAGATTCTTCTATTTGATTATCATAAAGTCTCAGTTGAGTCTAATTGAATAAATCTTTAGCCTACAGGCAAGTTTTATGTCACTGGATTCTTCTGTTTAAATTGATGATCAAGATAAAATTTTATCATACCAATTTAGAATTTATAACTTTAAGGCTAGTTATAATTCTATGTCACATGGGTTGCATTGGCAACACATGTATTTTGTTAAACTCCAGAACTTTAGTAACTTGAAATTGTTACTATATGTGGCTTACTTGATTTTTCAGCCCAACCACAATAAAGCTTTTGAATTTGGACTTGATATACTTTTGGATCCTTATATTGGAATTGTACATATCTAGTCAAATTTCAACTAAAGCAATTTAATTTGTTTAAATAGTTGAAAATTGTGTCTGTTACATGTACATATTTAACATGTCCAACTATGATGGAGAATTATAATCCTTGTTAAATTAGTTGGACTTGAGGATCATTAGTGTGTATATCATTTATGCTCAAGAATAACTTTATTAGTGAGAGTAATGGTTTGATCAGTGGGAGTGATCATTTAAAAGATCAATAAGATGTCTCATTTGATCAGTGGGAGTGATCATTTGGAAAGATCATTAAAGATGTCTCACTTCAAGATTGCTCCACTTCAAGGATAAGACACCTTGCCTTGTTATTATAAAATCAATAGTTCAATTTGTTGAACTAGCTACAAGTTTGTGCAACATATTTCTGAAAATTTCGTAACAACATTAATAGTTTTTATTATAACAATGGCATTAAGTTTATGGTGAACTATCACGAGTTAGATTCTTTAACATTTATTGGAGTCTTTCGTCTCATCAAATTGATCCTGGGCCATTAAGATTTAAAAGGTTCAAGATTCAATGTTGAGAGACCTAAAGCATGCAAAGACTCATGATGTTGGTTCATATAGATGAATCTTGAGGATTTTTTGTTTTATGATGATACAATAATTTTGTTGTTTCATAAAGTTACATTAATAAATCATCGGTATTGCTCTATGACATGAAAGTTGGGCTTCCTTCCTTTGTTTTGGAGATCATTTATAAGGTGTATGTTTAAAGTTCCGTTTGTGGGCTTAGACTCATGAATTTGTTATCTAAGTCGTTGGAATATGGACTACTCAATTATTATCTTTGGCTAAGATTAATGAGAGTAGGAGTGACAGACGTGTCAACTCTGAAAACTTAGTTGTCAGCGATAATATTAAAGATAATGAGTTAGTCGTGCGATATATTAGCATTTTTGCTAATAGTTTCAGATCCCTAGTTAAGGCATGCTTATAAGAATTTTAGGGATTATAGAGGGTACATGGAACTTATTATGTGACTAATATTGTACGTACATTTATGTTGTCACCTCTATGTAATTTGGATGGTTTCTCCTATGGTTATGCGCATATGTATTTGAGAAACATCCATAAGGTTGGACCAAGAGTAAACGTAGGGTTTATTCATAAAGGACCTGAGTTGGGAATCAAAATGCATGTGATGCATAGATGGTATTACTCACCTTTTGATTTAGAGGACATACCACTATGATTCATGTTTTTTGATCTTCAACAAAGGTTGTGCCAATACTTGCACCAAGTGAAAAATTATAACATTTTTCATTAATATTGTACAAATGAAGTTGTGCAAGTTTATTAGGCCAAATTTAGCCATTGCAGCAATAATTAGTTTTTGATAACTAATTATAATCAAGAATGAACATAAGGTTTATTCATTAAGTTTTATACCACATAAGGTACTTAGAGAAGAAGTTACATTGTAATCATAAGTGGATACTACTCTCATTAAGAGGAACTATCTCTATGGTTCATGTTTTTTGCTTCTTTGAGTTAACACTTGCACCAAGTGGGAGAATGTAACATTTCCATTATGTCACCATTAAGTGGTGCAAGTTAATAGGCCATTTATGGCCATAATGTTGTGGTTTGAAACGGAAGTAACGGTTTCCGTTACTTAACCTATAATGATGGCACGTAGGTTATATATATGTGTATGGTCCTCCCACTGCTCCTGTGACTTGAGACACGACACCATCTAGTTTCTCGGGAGACTAAGTGATAGACAAAATCCTAAAATTCTTTACTGCTCTTCAAACAATGCAACGTGGATTACAACTATGGCTGGAGATTCTTGATCATATGCTTCCGCTATAAGGTTAGATTACATGTATTATTTGTGTATTTCTAACACAATGCACAACCCGTATAATTTAGAACTCATTTCAAATTTCATTGTGATTACTATACTTAAATAAATCCTCAGTTATTCATTCCAATTCTTCGTTTTATCATTTCAATTCTTCATTTTTATTAAAATTTGTGCATCGGAAGCTAAATATGGGTCATTGTACCATTTCATATATCATTGATTGTTGATTCTAATTATTACTAATTTTGTCATTAATTGCACAATACTGTAGGTTTAGTTGAAGTCTTCCGATGCACAATTATTAGTTAAAAATGGTGATTACTATACTTGAATAAATAAAATAATAGTATTAAATTTTGTAGCATCGATTTAAAATCTATTCTGTTAAGATAATAATAATAATAATAATAATAATAATAATAATAATAATAATAATAATAATAATAATAATAATAATAATAATAATAATAATAATAATACTCCTTAATAATAATAATCCAAAACTCTTAACATAATTTTCTAATATAATTTTCCTAATATAATTTCCCTAATAATAATAATTATTATTATTATTATTATTATTATTATTATTAATTATTATTATTATTATTATTATTAGTAATAGTAATATTAATATTAATAAGTAGGGGCATTTTGGACTTTATACTACTTATTCCCTTTAAATACCCACGTATACCAAATCTTGGCGTTTTGCATGTTACACAGATTGAACTCATATTGTATCATTGGGTTTCCCCCTTCCAAATAAAAAGAAAATGGTACTTTAAATTCCAGTGTTTGGTTTGCAGAAATAGAATTACTGAAAATTTCAATTCTAATATTTCGTATACGTAGGAATTGAAAGAGAATAAGTAGTATAAAGTCTAAAATGCCAATACTTATTAATATTAATATTAATATTAATATTAATATTAATAATAATAATAACAATAATAATAATAATAATAATAATAATAATAATAATATTATTATTATTATTATTATTATTATTATTATTATTATTATTATTATTATTATTATTATTATTATAAATCCTAAATAACAAAATTCAAAATTTGCTTTTGAAATTTTATGTAACACGCTGTAAATAAACCCAAGAATTGCATAACAAAAGCAACAAATATACATGAGAGTTTTGAGAAAACATATTTGATTGAGGTTGGACTACTAATTAACGTTTTATGTTGAGAGTAGAAGAGACACGATATAACCGAAAGAAAGATGTCAAACATCACACTTAGGTTAAAAAGAGTCGGGTAATTTTGTCTCAAAGTTATTTTTTTTCGTCCTAAACTTCATGGAATTGAAATGCCAGGGGGGTAGGTGTAACACCCCCTAAAACCATGCTAATTAAAGCCTTAAAACATGCAGATATCTAAACAAAAACATCAAACACAGCGGAAGACTGAAAGAGCAATTATATAAAACAAAGGAAACGGGGTGCTATGCCACGCTCACCCAAGGGGTAACGCACAGGCTAAATCTGCATTGTTTAAAATCTACAATCATCCAACAGAGTACTAAGTCTAGATTGCCTCACAGGCCACAAAACATAAAAGGGAGCTATACTAGCTGGCACTAAACCGTGCACTCGTCTAAGCATCACCTGAAAGAAGCATATAAAACATGGGACGACGCCCGGTCAGCGAATAATGCTGGTAACCCACCAATACATGTGAAATATCATACATAGATAAGGTATAAGTTTATAAAGCCATTTTCGAAATGGAATACATATATATATGTCCAAAACCAAGAGTAATAGTCAACACAAGACTCAACACTCTCAACAAGAACACGAGAACACATCCCAAAACTACCAAGACACAACAACGACTCACAAGAAGTCTCAAGGTATAATCTATCATCACACAATAGATTAATACCCGACATGCTTAACTCAAAGGAATAAAGACACAACAAACGGCAACACATGCCTTTGTGACTACACACGTCACAAGAGGAGAACTCACAACAACGGCTACACAAGCCCTCGTGACATCACCCATCACGAGTTGATATGCCTTCCTTATGCCCAGTTCCAACCTTATGGCTACCCCCAACCTTATGTCTAGTTCCAACCTTTACCTCCAGGACCCCTGTACACCAAGTCCAACCATTTCCCTCCGAGGACCGTCATCCCCTCTCCAACAGAACCACCGATTCATAGTACACGAGGGTACCGATCACACACACGGCAACACATGCCTCTACTAAAAACACGTGAACCTTACACAAAGGTCACAACTCCATAATCACGTCATGGCCACCACGAGGACCACTGCAATACCTTGGTGACTAGTGTCCCATACCACTAATCGTGCAATCCAGGTAAAGCCACACACACATCACACCTCAACAGGAATCAATGAACGGATCACAACGATGATATGAAACCATACTCAATAAAGGAATGGATCATAGTCCAACAACAACAACGATGAATAACACAAGTTATCATTTACCAATAAGAAGGTATGAACAACACACACGCTAGCATTTAAACACCGAACTAGCATGCTTAACAAACGGGTAAACCAAACGTAGTTCCGAAGAACACACAAGACCCATCACAGTTCAACGAAACACAATGTCGAACACTTAGCACGATTCAAGACACCAAAACCTACATGGATACCTACCATATAGTTCTAGACATACGAAACATCAAGAAGACGCTCAAATAGTTCCACAAAAGAACATTGGGAAGTTAAAAGACCAAATACCGAGTCAAAAGAATCACGGAGAACAAATCCCCCAACAACCTCATATTATTCCCCGCGGGTGGACCCACGGGTAGGCCCCTACCCGCGGTTCCGCTCGCGGACACATAACCCACAAGCAACATGTACCCCACGGGTGGGCGACGGGTGGACCTCCCACCCGCCGTTCCGCCCGCGGGTACACACCTGTACCAAAATAAATCCCTTCGGGGATTTTCATCTCCAAACTCAAATTCAAGTCCAAAACATGCCAAATCTCACCAAATACAACAAAATGACTTGAATCAAAGGAATAGCCAAGCAATGGCATACAAGAACCCTAAACACAAGCTCTAGATATGCATTTTCACAAGACAATGCATAAACACTCACATTTCATAGCAAAACACATGTAGAATCCAAGAAATCATCACATAGGTAAGCAAAATAGATTTTGTAGAGCATGGGTTACCTCTTGTAGACAAAAACCTTCACCTAACACCTCACCAAGCTCCTAACAAAGCTCACCTTCCAAACCCACTTCAAGAACACACCAAAAGATCATAAAGATTTTATCTTTAAGAAAAGACACCTTAGAAAACACTAAAAACACAAGATGAACATGGATCTTACCCTCCTAGATGCCCAAATGTATGAAAGGTAGAATCTTGGAGACAACTCTTGAAGTCTTGGCAAAGCTTCAACTTGGCTTGGAAGAAAAGCTATCTACCTTTTTAGAGAGAAGGTGGAGCTAGAATTTTGGAAAGTGTAAGGAGAGAAATGAGGGTGTTCTTACTAGGTTAGCTAACAATACTAACACAAAGTGAAAGGTCAAGAATACCCTTACTAACATGAAGAGGTGTAAGGAAACAAGGGAACTCCTTACAAAGCTCAAGGTACAACTTTGACTTTGGGGTTGACTAGTCAATTACTAGTCCCCGACTATTGAATTTTCAGGATTTTAGGAATTAAATTACCAATTGAAATTGGATTAATTATTTAATTAATCCCTTAATTGAATTTGGATTTCGGGGTGACACAATGGGGGTGGGGGGGCATGGGATTCTAATTCCTTGAAAATGATGGAATTTTAATTTCGCGGAATAGCAATTCTCTCCAACCAAACGAATGAATTACTTACCTTCAGAATTATGTGGGAAGTAGGTGGGAATGGAATTGTAATTCCCCCCAACCAAAACGTCATGTAAGTTTCTAATCAAATTTTCCTATTAAATATGTTTATAACGGTAATTACAAATATAGAATTAGGAAAAACTAGCAGAATTGATACTAGCTAATCAATTTCCTAATATAAATTTCGAGTTAATACCTAAAATTGTCCTCGACTATAGTGGTTTTTCTCAATTTCGTCCTAAACGACTTTGGTGACCTAATATAGTCCCAGACTTTTGTGTTTCGCTCAATTTAGTCCTCCGTTTGTTATTCCGTCAAATTGGTGTTAAATAAAGGGACAATTCAATAATATCAATATTGACCTCTCTTTACTTTCAACCTGCGAAGTGAGAAATCTCACTTTCTTACACGAATTACACCCAGAGTTACTCTCAGACTTACGAATCAAATTTTATATTCGCAGCTTTAGAAGTGATTCTGGGAGTAATTCGTAAAAAAAGAGGGATTTCGCACTTCACATGTCTATGAATAAAGAGATGCCAATATTAAAATTACTGAATTGTCCATTTATTTAACAACAAATGGACGGAATAACAAATGGGGAACTAAATTGAGCAAAAACACAAAACTCTGGGACGAAATCGAGTAAAAACACAAAACTCTGGGACTACATTAAGTCACCAAAGTCGTTTATGACAAAATTGAGAAAACCCACTATAGTCGAAGACGATTTTGGGTGTTAACTCTATAAATTTCCTATCATATTTTAATTAATTGATACTTTCCTAATATATCTTATCTAAAAGGCTTCTACCCCTTTTTTTTATAATACTTATCCATATGTTAAGTCGTTTATTATGGTAATCTATATAGTTAATTACCATATACAATTTACCAATCATATACTATTTATTTACCATCTAAATAGCTCGTGGTAATTACCAACCATAATTAACATCTAAATTTATAATTAAACATAGAGAATTCCTCCTTACGACGATTTTATATTTTTTTTTACTTCAAATAATATCAATTACCCGTGCACTTCCTTAAAATTGTGGCAGTTAACTTTTCGATGCATTATACTTTTTGAGTACTAATGACTCTGTTACAATGTAGTATCTGTTCATAACTACTTTCTCAACCTACTGAAGTACAAAGAGTACACTGAGGATCAAAATCATGACCTCCCATTTGGAAGAGCCACTGTGTGTCACTAGATTACACGGTCATTGCCACAAACATTATACTTTTATTAAATTGTTTTTTTAATACTTGACGTAATATAGATTTTATCTAATCAAATAAAGAAATTAATGGTACACATTACTGACATAATTAAAGGAAATTAAACATACATATATTACGGACATAATTAAAGGAAATTAAACATACACATATTACGTCCATAATTAAACGAAATTAAACATACGCATATTATTTTATTAAGAATAATATATACTCCTTTTTTTAAAGCAACCAATGTGGTCATATTTAGAGATAAACTGAAATAAAGTCAGGATGGACAGAGTCACAATACATGGTCGTAGAATGTTCCGAAACTATTGATGCTAAAGTATGAGCTAATAAATTCTGTGATTTAGGAATAAAATTAACTGAGCAGAAATTAAATGTAGACATGCAAGCTTTGCAGCCATCAATAGCATAACCAATATACGATCTGGGCGGGGCCCCTGGTGAGGATAGATAGCACTGCAATGTATGACAATCGGTGTAAAGCTGGATGGCCTGTTCACCACGCGCTCATAGCCATGATAAAGCTTCTTTGCACGCGAACGCCTCGGCCATGAGTGGGGAGAAACAACTCGGTAAAGGGGCACTGTAACACCCCAGATTTTCCATACCAATTTAAACTTATCATGCAGATAATTCTAACCATAAAATCATACACAGCGGAAGACTAGATATGGAATATATGGAAAACGTAGAGTGCTATGTCACGCTCACTCAACAGTGAACGCACAGGCGTAAACATCTGCACAAAATCTATTATCCAAAATAAAGTCAACGACAAAAGGACTAAAGTCTAACATCGGCGCACAGGCCAAATATAACAAGGTTCACGGGGTCTAATCTAACAGTCTTTAGACCGCGCTCTCGTCTACTCGGCACCTGAAAGAAACATATAAGATATGGGACGACGCCCGGTCAGCGAATGATGCTGGTAACCCACCAATACATGTGAAATATCATATGTAGATAGTTTATATATACAAAATCATTTGTGAAACGGGATATAGTATATATCAATTTCAAAACCAAGATAGAAGTCAATCACAAGACTCTTTGCACTCTCAATAACAATAATGGAACACATCCCAAGACACCAAGAAGCAATAATAACTCACAAAGACGGCTCAAGGCATAATCTATCATCACACAGTAGATTAACACCCGACATGCATAAAACAAGAGAATAAAGACACAACCATTGGCAACACATGCCTTCGCGACATCACTCATCACGAATAGAGAAACACACAACAACGGCTACACAAGCCTTCGTGACATCACCCATCACGAATTGATATGCCTTCCTTATGCCCAGTTCCAACCTTATGGCTACCCCCGACCTTATATCTAGTTCCAACCTTTACCTCCAGGACCCCTGTACACCAAGTCCAACCTTATTCCCCCGAGGACCATCGTCCCCTCCCCGACAATCTCCAACAATACCACCCGATTTCATAATACACGAGGTACCGATCACACACGACACACATGCCTTGGTAACACATGTTACCCTTTAACAAATACGTGAACCTTACACACAGGTCACAAACTCAATAATCGCGTCATGGCCACCACGAGGACCACTGCCGTACCTTGGTGACTAATGTCCCATACCATTAATCGTACAATCCAAGTACAACCACACACACCACACCACAACAGGAATCAATCAACAGATCACAACGAAGATATGAAACCATACTCGATCAAGGAATGGATCACAATCCAACAACAACGATGATTAACACAAGTCATCATCCACAATAGGAAAGTACAAACAACACACATGCTAGCATTTAAACACCGCACTAGCATGCTTATCAAACGGGTAAACCAAACATAGTTCCGAAGAACACACAAGACTCATCACTGTTCAACGAATCACAATGTTGTACACTTAGCACGATTCAAGACACCAAAACCTACATGGAATCCTACCATATAGTTCTAGACATACGAAACATCAAGAAGACGCTCAAATAGTTCCACAAAAGAACATCGGGAAGTCAAAAGACCAAAAGCCGAGTCAAAAAAATCACGGGGAACAAATCCCCCAACAACCGCATAACGTCCCCCGCGGGTGGGGACACGGGTGGACCACCGCCCGTGGTTCCACCCGTGGGAACCCTTTGTCCCACGAGTGTGTACCCCGCGGGTGGGGCGGCGGGTGGAGCTCTACCCGTCGTTCCGCGCGCGGGTACATACCTGCACAACAAATAATCCCTTCGGGGATTTTCAACACCAAGCTCAAATTCAAGTAGAAAACATGCCAAATCTCACCAAATACAACAAAATGACTTGAATCAAAGGAATAGCCAAGCAATGGCATACAAGAACCCTAAACACAAGCTCTAGATATGCATTTTCACAAGACAATGCATAAACACTCACATTTCATAGCAAAACACAT
Organism: Ipomoea nil; assembly: GCF_001879475.1. NCBI lineage: Eukaryota > Viridiplantae > Streptophyta > Magnoliopsida > Solanales > Convolvulaceae > Ipomoea > Ipomoea nil. The sequence continues at coordinate 127,148 of NW_017616606.1, read as the reverse complement.
GTAGAATCCAAGAAATCATCATATAGGTAGACAAAATAGATTTTGTAAAGCATGGGTTACCTCTTGTAGACAAAAACCTTCACTTAACACTTCACCAAGCTCCTAATAAGGTTTACCTTCCACACCCACTTCAAGAACACACCAAAAGATCATAAAGATTCTATCTTTAAGGAAAGACACCTCAAAGGTAGGAAAGGTGGAATCTTGGAGACAAACTTTGAGGATTTGGTAAAGCTCTAACTTGGCTTGGAAGAAAAGCTATCTAACTTTTAGAGAGAAGGAGGAGCTCAAGTTTGGAAAGTGTAAGGGAAAGAATGAGGGGTGTCTTCTAGGTTAGCTTGCATTACTAACATAAGGTGAAATTTCTTGATTACCCTTACTAAAATGAAGAGGTGTAAGGGAACAAGGGAACTACTCTCAAAGCTTTAAGTACTTGACTTTAAGTACAAGGAACAAGGGAACACTTGACTTTGGGTTGACTAGTCAATTACTAGTCCCCGACTATTGAATTTTCAGGAATTTAAGGAATTAAATTCCAAATTGGATTAGGATTAGTTACTAAATTAATCTCTTAATTGAATTTGGATTACGGGGTGTCACATCCTCTCCCCCTTCAAGAAGCTTCGTCCCTGAAGCTTGGGTACAACGAATTAATACAAACGATGAAATAAAGCAACCATGTGACAAGAGTGTCAAGAACATCCTTATTTGGTCAAAACTCAAAGGGTTGAAAAGGTACCAAAAACGAGCAAGAAGTCATGTCATTCAGAAGTTGAAAGAAATAATCAACGGAGATAATGAGCATATCAAACTCTAAACCAACCACAACCACTAACTTCTAACCACAACTAAGGATCTAAACAACTAGCTCCTAAAGCAAGACACAAAACTAACCACACAACAAAACTAGCAAGCAAGAACAAACACACAAGGCAGGCATTAACCAACTAGCAAGCGGCAACACCTACCAATATAAAGGTAGCAACAAGCAAAGGAAGGAAGACGAGATTGCCACAACTCCACCCTAGAAGGACTCGCTTTCCGACTCCTCGGACTCTTCATCAGACTCTTCGTCGGCTCTTCCTTGGCTAGAACAGGTCTCAAGCTGGTCCAACCTCTGGTTAACTGCGACGGGCGGCGTCTTCATAAAAGTGAAGCAACTAAACGAACTAGCCAAACTACAAGCTAACAACCACGGCAAACAAGAGAGAACGACTAAACGCACCACTAAGCAAACAACTACCAACGAACCTACTAACAAAACAAGCAAGGGACACAACAAGGTTCCACAACGAAAACGGTCAGCTTGCGAAACGAATGACAAAGCTTAAGAGATGGGTTGCAAACGAGGTTTTGAGCAACAAAGGTATTCGCCACTAACCAAAGTTAGAGAAAATAAGGGTTTAAAGTAAGGTAGTAAGATTGATAGGCTTGGTCACAACGAATTTCAACACCAAAACCGTCGGTTAACAAAACGAGAGACAAGACTTAGAGATAGGTTGAGGGTTCACAATGGTAAGACAAGAAAGAAAGATAAGGTGATAGATAAACGATTTACCGGAAGGGAAAGCTAACTTCACACCGAGCCTAACTCCTGCTCAAAACTAGCCAACGATCAACTCAAAACGAGACGGCTCAGCTAAGGAACAAGCCACAAACAGAAACTGACACCACAAGAACCCTAAACTAGATCACTCGGGATCACAGAACCAGGGTTGCATCTTCAACTGATCTCTGCTGGCTTCTTCAACCAAAGGAAACAAGGTACTCCCACTACTTAACTTGAGCTCGACATCTGCGTGAACTTGATCCGTCACTTCTGACAAAAGCTTCAACTGCTAGATCAAAAACACGAGTTGGATGTCCTTCTCTCCGGCTCTAGGGTGAACTTGATGCAGGCTACCGACTTAACACTTGCATTAGCACACCACTTCCAGCTCTCTACAAAGCAACGCTTGAAACTTCAAAACTTCGGTCCGGATGAAAGGTTCAGAACAGGAACGGTAACAAAAGAGAAAGGTAACTTAAGGGAAAGAAGGCTCACAAGAAGAGATGCGGTTCAATGGTAAGGATTAGAGTGAACGGTTTTAGGGTTTGAAAACTCGAAGATCTCATTGGTTAAGAAGAGAGAAAAGATGAACAGGGCTACAACTTAGGAAGTAAGGAATCAAAACGAGGTTTTAGGGAGTTGAAAGAATTTCCTCACGGAGGGTATCCGATTTAAAACTCAAGGATAGCGTTGATTATGAAGGGAATCAAGATTTTCAAAGTCGCAACTTAGGAAAGATGATGTCGTAACCTTGAACAGAGTCAAATCGAGAAGGGAACAAGAAGGGGATTTGAAAAGACATGAAGGATTTCTCGAGAAGGGCAAGGGATTTGACGAGGGTGAGAGAAGAAGATCGGCTTCACGAGGTAAAAGGGTTCACGACTTCCGGTGAAACTTCGGCTTGACGATGATAACTATGCTTGTTGAACTGAAGGCTCTCTACCTCGACTCGGACGCGGCTTAACTCTTAGACCTTGCCAGATTCCCTCATAAGCTGATGACACCGCCGCCTTGCACAAGATAGTTTGGAGGGAAAACAAGAACAAGGTTCGGAAGAAAATGATTACTTGGCAAAAAGGTGACTGGGTTTGTCTAAGGGAAAGGAAAGATTAACGAGGGTCAAGGGTAACACTCAAACAAGCTAACGCTCGAAGCTAACACACAGGAAAGGCACAAAGACGAAGGGAGGTGCAACAGAAAGGTACAAGAGCTTACTTCAACGGTTCCCACTTGCGTCTGACTCACGACTGTGGAACTTGTCTTGACGAGGTCCCGCCTTCGTACACAGGTCCGGGATGCCATTTCCACTTAGTCCATTGTTGCTTCCACTTCGATGTTCACTTCTCGACCGGGGTCTCACACTACCAGCTGGTTTTGAGTCCGCTGAAGTCTTCCTCTTAAACTTGCACTCGAAGGACCGGTGACCTTTCTTGCAACAAGAAAAGCACTCTATCGGTTTCCCATGACAGACGACGCCGGGGTAGTCACTTCCACACTTCTTACAAACGGAGCGCCTTCCCTTAGCCTTGATCTTTCGGATTGGTTTGGGAGCCTTACCTCTCTTAGAGTCGTCTCTTTGCAGACTTCCTATTGATTCAGCACCAAAAGCCATCAAACTCCTAACCACAGGTGTAACACTTCTGTCAAGCTTCCTCTTACGGTTCTCCCGGATTCCTTTTTGAACTTGTTGTACTCGGTAGAGGTCGGCTGCACAAAGGTAGGCCTCCTTGACTTGAGCAGGATAGAACCGCTTACGTAACTTAACCTTCAGGTCCTCCCAACTAAACTCCGGATCTTGACTATAGATAGGCCTTTCAAGCATCCACCACGAGTCCGCTTCTTGCCGAAGGTAGAACGTAGCCAACTCCACCTTGCGATTCTCCGGGCACACCACAACTTCGAAGATCTTGACAAACATCCGGATCCACTCGTCCAGCACTGCGGAATCTTCTTCACTGGCGAGATCGGGGGACGGAGACTTGCGACTTGGTGTACTGTGTCCCGACTCCCATTCTGAAGAGGGTGGTTGTTGAGGAGGGCGTTGCTACGCATCTGGGTGACCTGTGTCAAATGATGAAGGCTTTGAGCTAACTGTTCACTGGTGACTGCTTCTGAAGACCTTGCACGACGTCTCGATGGTGCCATCCTCGACTTCTACAGCAACAGTGCGATAACGGGAGGAAACTTAGGACCCGCACCATTACCTGGTGCCTTAACTAAAGAGAACCAAAGCTAAAAGGAAAACAAAGCACAGAAAATGACACAAGAACTCACAACCTCACCGCGCGTCTTAATGTCCTAAGTCCTAAACACTTAGATTCTTACAGTCCCTTAGGGTCTCAAACCACACTTAACCACTTAGAAGTCTAGACTCTATCATCCTAGGCTCAAACCTAGGCTCTAATACCAACTGTAACACCCCAGATTTTCCATACCAATTTGAACTAGATATGGAATATATGGAAAACGTAGAGTGCTATGTCACGCTCACTCAACAGTGAACGCACAGGCGTAAACATCTGCACAAAATCCATTATCCAAAATAAAGTCAAGGACAAAAGGACTAAAGTCTAACATCGGCGCACAGGCCAAACATAACAAGGTTCACGGGGTCTAATCTAACAGTCTTTAAACCGCGCTCTCGTCTACTCGGCACCTGAAAGAAACATATAAGATATGGGACGACGCCCGGTCAGCGAATGATGCTGGTAACCCACCAATACATGTGAAATATCATATGTAGATAGTTTATATATACAAAATCATTTGTGAAACGGGATATAGTATATATCAATTTCAAAACCAAGATAGAAGTCAATCACAAGACTCTTTGCACTCTCAATAACAATAAGGGAACACATCCCAAGACACCAAGAAGCAATAATAACTCACAAACACGGCTCAAGACATAATCTACCATCACACAGTAGATTAACACCCGACATGCATAAAACAAGAGAATAAAGACAAAACCATTGGCAACACATGCCTTCGCGACATCACTCGTCACGAATAGAGAAACACACAACAACGGCTACACAAACCTTCGTGACATCACCCATCACGAATTGATATGCCTTCCTTATGCCTGGTTCCAACCTTATGGCTACCCCCGACCTTATATCTAGTTCCAACCTTTACCTCCAGGACCCCTGTACACCAAGTCTAACCTTATTCCCCCGAGGACCGTCGTCCCCTCTCCGACAATCTCCAACAATACCACCCGATTTCATAATACACGAGGTACCGATCACACACGGCACACATGCCTTGGTAACATATGTTACCCTTTAACAAATACGTGAACCTTACACACAGGTCACAAACTCCATAATCGCGTCATGACCACCATGAGGACCACTACCATACCTTGGTGACTAATGTCCCATACCATTAATCGTGCAATCCAGGTACAGCCACACACACCACACCACAACAGGAATCAATCAACGGATCACAACGAAGATATGAAACCATACTCGATCAAGGAATGGATCACAATCCAACAACAACGATGATTAAAACAAGTCATCATCCCTAATAGGAAAGTACAAAGAACACACATGCTAGCATTTAAACATCGAACTAGCATGCTTATCAAATGGGTATACCAAACAGTTCCGAAGAACACACAAGACTCATCACAGTTCAACGAATCACAATGTTGAACACTTAGCACGATTCAAGACACCAAAACCTACATGGAATCCTACCATATAGTTCTAGACATACGAAACATCAAGAAGACGCTCAAATAGTTCCACAAAAGAACATCAGAAAGTCAAAAGACCAAATACCGAGTCAAAAGAATCACGGGGAACAAATCCCCCAACAACCACATAACGTTCCCCGCGGGTGGGGCCACAGGTGGACCATCGCCCATGGTTCCACCAGCGGGAACCCTTTGTCCCACGAGTGTGTACCCCGCAGGTGGGGCGGCAGGTGGAGCTCTACCCGTCGTTCCGCCCGCGGGTACATACCTGCACAACAAATAATCCCTTCGGGGATTTTCAACACCAAGCTCAAATTCAAGTTGAAAACATGCCAAATCTCACCAAATACAACAAAATGACTTGAATCAAAGGGATAGCCAAGCAATGGCATACAAGAACCCTAAACACAAGCTCTAGATATGCATTTTCACAAGACAATGCATAAACACTCACATTTCATAGCAAAACACATGTAGAATCCAAGAAATCATCATATAGGTAGACAAAATAGATTTTGTAGAACATGGGTTACCTCTTGTAGACAAAAACCTTCACTTAACACTTCACCAAGCTTCTAATAAGGTTTACCTTCCACACCCACTTCAAGAACACACCAAAAGATCATAAAGATTCTATCTTTAAGGAAAGACACCTTAGAAAACACTAAAACACACAATATAAACATAGATCTTACCATCCTAAATGCTCAAAGGTAGGAAATGTGGAATCTCGGAGACAAACTTTGAGGATTTGGTAAAGCTCCAACTTGGCTTGGAAGAAAAGCTATCTAACTTTTAGAGAGAAGCAGGAGTTCAAGTTTGGAAAGTGTAAGGGAAAGAATGAGGGGTGTCTTCTAGGTTAGCTTGCATTACTAACATAAGGTGAAATTTCTTGATTACCCTTACTAAAATGGAGAGGTGTAAGGGAACATGGGAACTACTCTCAAAGCTTTAGGTACAACACTTGACTTTGGGTTGACTAGTCAATTACTAGTCCCCGACTATTGAATTTTCAGGAATTTAAGAAATTAAATTCCAAATTGGATTAGGATTAGTTACTCAATTAATCTCTTAATTGAATTTGGATTACGGGGTGTCACAGGCACTGTACGCGCGATGTATCCTTCGTCAGCGTCGAGTAATACTGCACCTACCGTGGCTGGGTTGATGGCGTGATAATAACTGGCATCTACGTAACACTTCCTTGGCCGTATGCCAGCAGTGTCCACCGTAGTAGCAGGCTCCAGCAGTGGAGGCAGGGACGTTCCGGCAGTGGCGGCAGCAGCAGTGTTGCCGGCAGCATTCCGGTAGGCAGTTTATTTAATTAACAAAATGCCTTCTGTTGTATTAAATAATCTCAGTCCACACTTTAAAGTGCATAATTCCAATCCCTCCTATTCTTTTCTCCGTGTCTTTGGGTGTTTGTGTTATCCATATCTCAGGCCATATAATCGACATAAATTCTCGTTCCGGTCCACTCCATGTGTTTTCCTAGGTTATCCTGAGTCGTTTCGGGGTTATAGATGCATGGACTTACAGACTAACAAGATTTATGTGTGCATGCATGTAAGGTTTGATGAAATAGTTTATCCGTTTGCTACTAAAAATATTGTGCAGCCATCTCCATCTGAGAAATTCTATCCGTGGGCTGAGTCGGTTCTTCATCCCACTGCGATTTTGCCGCCACTTGATCCTGTTGCCGTCCCACCCACTACCGCCGGCAGTGATTCGGACTCATCTCCACCACCGCCTACTGCTGCCGCCGGTCCATCTACCTCGCCGAACCGTGAGCTACCTGTTGAGGTCGTCCAGCCCGTCAAACGCCCACGTGGGCGTCCTCGCGGGAAATCAATCAAGTCTACAGTTCGGACCCATGAGATGCACACTCGGAGTCAGTCTCGGGCTTCACCTTCTATTTTAACAGTTCAGGTTTGTCCTTCGGATCCCACTTGTTACACACAGGTTGTTAAACATTCAGAATGATGAGAGGCTATGGATCAAAAATTTAATGCCCTACTACAAAATCAGACTTGACAACTTGTGCCATCTCAGTCAGATATGAACATCATTAGGTGTAAATGGATTTTTTCGTACAAAATGGAAAACTGATGGTTCCATTGAGAGGCATAAGGAAAGCTGATGGTTCCATGAAATTAAAATACACTTTGCCTCATCAAAATCTATAACATATATCACTAACATACACTAAAAGTAATATGAGAACAATAGTTCTGATAAAATACTGATTACTGTAATTTTTTTTAATCTTATCCCAACAAAATTCATTGTTATTCATTACAAACACTCAAACTGTATTTAAATCCTATTAGAAGAAAATCATAGATAAACAAATCATGTGCGGAAAAAAAAAATTAAACTAATAATTTAAAACTGTGAGACAATTTAAAAGAATTAACTTAAAATTATTTCATAACATTCTGTTTAGCAACACTTACTTCCATGTGAAAGATCCCTAAGCTTTAAAATTACACAGCATTGGTCTCTGAAATGGAAAGTTAAAATAATCTTAAGTACCACAATTGCGAAACCAATATTTGTTCATGGTCATCACAAAATAATTGTACTTCTAATATTAATGTAATTTACAAAGAGATTTTTAATAATTTGTAATTTAATATTTTTTTCAATAATATTATCTTTTTATTGTAGAATAACATAGTATTTTCATTAATATAATAGTACCACTAACAAACACTAATGGCCCGTTTGGTTTACGGAATAGGCTGAGAATAGCATAACATTTCTAGTAATGGACCTATTCCTTTGTTTGGTAACATTTTCTATTATCAGGAATAATATTCCTAGTAATAGCTTATTCCCCCAAATAAGGTAATAGCTATTCCATAATCAATATTTTTTTTCATAATAATAATAATAATAATAATAATAATAATAATAATAATAATATTATTATTATTATTATTATTATTATTATTATTATTATTATTATTATTATTATTATTATATTTTGTATAAGGGTAATTATTCTTTTAAACATATATTCCATTTCTATTCATTTAACCAACCATTGAAATAAAGTCTATTCCTTCAGCGAACCAAACAATAGAATACAATTCATGTTTTATTCCTTACCTATTCCATTCCTTAGGGAATAGCATTCCTACTCCATTCCTTATGGAATAGCATTCCTATTCCTTCTAAATTCATTCCGTAAACCAAATGTGATGTAAAAGTAATATGAAACAAAAAATAAAGTAAAAAATATTTTTAAAAAATAAACAAAAAAATAAGAATTGATTTGACTAATGAACAATATCTAAGAATCACTAAGTCACTAACATACAAAAGTAATAGTCCTATTTGGTAAAATAGTTAGCTTATAAGTTAATTTTGGCTTATTTGATCACTATTAGTTTTTTGATTTGGTTAAAAAAAATCAATATAAGTATTTGTTTAATTAGTTTTTTGTAACTCCAAAATGCTAAAATTCAAAAAGCTATGGAATGCAATTTTTTCAATTAGTTTTTTGAGAAAAGCAATTATACCAAATAACTATCAGCTAATAGCTAATTTACCAAACACCTTTCTACAATCAGCTAATGTTATCAACTACTTATACCCTCTAATTAACCTAATCAGCTAACAGTTATCAGTTATCAGCTAACAACCATTTACCAAACAGGGCCAATATGAAATACAAAAAAATAAAGTAAAAAATATTTTTAAAAAATAAACAAAAAATAAGAATTGATTTGACTAATAAATTATAAATAGGAGAACTAAAATGCATAGAAGAAGTATATATAAGTATTTAGGAAGCAATAAATATAGAAGAATAAAGCATTGTGGGGGAAACTATAATTTACTCAATCTAATGGGGTTTCAAAGTAAATTATCCTCCCCTCAGGCCTTGACAGGAATGAAGAAAATAGATCAGTCTATCCCCTCTCGGCTCTCTCTCTCCGGCATCTAGTCCAGTCCAGTGCACACAAAGCAAGCTAAAGCTATGTACATGTCCGAGAAACCTCAACCCATCGACTTCTACAAAGCGGAGGCCTCCGCTTCCGCTGCCGCCGATCACCACCATCACCACCACCACCACCAGAGCCGCGAAATAATCATGGAAGTCGCCGCCGCTAATGCACCGCTCCCACCTCACCACCGCCAGCCACTTCTCCTGCCTGGGGGTGGTAACGGCGGCGACGCCAATAGTAGCGGCGGGGAGGACAACACCGCCATCAACCCCTCACCCGACTTGAGGGCTCCTAAGAAACGGGCGGAGACATGGGTTCAAGAGGAGACGCTGGCACTGATCAGTCTCCGGAGAGAAATTGACTGTCTCTTCAACACCTCTAAATCTAACAAGCACCTTTGGGATCGAATCTCCATGAAGATGAGGGAGAAGGGTTTCGATCGTTCGCCCACCATGTGCACTGATAAGTGGAGGAACTTGCTCAAAGAATTCAAGAAGGCTAAGCAGAACCAGGATAGAAATGGGTCTGCTAAGATGTCTTACTACAAAGAGATTGAGGATATTCTCAACGAGAGAAACAAGAATGGCAGTGGTGGACACAAGAGCCCTTCTGCTCCCAAAGTTGATTCCTTTATGCATTTCTCCGAAAAGGGTATACTTATACTGTTGTTGGTTTTTACTCGTTACTGCTGTTTTTCCCTATGTTTGATGATATATTTGATTAGCCAGTGTTTAAAAAAAGCATTTGCTTTTAAATTAGCTTGATTGGATATGCTAGAAATGAATATTGAAGTAAGTAGTTTAGTTAATTGAACTCGAGCGCCATACATTTCTGATGTCCTTAGATGAGAGTATGTGGCATTAGTATGTATCTTAGACTAGGATCAATGTGCTTAAGCCTTAACCCACATGAAAAAGCATGATGAGCTTTCAGTTGTGTTCAATTTCAGTTTTCAGTGTTGTTTGGCTGTAGAGGTTGCTGCTTCATTTCACAAGAAATTGGGGAATTAGAGGGTTTGCCTATGTTCGTGGCATTTTATAGATGCCATTTGCTTAAATTTGGGTGATTGTATGACTTTAAGTACTGGAATCTTGATTTTTAATACACAGTGGATAAACTTTGAAGGTTGAGTTAATTGAGGTAAAGTGTTCTTAAGCTACTAAGTATTAGACCAGAAACATTAATGATATGGCATTTCTGGTGTTCCTGTTTGATGAAACTGTTTGGTGAAGTGGTGGAAAGTGATATAGATTTGTTCTCTTTATTGAGTTTTCATAAATATTAGTGATGTGATGTTGTCATTCCCACACAAATACACTGTAAAGGTTTTCTTTAACTGGCATCTAACTTTGACTCATGCTCTCTCACCAAAGAAGAAAATGCACTCGCTACCTAAATCTCTTAATCTTAGTACTTCTTAATTGCCTCCTGCTGGTTCTGCAATAGATTATTCTATTCTTCTGTGCACCCTCCTTGTGCCTGTAGTTCCTAGTGTCAGAAGAACATTGATTTACATTACATTTTCACCAAAAAGTATTACTCGTCTCATGTGAGATAGCCTCACTCAAGACCAACTAATGTTAATATTATATTTGGTGCCTCCGAGGCACAGCTCAATTGGTCAACCAACTCAAAATAAGTTCATAAGCTTTGCTTTGTTAGCAGTCATAGAGTGGAAGGTTCGAATCCTATCAAGGACCAAAAAAAGGGAGAGTATGGATTTGGCCTTGTTGTGGGCACTAGTGTACAAACATTTGGGGGCTTGTAGGTAGTAGGCCATTTGAGGCACATCCCGCGATTTACTCCTCCACTAGTCTCCAGGGCAAGAGTGGTGAGGGACCCTTAAGTTTGGGGTTCAAACTTTAAAAAACATTGATTTTTGTTTGGTCTGGATGTGAGTAAATCTAGAAAAGTGATTACCATTGCAATCTTTTTCTGGAAACCAATTTTTGTGTTAAAAATTTCTTAAAGATTTCTCTTTTTTATCCTGGTTTTTAAATAAAGTAACTATACAGTTTTTCACACTCATGCAGGCCTTGATGATACCAATATTACATTTGGGCCAGTTGAAGGTATGTTGACTTGCTTGCAAGCATGTTTAACTGTGTGTTTTAAGTTCTCTCTCCCTCTCAACCTCATATGTATTTTAATATAAGAAAGTGTTGAATAAATTTCATATGTATGGATGCTCAATGTTTTCTTCACCAGCCTGAACTGGCTGCTTTGGTTGCTATCACTTTTTAAACTTGGAACTGGTCATCAAAATGCCATTCTTTCCTTCCTGGCTAAACTTCTCCACACATGAAAAAGGTAATTTGACCGGTTTAATTACTGGTTAAGTTTTAAAACACTGGGCCTTACAATGTGATATATGACCTAAAATCTTCTGTCGCTTTCTCAGTGTTTGTGATGCTTCACTTGCTTGGATCAGATATGTTGTTCAATGCCCTTTTTTTGTTAAATTTCTGTCTTCAATTGTAATTTGTGAATTGCAATGTAATGACGGAACTTACGTTTTCAAATTCGTTTTCGTACAGATAGTGGCAGGCCAACTCTCAACCTTGAGCGGCGGTTAGATCATGATGGGCATCCTCTTGCCATTACCGCTGCTGATGCTGTCACCGCAAGTGGAGTGTCACCTTGGAATTGGAGGGGGACTCCTGGAAATGGTTGGGCCTTTAATTTAATTTGGAAGCTGTCATGCTCCTTTTCTATCTAAAAAATTTCACTTATCAGGCCAAAATATGGTGTAGAAACTATTCAACAATTATCTGGTGACGTAAAATTTTATGCTGCTATTTGGTAGCTTTGCAACTAAACCATAATTTCTCTTGTTTTTTCCTTTGGAGTTGAGGAGAGCGTGAGGGATTGAGGAGGATTTCCTGTCCATTTCTCCTAGTAGTCCCTTTTGTTTTGCTAAAATAGATATAACGGTGCTTTGTTTAACAAGTTAGTCAATCCTGTTCAGCAGTTCAATAAAACCTTGTAGCTTTTATAAATGTATGCTACCTTACTGTGTACCATGTCCTTCCTTTATTTTTTTTTTTGGATGACGAGGGAAACCTCACAACCCTTTCAGGTGTAGGTAAACCCCGCCTTGTGACCCTAGCCGGCAAAGGACCACAAGGAAGTAAACCAGCCTAGGTTACCATAGCTGACCGGCTCAAACCAAGGGGACAAGGATTCAAACTCATGACCTTGTGGTTACAAGTATGGATGTCTTGCCATCTTGGTTGGGGTTACCCCCTCCTTTCTTTCTTCTATGATCATGATATAGGGGGTGTTTGGTAAATGGTTGTTAGCTGATAGCTGTTAGCTGATTGGGTTAGTGGGTTTAACTTGTTGATAGCATTAGCTGATTGTAGAAAAGTGTTTGGTAAATTAGTTGTTAGCTATTAGCTGATTACATACAAAATGACTTTCTAAAAAAGTTGATCGAAAAAGCTACTTGGAGTAACTTTTTGAATTTTAGCATTTTGGAGCAATAAATTGTTACAGAAAATTAATTAATCAAACACTCATATTTGATTGTTTAACCAAGTCAAACAGCTAATAGTGGTTAAATAAGCCAAAATTGGCTGATAGGCTAACTATTTTACCAAACAGGGCCATAGTGTTTTTTTTTACCAATTTTTTCTTTTGAAAGTGGTAGTTAATTATTTTTACCACCAAATGACTAAACTATTTTACTTGTTAAGGCATTAAAGCACGTATGTTGAATATGTAGTTTCTAGTTTTATGCTTCTATTTGAAATTCTCTTACTTTTGCCCCCTGCAGGTGATCAGGGCAACGTCTTTGAGGGCAGAGTAATTTCAGTCAGGTGGGGGGATTACACAAAGAGGTTTGGTATTGATGGCAGTCCAGAGGCTATTAAAGAAGCAATTAAATCTACTTTTGGATTGAGGACAAAGCGCGCTTTCTGGCTGGAAGATGAAGACAACGTTGTTCGAGCACTTGATCGGGATATGCCTTTGGGGAACTACACTTTGCATGTTGATGAAGGTAATGTAGTAGAATTCAAATACATGGGCATGTTATCCATGTCGACACCCACACCCGCACCCTCCTCTCAGAGATTACAAACTACAAGGGGGGGTTACCCCCCAGTCTAGATGGCAAGAGATCCACACTTGTAACTACAAGGTCACAAGTTCGAATCCTTGCCCCCTTGGTTTGAGCCGGTCAGCTATGGGTAACCTAGGCTGGTTTACTTCCTTGTGGTCCTTTGCCGGCTAGGATCACAAGGTGAGGTTTACCTACACTCGAAAGGGTTGTGGGGTTTTCCTCGTCATCCAAAAAAAAAAAAAAAAAACTACAAAGGGGGAAAACAAAATGGAAACTAATAGGCAGACGGTTTTGGTTATTGTTGTAATAATAGGAAAGCGTATCCTTAATGAGGATAAGAATGGGTTTTGCTGGTATTACTATAGATTCTAAGGAATCCTGTTACCGATATTTTCTCCCTCCCCTACTCCAGTTTGCTTTAGAAACGAAATTTGGTTCATATTTGTTGTAGGTCTGACTGTAAAAATATGTCTGTATGAGGAGGCAGAAGATGTGGCATTTCCTCCTAGTGAGGAAAAGACTTTCTACAGCGAGGACGACTTCCGTGACTTCTTGTCTCGCCGTGGGTGGACGTGTTTACGAGACAATTACCGAAACATTGACAGCATGGACGAGCTTTGCCCTGGTGCCATATACCGCGGTGTGCGTTAATGGTGCCGCTCTTTGGAGATGAATGGAATTTTGAGTGTTGAAGAAAGATGATGTTTTTTTAACTGTGTATTTAGGTTTGGGTATTGGCAATTGGCAGGCATGTTGTTGCTGGCTGGTAGCAAGTTCAGTTTCAAACTCCCCCTAATGCTGTCTGTATGTATATATAAATATACACACACATAGACATAGTGTCAACTTTAATATTTTGGATATATGTAAAGTTTGTTTGTGCCCTAAATGGCTAAATGTGAATAGCCTGCAATCTTAGGCTCCGTTTGGAAATCCAGAAAATAACTTCTGAAAATGTTTTTCGGATAATGAGTCATTTTTGCAAAAAATATTTTAATTTTCGATTTTGGCTACACAACGGAAAATTGTCTTTGTGTGTTTGGTTCATTTTCCAAAAAATGAGTATGAAAGTGGTAAGAATTGTATACTTCAACATTTTAATTATTTGATATTTTTAATAAAATCTTTTTGTAAATAGCACTCATTAAGTTTTGTGGACAATTTTGAATGTCTATATATATATATATATATATATATATATATATATATATATATATATATATATATATATATATATATCACACACAAAAACAATACATTGAAAAATGACTTCCCCCCACCCCCAAAAAAAGGGAATTCATTTTTTCCCAAAACATACTTATTTTTCATTGACTACAACATCATTTTCTGTTGACCTCATTTTCCTCCTCCTTTCCAAATACTGAAAACCCTTCAGAAGTCATTTTTCAAGTTTCCAAACGCACACTTAATATTCATCTAATTAAGACCCCTATGCCCTATGGGCATTTAGGGATGATATTATTCTAGTTTTTTGGCATGCAGCATTACAAGGATGAGAAGAGAGAATTTTGGTAGGAATGTAGGATACCCGATACCACACCAAATAGATTTAGATAGGAATAATGTAAATATTGGTAAAAAAAAAAAAAAAAAAACTGTTTAAGAGCATCATCATCAATTGTCCTTTTTTGTGTGTGTGTGTGTTTTAGCAGGCCATGTATTATGAAGAGATGGAGAGAAAAATAAGGGAAAAAAGAAAAGTTAAAAATTATCATTTTTTGGCAGGCTAGTTAACCGGGAAAGAGGGAGAGAAAAATAAACAGAAAAAGAAAATGAAAATAATTAAAAGTATTCAATATTACGTGAGTAGTACACAGTAAGACTCACAAAAAATAATCTTTCCTGCAATAATTTTTCTCTTTTCTTCAACTCACACACTCTCATCCAAAAAATAAAAATAAAAATAAAAATAAAAATTGAAACCCCCTCTTGGATTGCTCTAAGTTGCAATGAGTGATTAGTGGTCATAATTTTAAAAGTATTTAACGAATAATATTATTTACAACGGCTGCTTAACAACTCGGATTTGTGGCACAATAGTAGTGTGTTTGACTCCAAATTAGAAGGTTGTGTGTTTGATTCATGTTGGGTTCAAATTCTCAAGTTTTCTTTTTGGTTGTTTTCATTTTTGTGAAAGAAAGCTTATGTGGAATTGGATGTTACGAAGTACAACTGAGCTGAAGGAAGATGTGGTTTGAAGAGAGGCGGCTGTCTACATTCAGTGTATTGGATTGACTTTGTATTTGAGACATTATATAACTTCTTATCATAGTCTTTTTATGATTTCTCTTGTATATATACCTCCAATATGTATAATTGTGATTACTGTTCATATAATACAGTTTCTCTCCGTTCTCATATAGTATCAGTTAAGCTAGGTTTTCTACTTTTTTTCTCTAATGGCTGACAGATATGTTAACTCCTCCGGACGGACCGTTTCCAATACTCATATATATATATATATATATATATATATATATATATATATATATATATATATATATATTATGTAATTCTAATTTTCTGGCTATTTTGCAATTAACAATTATTGCAATTTTGACATTCGCAATTATGAACTGCCGTATAATTTATTAATTTAAACTCTATGCAAACTGCCGTATGAAATGTAGAATTGTATTTTAATTCCTCTAATCAAATTAAAATTTAGGAATCCTAATTATACGGTATTGCTATTTAAGAGTTAGGAATTAAGAATTTTAATTGTCTTTCAATTCTATTTATTAGATTTTTTTTTTTTTGAAATGCTACTGACTCTATTACATTGTAGTATCTGTTCATACATACTTTTAAGAGTGAGCATAATTACTGAAAAATCGATAGAACCGATAACCGATAACCGACCGATAAATTTGATTATCGGTCGGTTACCGGTTATAAGGCAAAAAAAAAAAAATTGGTTATTCGGTTATGAAGGTGTAATAACCGCGGTCACCGAATAACCGATATTATTATTTATATTATTAATATTATATATATATATATATATATATATATATATATATATATATATATATATATATATATATAATATTACTTGTAATAATTACTTGTAATATTATTTGTGGATGCTCGGTTATTTGGTTGTTCAGTTAACCGGTTTCGGTCGGTTAAAAGTGTATGTTCGGTTGGTAATGCAGATTTAAAAAATAATAACTGACCGATGCTCACCCCTACATACTTTCTCAACCAAATGAAGCACAAAGAGGATCAACACCGTCGATGCTCACCCCTACATACTTTCTCAACCAAATGAAGCACAAAGAGGATTAACACCGTTTCTACTAAGGCTCGATCTCATGACCTCTCATATGGGGGAGTCATTACATGCCATTAGAATTTTAATTGTACCAAAACTCGTTTTACTTTTTGAGATTGTGATTTTAAACTCGTTTCGAAATTGTTTTACTTTTGAAACTCAAGGTCGATAACATTGGAGCATAATAAAATATGTTTAGTTGATAACCAACTAACCCCCCTCTCTCTCTCCATCCACGGTGCTTGATTTGTTCTGAATATTTTTACTCTCCTCTACAAAATATTGAGGAGCATGGAATTTTTAACATTTGTAACTGACCAATTTTTGTACACAAAGTCATGAATTGTGTGATTTTTAAAGTCGTTTCAAAATTGTTTTACTTTAGTGTAAAATAAGGCCTAGTCATAGTATCTGGAAAATTCACATTCTTTGTGTTTTTGTGTGTCAACTAATATCATCAGCAAAACACAAAGAGCTGCAACAACATACATAAATCATGTAAAACTATACATTCTTTGGGTGTCAACTATATCAGCAAAACACAATCTGGAGAAGCAAATCAAAACATCACATGAATGAAATAGCTGCAACAACATAAATCATGTAATACTTGTTATAAAGAGTTTAGGACTTTCCTCTCACTTACATAATACTAAATGTGAATTGACGATTCACAAACTTAAAACACATTGGACAATAAAGACAACTGCCTAAAACTAACATTCATTCATGCCTCATCCCACTCATCATCATTCTTGTAGGAAACCAGAGTGTCAACCTTGTGTATCTGCACCAAATACAATCAAAACCCAATATGTGTGTGAGTATTAGCTAGCTCAACTGCAGATGACTACTACTACTATTAGTAGTATTATTACCTTGGTATCAAAGGAATGCAATTTGACCATTTGTGGATTTGCTATCAGTTTAGGGTCACTTTCGATCCAGGTGAACGGGACTGCAACATCTGTATCAGTGTAGGCTAACACATCGAACACGCCTATTATGCATCACCAAAGTGAAACTACACATAGTCAGAGACACATCATTTTGTTGTTGATATATCTATCAACAAGGCTTGCTTACTTACATGCTTCATCAAGGCATGGGAGATATGTAATGCTGGAAGCTATTTGTCTCATAATCGCTTGAATTTCGCGCATTATTTCTTTATCACTCTTCTCCCTTGAAACACTGCAAATTTCATGGAATGATAAAAATAGAAAAAAAAAAAAAAATATGTTACTCCTCCTCTTCAACTCCTAGTTTCATATTTAATAAGGTCCAACAACAGGAGTGGATTAGTTAAATTAATTACCCTTTCTCAACAACCTCACTGTCTGTCTCAATACTGAAATTCCACCTCTCTAACACCTCACCACTGGCCTTACTCATGATCACAAGCACAACCCTCTGTAGTTTCCCGGCCTCCAGCCACTCTTTGCAAAATTCAACATTAAATCATCAATACAACAACAAATGAAACATCCATCCATCCATCCATCAATTCACAATGGACTATACCAAACTTTATAATCAATCAATCTGTCAGTCAATCAATAGAAACTGAAACCAGTGGTTAACTCCAGCAAAGATGGCAAGAGATCTACACTTGTAACCACAAAGTCACGAGTTCAAATCCTTGCCCCCTTGCTATGGGTAACCTAAGCTAGTTTACTCCCTTGTGGTCCTTTGCCGGATAGGACCAAAAGGGTTGCGGGGTTCCCCCATCATCCAAAAGAAATAGAAACTGAAACCCTAGATTAAATTGGAAATTTTCCAGAAAGTTGGGCTCAATCAATCAGTCACAATCAATAGAAACTGAAACCCTAAATTATATTTGGAAAATACCAGAAATTTGGGCTGTTAAGTTGGAAATGAAGGTTTTGACACCTTCATCTTGAGTGAGCAACATCGGAAGCCCATACTTCTTCACCTTCGCGAAACTCTCTTCAGGATACAAACCGCGGTTGTATAAAATACTAAACAAAGAAATTCCCCCATCAAAATCAAAATCAAAATCAAAATCTCAGCCCAAAAAGAAACAACATAATATTTCAAATTCCAATCTGTGATTTTTTTCCCCTTTGGATTCTTACCTATTTGCAGCATAACCTGCCAAAGTGGGTTCAACAAAACAGAAAAACACAATCAATACTTATGCGAACAGAAAACGAAAGACGAAACCCTAATTGGGGGAAAAGAAGGGAAATACATACCGAAGAATTCACTGACAATAGCGGCTGATCCCCGAAGAGTGATTATATCTTTGGAGGCTGTTCTTGAAGCCATGTTTCTGAATGCTTAGAATGTGAGATTCTAAATTCAACTCAAGAGAAGTAGGGGCTGGTGGTTTCGAATGATCTAAAATTTAGGTTTTGCGTTTTGATGAGTTCCCAGATTGCTCCGATTCTAGGGAGAATATGAATGAAGAAATGAAGGCGAAGTGGCAGAGTAACGGCTAGTTCTTCTTTGGGCCCAGTATAACGGTCACAATCATATTTTAAATTCCAGATGAACGTTGGAAAGTGATTCTAATTTGGGCTTCTGTTTTTAATAGGATTTGTTGATATAAGTTAAAGTGTCTTAGGGCCATACAATTTGGCCCAAACGATAAAAAGTGGCAAATTATATCGTGTACCGCGGTGCATAATCGATTATGCACCGCGCGTCAGACACTACAGTGTGTTTAAACCGACACTGTCAAAACGACGTCGTTTTATTTAATGAAAAGAAACAGAATCTTCGTAAAAAATAACTCTGTTCTTCAGTTTCATTTTGTATACACTGCAGTTTCAGTTCAACACAACTACAGTTTCATTTCGATATAACTACAGTTTCATTCAATATTTATACACTCAAATATGTGAAAATGTTAGTTAATTTTATTTTATATACACTATAATTTCATTAAAACACAACTACATGATCATTTGAATATAATAACAGCTTCATTGTACAATATACACTCAAATATGTGAAATGTTATTCAGTTTCAATTTATATATACTGTAGTTTCATTTCACCACAACTACAGTATCATTTTGATATAACTGTAGTTTCATTTGATAATATAAAAATAATACGTGAGCCAGTGTCGATTTATATACATTGTAGTGTCTGACGCGCGGTGCATTATTGATTATGCACCGCGGTGCACGATATAACGACCCATAAAAAGTGGCAAATTATATCGTGCACCGCGGTGCATAATCGATTATGCAACGCGAGTCAAAACGACTTCATTTTATTTAATGAAAAGAAACGTCATCTGTTTTGCGCCGTTCCGCACCACTTCGCAAAAAGTAACTCTGTTATTCAGTTTCATTTTGTATACACTGTAGTTTCATTTCGATATAACTACAGTTTCATTTCAATATAACTACAGTTTCATTCGATATTATAACACCCAAATATGTGAAAATGTTATTTTATTTTATTTTATATACACCATAGTTTCATTAAAACACAACTACACGATCATTTCGATATAAATACAGCTTCATTACACAATATACACTAAAAATTGTGAAATGTTATTCAGTTTCATTTTATATACACTGCAGTTTCATTTCAACACACATATAGTTTCATTTCAATTCAATTGTAGTTTCAGTTGATAATATAAAAAATAATACGTGAGACATTGCCAGTTTAGATACACTGTAGTTTCATTTCAACACAACTACAATTTCTTTTCAATTGATTTGCAGTTTCAGTTGATAATATATAAAATAATACGTGAGGCAGTATCAGTTTAAATACACTGTAGTGTCAGTTGATAATTAATATACCAAATATACGCATTCCGTTAATTGTAACGGCGCGTCGTTTCTTTACTTAAAGAAACGGCGCCATTTTGACCGCGGTGCACGTCCACGATATAACGATGATAAAAAGTCAGACGTGTATCCAATTTTTATTTTTTTATTTTATTTTTTATTTTTTTTGGGGAAAATAGACGTGTATCAAAATTAGAGATGACATAAATACTACCGTTATATAATAATGTCCACATAATGATATATTTATAACACTCCCCCTTGACATTATTTATCCACGATCTTGCCTCATTAAAAACTTGCTAGGAAAATCCTGTGGGAAAAACCTGAACAAGAAAAGAGTACAATGTATATAGATATGGTATATTTGAATACATTCATGAATCGTTAAAAACTTCACTAGGAAAACCACGTGGGAAAAACCTAGTTGAAGAAAAGAGTACATGAATTTGGAAAATCGTATATTATACTGATTGCCTCGTTAAAAACCTTAACTTAAAGAAAACCTCGTGGGAAAAACTTAGTTAAGGGAAAAAGAGTACAACCATAAGCCTTCAAGGCATAATCTTCAGGATTTTGGGATTTGTCTGTTTAAGTATTTGCCTTCAAGGCATAATCTTCAGGATTTTGAGGTTTGTCTATTAAGTATTTGCCTTCAAGGCATAATCTTCAGGATTTAGGGATTTGTGCATGTGTTTAAGTATTTGCCTTCAAGGCATAATCTTCAGAATTTTGAGGTTTGTCTATTAAGTATTTGCCTTCAAGGCATAATCTTCAGGATTTTGGGGCTTGTCTATTTAAATATTTATATACAACTCCCCTCATTAATATATCATACTCATACCGCGTTAAAAACCGCACTAGAAAAATCCATTGGGAAAAACCTAGTGAGGAAAAGAGTACATGGTATGTATATGCTGCAAAAATATAATTATTAGTCCTTTTAAGACCCAATCTATAGGAATTACTCGAGTGAATATATACGCTGCAAAAAGTTCAACTATTAGTCTTTTTAAGACCCAATCTACAGGATTGCCTCGAGTGAATGTACCTCCCGTCTCCCCCTGAAGATAACAATCTTCAAATTCTACATTACTTAAAGTAAAATCGTTGTTTCAAAAAGGGTATAGAGAAGGGGTATGGTACAATCTTCAGGATTGTCATTAGAATTTATCAAGGGATATGACACAATCTTCAGGATTGTCATTAGAATTTATCATATTTTCTCATGATCATCTGGACCAATAAAATTATTTATAGTTTATATTTTGTTGCTCCTCCTAAATATAATAATTTTCTTTACCTACGCATATCAATCTTATGAATATTTTGTAGGCATACGTTTGATAACTTGTCACTGGAGCAAATCTTCTGGACAAATATTTTATCACTCTTCTGGAGTTTATATCATGAAAACTATATACGTTTATTTGTCCAAGTATGGTGACTTCATGTCAAAAAGCATCAATATGAATATTTGTACCTTGACTTGCTATTCTTGATCTCATCTCATAACTTAACACTCGCTATAACAAAACGAGAGCATAGTAGAGTAATGATGAGATGAAAATGTACAAAGTACATCTATAAGAACAAGTAATGATTGATTTATAATATATCAATCCAAGTCATGACATTTAACACAATTCCAATATTCAAATGACTTCTCGAAAGACGTATTTTATACCCTAAGGATATTAATGGGTATTATTTGACATCATTTCCTTTTCTTTCTAGGAGAATCACCAAATCACTCTTTATAAATTACAAAAATAATATGCGAATTTGGGAACTATCTATCTCAAAGAAAAGGTATTAAGAAAATGATGTTTTGAAGCAGCGAACTTTTGGTCATGAATTATCCTTTTAGGTTAAAATGGTCATTTATCTACTTCGGGAAATTATTTGGACATAGACTAATTAGTATGTGAAATTCCTTTTAAGGAAATGCTCGATCTACCGGTCGAGATAATACTTGATTTTTCATCTCCTTTATTTTACAAATAAGCCCCTTAATAAGTACCTAATGGTATATATTCATTTCTATAATTTCCTTATTTTAAGAGGAAATTACTCAATCAATTGCTTCACTATTTTAAGTTAAGTAAAGCATTTGTACTTCAACAACAAACATGTTGTGATATTTACTCTCTTTCATTTTTTGAGAATTATAAATCCATCAAGGATTTTCATATAAACATTAGTGTCTAATGAACCATAATTTCTAGGTCATGACTTTAATAAGCTGCATATCTAAATTTTTTATTCTGTCAATTATGTAGCGGAACTTTTAATGATATTCATTATGGGAGAGTATACTTGATTCTGGGTTTCTGTGTGAACCCTTAGGCTACAAACTCGCTTTATATCTTACCACCTTATCATTATTTGTTTTTCCTTCGTACAAACACCATTTGTAACCTACATGGTTAATACTTCAATGGTGTATAAAAGGAATATATTAGCGAGTTGAGCTATTTATGCCTTTAATTGCTCTCTTTATACATTAATCAATCTAGGCGCTTCTGGCATCTAATTCTGGATCCAGATTGTCATATAATATGAGCAATTTGAAGGCAACTGTGTTGTCAACAACTTATAATATTTTCAAGAATTTCTCCCATATATATATATAAAAGTAATTTTCAAAGTTAACCAGATTATAGCCATCTCCCAAGGATATTTATATCTGGTTGTTCCGCAACCCAATATTATGATTATTTCGTGCACCTATAAATTTACTGGGTTTTCTCGTCGTCTGGACGATCGTCATAAATATATAACTTTTTAAGATTTTTCAAGAGCTCTAAGATTTTCAAGAGTGACAAAAAACTTTACTAGATCTAGTTGTTTGTCGATTCTTTATTTTTCTATCCCAATGAATCTCCCGTACTTCTGGCATCAAGGAGTATTGATAGATATATATGGTCCAATTTTGGAGAATATGTATGGAACCTAGTCACTCTTTTTATGAAATAGATTATTTGGCAGATATGTTTGATTTCTTTCTGAACTTCCAGTTCAGTCTAATTGGTACGTGGATTTAATTTTTGAAGATCATTTCATGAAATTTCTCGGCATTCCATTTTAATTTTGATCATATCTCCCCCTAATGCCATGAACCGATCTTCATGCAGTCAGCGTATCCATCGCGTCTCTCTCAGGGGCTTTAAATATTGGAGAAAATAGATGGAGGTTTAGATGGATACGCTATGGTGGTTATATAATAGATTGGACTGCATTCATAAGAATAGAAACGCAGATTTGGGAAATGTTTGTTTGAAAACCACGTATTAGATGTAAGGGGGAATAAGGATATGCAGTGTGCCAAATTTTTTAGCATAAATATTGCATTTTCCCACCAAGTATCCGGCACATTGAAATTTTGAAAAATAATGGTTTAGTAATAAGCCATAACTTTATTAATTAGCTAAACCATTTGGGTATGAGCATAAGGTACCTGATACTCCGCCTCAATGCTTAATGTCATATAATAATCGTCGAAAAATGGACGAAGTTCATAGGATAATCCATAAAATAGGCATTATCCATAAGGTACTAGATCATATCCGTCTTTTTAGATCATAAAGAACGAGTAACATATGTCTACTCATCAGATGAAGGATATTTGATCAAAGTAGATATTTGATCGGATGAAGGCATTTCAATTTATAAAAAAAATTGATGGAGTAAAAGTGAAGCTCTACCGGAACCTACAAAGGAAGAAGTTAGATGTTTGTATAAAGATCTTCCAAAATAAAACATCACTGAAAAGATATTGAATGAAAATTAGGTCATTGTTCATATGGTGGCGAAGAAAAAAAAGGAAAATTAGGGCGTTTAGCTTTCAAGACCTCATTGCTCGTGGACGTCTGAGTAATTGCTCCCGTTGGAACCAATCTCGGTGAATTCCCACTTAGTGATAGCAGCCAAGATCGATATTTTGCAAAAAAATATCTATATATACTAAGGCTGGCTAAAAACGAAGGGTCCACCTCTAAAGAATAATTTGTCATTCGCATAATAACAAAACTATATATTATGCTAATATAATACGCATATGAACTCATAAAATCATACCAAGCAAATAAATTGCACAACAATAACAATTTAATGTCTGAGCATATTTAGTAATAATTTGAATAACAATATAATATTCACCAAACCAAAATTGCAGGCCCAAAACATAACAATAGCTTGATAGAATCATATTGTTCTTATTTAAAAACACCAGGTCCAAAATTATTTTTAAAAAAATAGTTGTTTTTTTTTAAATTTTTTAATAAAAAGGCCCGAGACCGGGTCCATCTCATAAAATTTTGCCTGCAAACGCCAAAAGGAGGTGAGAAAACAAAACCGGGAGCGATCGCGAATTAGAGCTAACGTCGCCGCCGCTCTCAGCTGGAGTGTCGGCTGATCGCGAGACACCGCTGGCCTGCCAAAGCGCCTGTCGATCGCAAGACGCCTTCTGCCGCTGCTGCGTGACCACTGTCGCCACCGCGCTCCGCCAGAGCGTTGGCCACTACGGGGACGCAGCAGAGCCGGCGCAACCTGCCACCGCCGTGTCCATCGCCAAGTAGATTAGGATCGAACGCAACCCTCTACCGGAACTCCACGCCGCGGCCCTCTGCCGGAGCGCCGCGCTTCGCCTTCTGCCGGAACGCTGGTCGCACTGAACCGTCGTCGCATCCGTCCATTGGAACGCGGGTCAGAGAGAAAAAAATGGTGCCATGACCGAGAGAGAAAATTGGAGGCAGATCGGGAACAAAAAATGTGAGCGACCGTCGCCACACCCTCCCTAAGCCGGAACGTCGTGAACGATAACGGCAACCTCTCTAGGGACATAAATAATACTGTTATATAATAATGTCCACATAATGATATATTTATAACAAATATTCAATTTTTGAAGATTCATTTTCATTTTACTACTCCATATGTTTATTTATTTATTTTTTTGAAGACAAAAGATTAATTCATTAGATCATCGGCAAGACAAACAACAAGGAAACAAGGAGGGGTATCAAACCACTCTCCACAACCTGACTCAGAAACGGCTTCCCTAGCAATAGTGTGGGTAGCACGATTCGCAAATCGCTTAACAAAGTAGAATTTAACATCATCAATCATAGATGCTAACTCTTTAACGTCATCAACAATTAAACCAAAAGCGGAATTAAAAGAGTTTGAAAAAATAGCAATATGAAGCAATTAAGAGTCCGTTTCCACGTCCACGTTCCCCAAGCCAGTACCTTTAACCAGCTAAGCGCCGCTCGCATACCAAAAACTTCTGCTTCTTTCACTCCATAAGATCCGTTAACACACATATTTTTGGCTGCAAGAAAGATATCATTATCATCACGTAAGATCCATCAAAAACCCATTATTCTATCATTTTGAACAATAGTCACGTTAGTATTAAGCTTAAATCTCCCCCCCCCCCCCCCCCCCCCCCCGGGCTTCTTCCACCGCTCAACCGTAGGGACAGCATGATTAGGCCATATTTCATTGTTTACTGCCAGCCAATTATCCAGAAAAACCAAAGCATGCCGCACCATCAAATTAAGGTTAAAAGGTATGATATTTCATCTTCCATATGTTTATTTTTTATATATTGCTTAAAAATAAATGTACAATACATTAAAAATGAAATTTTAATATATTAAAAATAAATATTTATTAATAGCCCACATTCCAATGTGTACCATAAGTCATAACTTGTGTCAAGTATAGTAACCTTTCAGTTATTAATCAATTTTGATGATTCCAATATTAATCATATCAACTAGCCGAATTTTTTTTCAGAAGTTCTAGTATAAATAATATTATGCGTTATTTACACTTCTGGTCCTATGACTATAAGATCATATTCACATTTGGTCATGGATTATTACTTTTGTTACATTTGATAAACATAATTTTTTCACATTTAGTCCTTTTAGCAAAAATTTTGGTAGAAAACAATTATCATAATACATCACATTTCGAATTCAAAATGATGCATTTATACGCAAAAGTATTGAGTTGTTCAAGTCAGTACGATTTTGCGCCTAAAATGTGATCAACTATAGTCATTATTTTTTATTGAAAATTTGGTCAAAAAACTAAATGTGACAAAAAAAAATAAATAAATCATGCACTAAATGTGAAAATAATCTAATAGTCATAAGATCAAAATTGAAAATAACTCTAAAATTTTTTATATAGAATAGAGTTTTTCTTGTAGAAAATAATATTACATTGAATCCAAGTCGCTGGCATAACGAGTTTCTTACCACTAAACTTTAATATTAATTTGGGATAAAAGTAAAATAAGCTCTTCAACTACAAAACTATCAAAAAGTATAAAATGAAACCACAACTTATGAAAATGGTGCAAAGTAGTGCATAAGGTGTTGAGTGTGGACATAAGAGCGAAGATGAGAACTTTATAAAATTGTATTGAATAAACAATAATTGCAACTGTACAGACTGAGGACATATATACAAAAGGAATCATAGGGAGACTAGGATAAGGAGTCATAATGTGACTCAAATACATAGAGTTCTAATACTTCCCCTCAAGAACAAGGTATACTAGTAACATGTAGCTTGTCTCTAAGAAAAGAAAATCTAGGACTAGACAAAGCTTTAGTAAATATATCAACAAGTTGATTTTTGTTGAAATAAAATTAACTTGAATGTCCCCAGCAGCAACTCTATCTCGAACAAAGTGGTAATCAATCTCTACGTGCTTGGTACGGGCATGGAAGATAGGTTTTTCACACATATATGTAGCACCAAGATTATCACACCATAATTTTTGGACAGAGATACATGGTACTTGGATCTCGCTCAGTAGTGAAACAATCCAAATTACTTCACCACAGACATATGCTAGAGCTTTATATTCTACCTCAATAGAAGACCTAGCAACAGTTCGTTGTTTCTTGCAAACCCAAGACACAAGATTAGAACCAAGAAACACAGCGAAACCACTTGTAGGATCATCATACAAGTCTGCATTAATGACCCCAATTTTCAAAACAGAAATAGGTGTGGATATTTCTTTACATTCGGCCATGCCAGCACGTTTTAAGATGTCATTCATGTATCTTTGTTGTGAAAGTAAAATTCCATCACTACATTTAATTGTCTGAATCCCAATAAAAAAACTAGGTTCACCAAGATCTCTAATCTTAAATGCAGTAGATAATTTTGACACCAACTGAGTAACTAGTTCCTAATCACTCCCCATCACAAGTATATCATCCACACAAGTATATCATCCACATAAACCAACAAATATACAAAATCAGAACCCTGTGAGTAATAGAATAAGGACACATGCTTTTGATGCCTGAAATCTAATAGATAGTAAAAAGGTGTGCAAACGATTAAACCAAGCTCTAGGTGCATGTTTTAATCTATATAGTGACCTTTTCAACAAGCAAACATATTTGGATACTGAGCATCAATATAACCAGGCGGTTGCTTCATATAGACAGTCTCAGACAAATTTCCATTTAAAAAGGCATTATGAACATCAAGTTGCCTAACAGTCCATCCAGAAAATAAAGCCAAGGAAAGAAGTAACCTGACAGTAATCAGCTTGACGGCTGGACTAAAAGTATCAAAGAAATCTTGTCTTGACACCTGATTAAATCCTTTTGCTGTTAGTCTCGCTTTATGTCTCTCAATGAAGCCATATGCCTTTCGTTTGGTGCGAAAAATCCACTTGCACCCAATAATATTCATACCTGTCCGAGAGGGTACGAGACACCACGTTTGAATTTGTAGAAGGACATTGAATTCCTGGTCCATAGCCTCACCCCATTTTGGATATTTCACCGCTGAGTGTAACATGTAGGATATGTGGGACAAACCTGAGCATTCAAGGCTTTGGGAGGCGCCTGAGACTGACTGCGAGTCTCCATCGTGTGGGTCCGAGTGGTAGATTTCACTGATTTTCCTCACAGACGCCCCCTATAACGAGTAGCAACAGTAGCTGGTGCCGCCTCCAACTGTCGTGCGGGCTGTCCAGACCCGTCAGTGTCGCCCGCGGGCTGGTCCGGTGGAACAGCCTCACTCGTAGGCTGATCTGGCAGAGTCGATGTTACGACAGTGTACTGTAGGATCGATTTTGCCTATGGAGTGGCTTGTGGTGTCTGCAAAACATTTTTAGTAGCAAAGCGAAAATAGCCTCATCAAACCGCACATGCCTGCACACGTAAACTTTATTAGTCTATAAGTCCATGCACCTATAGCCCTGGAACGATTCAGGATAACCTAAAAAGACACACAGAGAAGACCTGTAGGACATTTTGCGACGGTTATATGGTCTAAGATAAGGATAAGATAGAAAACCCAAAGACACGAAGAAAAGAATAGGAAGGATGGGAGTTATGCAACTTTAAATAAGGACTAGAGTTATTTAACACAACGGATGACATTCTGTTGATTAAATAAACAGCAATTTCAATAGCAAAATCCTAAAATTTATATGGAACAGATGCACGAGCTAAGAGAGCTAAACCCGTTTCAACTATGTGTCTATATTTTCATTCGACACGACCATTTTGTTCATGAGTGTAGGCACAAGATTGTCTATTGCCTTGTAGAAGCATTTCCTTGGTATTGGTATCCTTCACAACAAAAAACGATGGGTGAAACTCAAAGAACACCTTATTATCTGAAGCAAATTTTTGAACAGATAACAAAGATGTAGACAAACTGGGAACATGAAGGATATTAGATAATTGGCAAAACCTAGATGGGGTATTAAAAGAAGTATGACCAATACGACTAATAGATAGTGCCTTACCATCATCGACACGCAGCGTGTCATTACCATATACTCTTCAAATGTAGATAGGGCTGCAATATCTGGAGAAATATGATTGGTTGCCCTAGTATCAAGAATCCATACCTGAGAGCCATTTATATCTGAACTATTATTCTGATATGTCAGATTTGCTTGAGGAGGAGGATCATAACCACAGTAAAACCCTAGAGTCGTGTGACCGTTAAGTCCACAAAATTTAACACTCAGACTGACCGCCGCTGCCACCGTTGCCACCACGGCCTCGTCCACCACAGTCGCATCCTCCTTGCGATCGGCTGTTGCTACCACCGCGTTGACCGCTCCCGCCTTGGTTTTGGCCTCCGCGACTGTTGCCGCGATTGGAACGAAGATTCTGCCCGCCCTATTGGGCAGTGAAGGCCACCGGCGATCCATCGTGGGCAATTCCAAGAATAAACTCCTGAGCATTGAGAAA
The DNA here is from genome assembly GCF_001879475.1 of Ipomoea nil. Lineage (NCBI taxonomy): Eukaryota > Viridiplantae > Streptophyta > Magnoliopsida > Solanales > Convolvulaceae > Ipomoea > Ipomoea nil. The sequence continues at coordinate 97,528 of NW_017616606.1, read as the reverse complement.
ATCGGCTAGCTCTACGAGGGTGACGGGCTGTCCACGAACAGAGAGCGACGTGATTAGGTTTTGAATCTTTGGCCGTAAACCCCGAAAGACATATAGGTTAATCTCGTTCAATCTAACTGACCGACCAGCCAAGGCTAGATCCTCCATAATGACACGCGCACGGCTAATATAATCGGCAACCGTGGAGTCTCCTTGTAACACCCCAGATTTTCAAGACATTTAAAACTTATAAAATAAAGGTGAAATCTCATTAAATCCCAAAACATAATATAAGAGTACGGGGTGCTATGCCACACCTGAGCTAGAGAACTCAGGTGCACAGGCTAACTAACTAATATCCTCAACAATGTAAATGTATAACCATGGCACGCAGGCCGAAAGGGAACTATCTACTTCTACGCTCCAAGTTCTAGCGCGCTCCAGTGACTTACTCTTCTGTGCCTGAAAGCCAAATATATCTATTCAGCGAGAGATGCTGGTAACCCACTCCAATGCGTTGAAATACAATACATATATATATATATATATATATATATATATATATATATATATATATAGATATACGAAAAGTCATTTCGAAGCATGAAGATATATCCTACGAGACTCTAGCTTTCAAATCAGGGAACCGACTCGACAGATAGGGGTACACACAATCAATAGTCATAATCAAGCATATACACTTCTCACATAGGGCACAGTTATAGATAAGCACAACCAATAATCACAATTAAGCATTACTAGTAAGAGTCATACGGTCACGTTTCCATAACAGTCACATCATCAATTCTTCTCATCTCATCACATAGCACACTTTGTTGGCGCCACAGGACCAATCGCATGCCCATACATGAGGGTCAGCGCATATAGCACTGACACGGCCCCGCAGCACCCTGCCCCGTCTCACACTACGGAGGGGTCGATCGCAACCGACCGATGAGCCGCAGCTCTATATAATATTTATATACCTGACCGGTCTTTACCAGTCTGGTTAACAGTTGGGATGGTTCTCAACCCATTCAACTGCCCGTATAGTGGACCTTTGTCCTATATAATATTTATATACCTGACTGGTCTTTACCAGCCTGGTTAACACCCGGTATGGTTCTCAGCCCATCCGACTGCCCGTATAGTGGACCTTAGTCCTATATAATATTTATATACCTGACTGGTCTTTACCAGCCTGGTTAACAGCCGGTATGGTTCTCAGCCCATCCGACTGCCCGTATAGCCCGATTGATCTCAACCAAATCGGGGTGACATGCACACATAACACATAGCAAGCACATGCAACCCATATTAGCACATTGGGAAGGGGGGAAAACGTATAACGAAACCTATGCGTGGTCATCCACAACTAAGAATGCTCCTAAGGGGTTCATACGTCTTATACCTAGGTCAACGGGATACCAATTCAACTAGTATGCAATATATAAGACTCATACAACCTACGAACGGTACCCGAAATATCAAACTAGACATAGGCACGATGGACGGAGTCCGTTGGGACACCACGGGGGTCGGGGGAACATCAAACGGGGAAGCTAGGGTCCCGAAGTGTGGGAATTTCCAGCGGGTAGCCGGTGGGTGGGCGTTCACCCGCCGGCTGCCCGCCGGTATTTACTGTTCCGGGCAGCGGGTGCCCGGCGGGCAGCTGCCCGCCCGCCGGCTGCCCGTTGCCGGAGCTCCCCTTTTTGGCCGCGGGTAGGTGGCGGGTCCCCTACCCCTACCTACCCCCCACTGACTCATTAACACAATAACGCCCCGAGAACCTTTGTGGAACCCGAAACCATGCTTAGACACTTTCAAACGCAATTGATAACACACGTAGACAATTAACGGATCAAAATCAGGAAACAAACGGCACATAACCTATCATGCTTTTCTAAACATAATAAACACCCAATCATGCGAAATCCCACCCAATATACCAAGAATAATACCATACGAATTCCACGATATAACCTAGGGTTCTAATTATTTTTAGATCAACAAGAACACAATTCATCTTCCAAAATCAAGATTCGGTAGGAATATCATATAACTATCAAGAACCTCATATAATCATTAAGAACATCAAGAACACCATGTAATTATCAAGAACGTCATATAATCATCAAGAACACCATAATTATCAAGAACCTTTCATCATCAAGGTCACCCATGGAAATCATCCCACCAATCATCAATAATAATATCACAAATCATCAATACACAATAATATGGGGAAATCCTAAGAGGGGAATCATAACTAAGAAAATAGGTTTTGTTGAGACATGGGTTACCTCTTAGCCTTAATTAATTCCTTGGCTATGAAGGGTCTTTCTTTAAGCTTTCTTCTTTCTTGATTTCTCCTAAGGGGATTCTTGGAACTTCTTGTGTGGTGAGAGATTATTGTGGTAAAAGATCTAGGTGCCTCCTATATCCGTATTTATATATTTAAGACTCCTAATTAGGGCCTGAATGGTATGGGTTTACTAATTCTATTCCTTATAGGACTAAGGACTTGTTTTAGGAATAAGGGTCCATGGTCCATAGTGGACCATATTAATTGATTAAAGGGAATCCTAATCATAATCTGAATAGTAAAAGGTTTACTTTCTTTATTTCTAATAGGCTTAAGACTCTAATTTAGGCAAGGGTCCACGGTTTATGGGGGACCTTATTAATTAATTAACCGAATTAAATCATATTTAATTTTTATTAACGGAATTAATTTAAATAATTAATCCGGGATTGAAGGCCGTAACACGGGGTGTTACACTCCTTGACGAAGAGACTGAAGTTGGCCAAGGAGATTTAGTGAGCGGGCACGAGATGCGGAAGCGAGTGACTATTCAATTGACTCCCAAACCTCCCGCGACGTACAACGTCCAACGGCGAGGTGCATGACTTCCTCAAAGAGAAGAAATCAACATAGAGAGCCCGGTCATGACGAAATCACACCGTATAGGCGGGGTTGGGCTCTAGAACGGCGCCGTCAACGGCGGGTAGGAATGCGACCAGACACGGGTGGCTTCCATCGACGAACGACATGAGTCCGTGTCCGTCTAGAAACGGCACGACTTGTGTTCTCCAAAACAGATAATTTTTATGGGTAAGCTTAATACTGATAAAGTGATGAGCAGTAGAAAATGAATTAACAACCATGTTAGCGGAAGACATGATGGCGGCATAAAAAACGGTCCGTTCGGAGGAGTTAACAGATCTGTTAGCCATTGGAACAAAACCCTAGCTTAACTGATAATAGATGAGAATTGTATAAAACTGTATTGAACAAACAGTAATTGCAAATGTACAAGCTGAGGTAATATATACAAGAAGAATCATAGGGAGATTAGGATAGAGAGTTGTGACTCAAATACATATAGTCCTAATAGCGAAGATGCATTTAGGGATGTTGGGCTGCCTGCTATGAACAAAACCCATCCATTGGCCACCAATTATTATACCATGGATCATGATCCATCTTACATTATGGACTCTAGTCCAAAAAACAATGTTTTTGCACTTAATATATTATATGCTTTCAGTTAATAAATTATGTGTCTGTAAATACTAAATAAATTAAAGACACATAATATGTTAACTACAAACACATAATATGTTACGTTGAATTGAATGCATATTATGTGTCCACAATTAACATATTATGTGTCTGTAATTAACATATTATGTGTTTTCATTTTATTTAGAAACATATAATATATTAACTGCAAATACATTATATTATTTGAATGTTATTTTGGATCAAGGTCTATAATACAAGATGAACCTGAGTAAATGGTATAGTTTGCCATTGGTCACTGCATGACAAATTATATTATGAATCATGAATAAATGTACATTTTTTATATACAGAATGTACATTATTTGTGTACTGAAGATTCATTATTTGATAATATACCAAATGATATACTTTCAATACTCAAATAATATACTTAAAAAAATAAATAAACCTTTTAATATAATAAAAATGTATAATGATTGCTGGTTCATTCATACCATCCATCCAGATTAGTATGTATGTATATGTATGTAAAAACAAGGTGTGCTCAAAGTGGATTCGATTCTATCTTTCCTTAAAGAAAAAGTAAAGTTTGTCATTGAAGCAGATGAGATGCATCCCATGACCCGTGCATATATGGTCCAATTAACTGCGATTGCAGCAGCTTTGAGGAGACTTGTACGGAATGTGTTCACGAGCGTACCCTACCCAACCATAAACACCACATTGCATGCTACATATTAAAGAATAATATTATACTCTGCCACAATAAGACTATGATATGATAGATAGATTGATGGTGTGACTCGTGATTACCTCTCTAATAACTCTAAGGGTGGGGTCTTGTGAGCTTAAGATTATTCGGTTAAAGCTTGAATCACTTATTTCTTTATTTTTTTTTAAATAGTATATTGTCCTCATGAGTAAATCAATTAGTTTCAGGATAGTAAATTGTGGGTAAGAACACATTATTGAACTCTAGCAGCCGCAACATGAGAACAACATCCAATGTTGTGGCTCCTTGTGGACACTGATTTTCGAACTGCTGAATTATTGTGATTTACTCTTTCACAATTTAGTTAAACCTGAGTGTGAAGATTCGAGGACTAAGGTAGAATAATATTATATATATTCCCATGCCAACACAAACATATATTTTCCTTAGCTAGCTTCCATGTGGAACCACTCCCCACAATACTAAATACAGTAATTAATTAATGCATTTGTGTTGTTTTTGCATTGTCCACACTCACTACACTACACTACACTACACTGCACCAACGTTTTGCTAGCAGGCGAGATTCCCTGCCCTGGGCCTGGGCTAATAATCTGTCTTTTCTACTCTCTATCTTTTATCCTTCCCCAAGATATTCTTGTGCAATCGTTATCAGCAATTATACTCGTGGACCATGGTCCACAAAGTTTTGTGCACCATGATTAAAAAATGGCCCTGCTTTTTTATGTAAAGAAACGACTGTCGTTATAGCTTAACGAAACTCGTATTTTTTGTGTGTTAATTACAAAATGAAATTACAGTGTATCTAAAATAAAACTGCCTCACATATTATTTTTATATTATCAAATGAAACTGTAATTGAATTGAAATGAAACTAGAGTTGTGGTAAAATGAAACTGCAGCGTAAAATGAAACTGAATAACAGTTTCACATATTTAACTGTATATTGTCCAGTGAAACTGTAGTTATATTGAAATGATACCGTAATTGTGTTGTAATGAAACTATAGTGTATATAAAATAAAACTGAATAACCGTTTCACATATGTTTGATGTAAATAATGTCAAATGAAACTGTAGTTATATCGAAATGACACTGCAGTGTATATAAAATGAAACTGAATAACAATTTCACATATTTGAATGTATATTGTCTAATGAAACTATAGTTATATTGAAACGATAATGTAGTTGTGTTGTAACTTGTAATGAAGCTATAGTGTATATAAAATGAATTCTGTACCTCGTTGTTTCAGTCCATGGTCCATAATACTATGTGGACCCTTATCCATGATATAAATTGCCATTCTCGTGTCAGCATAAACACACTTTCTTTTAACTACTTTATTTGCATCTATCATTCCTCTCACTAGAAGCTAATCAGGGTGCAGACGTGGAGTGGGCAAATTATACCATGGACCAAGGTTCAAATTGCATTCTGGACCTCAGTCTAAAATAACATTCAGAATAAGTGTCCGCAGTTAATATATTATGTGCCTTCAGTTAATAAATTATGTACTTATTATAATTAACATATTATGTGTCTAAAATCAATAAATTATATATGTACCTACAATTAACATATTATGTTCATGCAATGATGCAATTTATTTATAGGCACATAATATATTAATTGAAAGCACATAATATGTTCACTATAAGTACATAATCTGAATATTGTTTGGATCGAGGTTCATAATGTGCAAGGGGGACCCTAGTCCATGGTATACAATTGTGTAGGTGGGGGTACGTAGGCAAATTAACAATCATTATTGTGTTGACTACAGTTCAAAAACACATAAAAGTACATTATTCTAACACAAAATATATTATCTTACCTCATAAATTTTATTATTCTAACACATAAAGTACATTATTCTAACTCATAAAATACATTATTTTATCATAGAAATTTCATTATTCAAACCCATATAAAATACATTATTCAAACAATAAAGTATACGGAGTATTATTTTAACTCATAAAAAAACATTATCTTACCATAGAATGTTCATTATTCTAACATGCTCGCAAAGCAAGAATTTATTTTAACATCAAAACGACGTCGTTTTAGATTTTGTGGAACGTGCCCAAATTTAATGTTGATTTGTTTTATTATAGGTGTCGTCACATTTTTTAAATTTGTCATTTTTTATAGTTTGTTTTCCTGCCAAGTTTCAATAATTGTAATTGAGTCAATTTAGTCCTTTTGTTTGTATTTATATGGTTCATTTAACTGATTTTTTTATCCAATATAATCCTGCAATAAATTATTCACACACTACAGTTAAAAATAAAATGCTTAAAAAGGGGGAAAAGTCCCTCATTTTACACTCTTCAACGATGGAGAGTTGTTGAAAAATAATTTTAAAAAAAAAGAGCAATGTTAGTTTTATAAATATTGCAAATTAAACTTGAAAATGTGTAATAATTATGACATTGATACCATATATTTTTTTTTACTAAAATCATCAATTATTAAATTAGTGCTCACTTTTTACAAGACTTATTTTCATTTGAACCACGTACCCCTACGTGTGTGTACAACATCAACAACAATAATATATACCTACATGTGCGTAAATGATGTTTTTGATATTATAATAATAATAATAAAAATCAGTCCTAAGAATTAGGGAATAACTAATACCATGAGATCAATTGGAAATGGATATTCTCCTTGCAAAGAGAATAGCTTATTCCCATGAATGCTATTCCCAAAAATAAAATGTCTAAACAAATAATAGAGTAAATTTATTTTCAAAAAGTTTACTCCATTCCCGATTTATTTTTCTTCTTCTCCCAATTTCAAAGGCCCCACACCTCAGCCCGACAGAGCATTTGGAAGGATGTAAATAACGATGACTCAATTGCTATGCAAACAGGGTCAAATGACGGTGCGTACAAGGGATCTATTCTATGAAGTAAACATGTTGTGTTGGTCCCGATAGGGTGGTGAAAGTCTATTCAACCCCCCCCCCCCCCCCCCCCTCTAGACTTTCACCACCCTATCGGGACCAACAATTGGTATCAGAGCGGTTGTCTATTTGAGTCAATTTTGACTGCTAGACAGATCTCGAAAAATCAAGATGATGAAAAGAGATAATGCTCTTGCCCAAAATTTATTATTTTCCTTAAAAAAATTTGACGATTGGAAAATTCGCATGCTGGTACATTTATCCGCATTACACGATGAAATGTGGGAAGTAGTTACAAGTGGTCCTATTGAGATTTTACAAGTCAACACTTCATCCGTACAAACAAGTGACACTCCACAGTACATTCCAAAACCAAAAGTGGAATGGTCTCGTGAAGATAGAACAAGAAATAACTTGGACAATATTGCCAAGGATATTTTGTTTAAATCTATCGATGACACGATATTTCCAAAAGTTCGAAAGTGTCAATCCGCGAAGGAAGTATGGGAAACGCTTATTCAAATTGGTGAAGGAGACGAACAAGAAAAGGATAATAAACTCACTATAGCATTAAAGAAATTCGAGGATTTCAAAATGCTAACCGACGAGAATATTACCGACATGGAAACAAGATTTGCCAAAATCTTAGGAGAGATTAATGATCTTGGAAAAGATATTAATCAAAAAGAAATCTCACTCAAAATTCTACGTGGTCTACCATCTACATGGGACATGAAGGTCACAGCCATGAGAGATCATAGGGATCTAAAAACCCTATCAACCGATAAGCTCTTTAGTGATCTAAAAGCTTATGAATTTGAGATGAAATCAAGATTAGAGGAAGATCATGAAGAAAAGAACAACGCGCTTATAGCCGAGCAACCATCAACCTCAAGGTCAGTACAAAATGTTGAATTATTGCCTAATGATCAATTTGCTCTCTTTGTCAAGAAATTCAGGAAATTCATGAAGAGAAGCAACTACAAGAAAAATCCACAAGGAAAATCATGGAATACAACGAAGAATTCGAAGAAAGAAATTATTGAGGAAGATTCAAATTTGTATTACAACTGTAGAAAACCGGGACACTTTGCAGCAAGTTGTCCATATCCCAAGCAGAGTAAAAGTCAGTACACAAATGTTACTAACCCTCAACAGGAAGAATTCAAGCCCAAAGATAAAAGATTAAAAGAAAAAAGAAAAGCACTCATCAGTGACCCACTTGAAATAAGTGAGTCAGAAGAATCTTCAAGTGATGAAAGTGACACCTCAAAGGATGACAATGCAATGTTTTGCATGAGCATCTCCAACAACATGTTGGGGTTTTGTTACTTGATAGAATCATAGAATTACATTTCTTATGTGCTAGAGGCCTAGAACTAGGGTAAAAAAGAATACAGTAGTCAAATTATTGATAGTGAACAAACACAATACTAAATAGTGTATATTGATCAAATTACTACAATTATAGCACAGAAGAATTTTTTTTTCTTTTTTTCTAAAAGATAGGATAAAATTATCCAAATGTTCATAAGGTTTCTAAATTAACATTTATATATATCTAACACCTTTATCACTGGCTTTTGTACGTGGTAAAAGTGAGTTAAATCTATACTATATATAACAACAAAATCCTCTATTTTAACTTCCCGTCCAAAATAGTCCTATACTATTTATAAGATTAGTATTTTCACCGATGCGATGCACGGAATGAATTTGTTGTAATATATTAAGAATATTTGAATCGATCTATAATTATTTAAATTAAAACATCAAATATTATATAGTGCAATTAAAGATATGATTTGGATCTCAATGGCCATGCGGGGCACACGGCTGATTTGTACAGAAGTTGCTAATGTCTGGGGACAGATTGGACTGCCAGCGATGGGGGTGGCTTATGGTAATGTCATTGTAACACCCCGAAATTTAAAAAAAAAACTTTTAAGACTATATAACAAAGGTAATGATTGTAAATCCAGACATAATACAAAGAGTACGGGGTGTTATGCCACACCCGAGCTAGAGAACTCAGGTGCACAGACTATTGTAAATCACATGTATTGTTGAAATTTAAAAAAATAGTCTTTTTTGTTTGGTTCATTTTTAAAAAATTCAAAAGAAATTGATTACAAAATTATTTCTCATAAAATATTAAAATTTTAAATTGATAAATATAATAATTTCAAACTAAAGAAATTGAAAAAAAAAACCGTTAAAAACTTAATTTTTAAATTTTTTGGGTTGATTTCAAATATATATATATATATATATATATATATATATATATATATATATATATATATATATATATAAAATTGGGTTTTGGGCCTAGCTAAACCAAGAATTTTTTTTACTATTTGGGCCAACCCAACATACCCTGGATTTTAACGGATAAGCTTGGTGCAATCCAAATAGGGCAAATTATTGTATGGACCATGGTCCACACAATGTTATGTGGACCATAATAAAATGTACATTTTTAATATACTAAATGTACATTATTTTTGTACTGAATGTACATTATACAATATAATGTACACTCAGAACAAAAATAATATACATTCTCTGAATATAATGTACATTATTTTTGTACTGAATGTACATTATTTTTGTACTAAATGTACATTATTTTACAGTAGACAAAATATGGTCCACACAACTTGTGTGGACCATGGTCCATACAATAATGATTGTCCAAATAGTAACACGACGGACGGCAAATTATTGCATGGAGCCATGAACCATGGTACACATAATTGTATGGGTCATGAATATCAGCTACATTTTTAATATATTAAAAGTACATTATTTTTGTATTGAAGGTATATTATATAAAATAATGTATCTTTAGTATATTAAAAATGTACTTTCAAAAATGTACCTTACGTACATAAATAATGTACCTTTAGTATATTAAAAATGTACTTTTTATTTATGGTCTACATAATTGTGTGGACCATGGTCCATGCAATAATGATTGGGTCACACTTTTAATGTTTTAAACACACTTTTGTTCTTGTTAAATTAACAAAGCAGTTTGTAAGTGAATAGAATACGATGTGTAGTAAAGGAAGAGAGAGAGAGGGAGAGAGACTTTATTATAGTAAAGATTAATTTTTAATATATTGAATATTCATTTTTTGAAGATTCATTTTCAGTTTACTACTCCATATGTTTATATTTTATATATTGCTTAAAAATAAACGCTCAATACATTAAAAATGAGTTAATACCCAAAATCGTCCTCGACTATAGTGGTTTTTCTCAATTTCGTCCTAAACAACTTTGGTGACCTAATATCGTCCCAGACTTTTGTGTTTCGCTCAATTTAGTCCTCCATTTGTTATTCTGTCAAATTGGTGTTAAATTAAGGGACAATTCAGTAATGTCAATATTGATGTCTCTTTACTTTCAACTTGTGAAGTGTGAAATTCCTCTTTCTTGTACAAATTACACCCAGAATTACTCCCAGACCTGCAAATCAAATTTTATATTCGCAGTTTTAGGAGTAATTCTTGGAGTAATTCGTAAAAAAAAAAAGGATTTCGCAATTCACATGTCTATGAGTAAAGAGATGCCAATATTAAAATTACTGAATTGTCTATTTATTTAACACCAAATGGACAGAATAACAAATGAGGGACTAAATTGAGCAAAAATACAAAAATCTGGGACTAAATTGAGCGAAACACAAAAGTCTGGGATGATATTAGGTTACCAAAGTCGTTTAGGACGAAATTGAGAAAAACTACTATAGTCGAGGACGATTTTGGGTATTAACTCCATTAAAAATGAAATTTTAATATATTAAAAATAAATACTCCATATTTATCAGTAGTCCACATTCCAATGTATACCATAAGTCATAACTTGTGTCAAGTATCGTAACCTTTCAGTTATTAATCAATTTTGATGATTTCAATATCAATCATATCAAGCAGCCGATATTTTATTCAAAAATTCTAGTATAAGTAATATTATAGGTTATTTACACTTTTGGTCATATGACTATAAGATCATATTCACATTTGGTCATGAAGTATTACTTTTGTTAATTTGGTAAACATAATTTTGTCACATTTTTGGTAGAAAAAAATCATAATACATCACATTTCGAATTCAAATGATGCATTTATATGCAAAAGTATTGAGATGTTTAAGTCGGTATGATTTTGTGTCTAAAATGTGATCAACTATAGTCATTTTTTATTGAAAATTTGGACAAAAAATTAAATGTGACAAAAATAAAAAATAAAAATAAAAATCATGCACTAAATGTGAAAATAATCTAATAATCATAAGACCAAATTGAAAATAACTCTAATATTATTCATGTAGAACAGAATTTTTCATGTAAAAAATAAGATTACGTTAAATCCAAGTCGCTGGCATAACAAGTTTCTTACCGCTAAACTTTAATATTAGTTTAGGATAAAAGTAAAATAAGCTCTTCAAGACTTCAACTACTAACCTATCAAAAGTATAAAATGAAACCACAACTTATAAAAATGGTGCAAAATAGTGCATAATGTGTTGAGTGTGGACATAAGAGCGAGTTGAAGATGCATTTGGGGATGTTGGGCTGCCTGCAATGAACAAAACCCATCCAATATTGGGCACCAATTATTATCAATTATTATTGTGCGGATCATGGTTCACACAAGTTGTGTGTACCATATTTTGTCTATTGTAAAATAATGTACATTCAGTACAAAAATAATGTACATTGTATTCAAGTGATGTATATTATTTTTGTATTGAGTGTACATTATAATGTATAATGTACATTTAGTATATTAAAAATATACTTTTTATTATGGTCCACATAACATTGTTGTGTGGACCATGATCCACACAATAATTTGCCACCTATTATTATACCATGGATCAGGATCCATCTTACATTATGGATCCTAGTCCAAAAACTATCAATCGTTATGTTGTGCAACCGTGTGCACCATGGTTGCAAAAACGACTTCGTTTTGACTAAAAACGCGCATCCTACTTTAAAAAAAAATATTCAGTTTCGATTCCCGTCAGTACATAATTTGAACTATATAGTTCATTCATTTTGGATTTTTAGTTTATTCATTCTGGATTTTTAGTTCATTCATTCTGGATATTTAGTTCATTAATTCTGGATTTTTAGTTCATTCATTCTGGATTTTTAGACAGAAATCGAAACTGATTTTTTTTTTTTCATTCATGCTGGATATTTAGTTCATTCATTCTAGATATTTAGTTCATTCATTATGGATTTTTAGTTCATTCATTCTGGATATTTAGTTCATTCATTCTGGATATTTAGTTCATTCATTCTGGATATATAGTTCAAATTATGCACAACATAATGTGTTGTCGGGAATCGAAACTGAATTTTTTTTAAGTGGGATGCGCGTTTTTAGTCAAAACGATGTCGTTTTTGCAACCGTGTGAACCATGCATGGTGCACACAGTTGCACAGCATAATTTGCCAAAAACTATATGTTTGCACTTAATATATCATATGTTTTCAGTTAATAAATTATGTGTCTATAAATAAATTGAAAACACATAATAATATGTTAATTACATAATCATAATATATTTAGTGCATATTATGCCTATGCATTTAACATATTATGTGTCTATAGACTATAGTTAACATATTATGTGTGTCTTTAATTATTTACAACATATAATATGTTAACTACAGATACATTACCTGAATGTCATTTTGGATCAATGTCTATAATGCAAGGTGAACCTTGATCCATGATATAATTTGCGGGCCATTGGTCACTGCATGAAAAATTATATTGTTGATCATGAATAAATGTACATTTTTATTACGTTATTTGTGTACTGAAAGTTCATTATTGATAATATATCAATAATATAATGTCAATACTCAAATAATATATTTTTAAAAATAAACCTTTTTAATATAATAAAAATGTATAATGATTGCTTCATTCATACCATCCATCGAGATTAGTATGTACTATGTATGTATATGTATGTAAAAACAAGGTGTCCTCAAAGTGGATTCGATTCTATCTTTCCTAAAAAGAAAAAGTAAAGTTTGTCAGTTGAAGCAGATGGGATGCATCCCATGACCCATATATGGTCCAACTAACTGCGCTTGCACCAGCTTTGAGGAAACTTGTACGGAATGTGTTCACGAGCCTACCCTACCCGACCATAAACACCAATGCTACATATTAAAGAATAATAATATATTAATATAATATTGTACGACTAGGATATGATTGATTTATTTCAGCAATAGCTCTAGACACGGGGTCATATGAGTTTAAGATTATTGGAAAGTTTTTTTTTTTTTTTTGAATGCTACTAGCTCTATTACATTGTAGTATCTGTTCATATACTTTCTCAACCTACTGAAACACAAAGAGCTAATAACGCCTCCACTGAAGCTCGAACTTACAACCTTCCAAATGGAAGTCCAACCCGGGTACCATTAGACCACATAGTTAAATCACTAAGTTTTAAAAAACATTAATATTATATTGTCCGCATGAGTAGATCAATTAGTTCTAGAATAGTAAATTGTGGGTAAGAACACATGATTGAACCCTGACAATCGCAACCTGACAGCAGCACCGAATGTGATGGTTTCTTGTAGGCACTAATTCTCCTATATAATGGTGATTTACTCCTCCACAATTTAGTTAGACCTGAGTATGGGGACGCAGGAACTAAGGTAGATCACCTTTTGTAGGTAAGAATAATATTATATTCCCATGGCAACACAAACATATATGGGTAGTTTACTAACTTGAAAAAATGGGAGATTTTTTAGAAAAATAGAGAAATTGACAAGTGGAAAAAAATAAAAATTGAAAAAAAATTGTTTACTAATTTTCTTTTTTCAAATGCTTACTCCTTCTCCAATCTCCAACTCTCTTAAAGAATTTGAAAAAATCCAAACCAACTTATCCAAATGGAAGATTGGAGAAAACATGCGTAAACAGTAATGGCGTTGTAAGGTCAATAGTAAGGTCAATAGTTCAATTATTATTATTATTATTATTATTATTATTATTATTATTATTATTATTATTATTATTATTATTATTATTATTATTATTATTATTATTATTATTATTATTATTATTATTATTATTATTATTATTATTATTTATTTATTTATTGTACAAATGCTATATAGATGATTGTATTTAATGCGATTTTGCGTATTTTGTTGTGTAATCAAACTATATACTAAAATGATTGAAATAATTGTAATTTATTTAGTAATATCTTTTTTTACATTTAGTATTAGTGTTTTGAACTTTTTTATATGATAAAATGAATTATAAAATTATTTTAAGAAAATCATATTATTTAGATAATGTGATATATACATACATATATATATATATATATATAGAGAGAGAGAGAGAGAGAGAGTGGAGTGTGTGTTAAAAAAACAAAAATTTAAGGAATGAAAAATAAAAATGATAGAGAAAGAAAATTGAAAAATTGAAGAAATAAAAACTGAAAATGAAAACTTTCAAAAAAAAAAAAAAACTGAAAATGAAAAAACAGCAAAACGAAGTAAATGACTTCATATATTTTCCTTAACTAGCTTCCATGTGGTCATGTGGAACCACTCCCCACAATACTAAATACAGTAATTAATTAATGCATTTGTTTTGTTTTTGCATTGTCCACACTCACTACACTACACTACACCAACGTTTTGCTAGCAGACGAGATTCCCTGCCCCTGGGCCTGGGCTAATAATATGTCTTTTCTGCTCTCACTATCTTTTATCTTTGCCCACAATATTCTTGTGCAATCGTTATACCATGAATTAGCGTTTACATTGCACGAGTTGTTATGTTGTGCAACCGTGTGCATCATGTATGATGTACACCAGTCTAGATTCATAATTTCTATATTGTAGATTTATAAATCTATACTGTAGATTCATAATTTTTAAATCGTAAATTCATAATTTGAATACAGTAAATTCATAATTTCTATACAGTAGATTTATAATTTCTATACTGTAGATTCATAATATCTGTACTGTAGAATCATAATATCTGTACTATAGATTCATAATTTCTGAACTGTATAGTTATCAAATTATGAACATATAGTTATGTGATTTGTGAATACAGAGTCCAACAATTGAGAATATGAAAATCGAAAATTAGAACATATAGCTCTATAATTATGAACATATATTTATAAAATTATAAATCTACAGTATAGAAA
Source organism: Ipomoea nil (assembly GCF_001879475.1). Classification (NCBI taxonomy): domain Eukaryota; kingdom Viridiplantae; phylum Streptophyta; class Magnoliopsida; order Solanales; family Convolvulaceae; genus Ipomoea; species Ipomoea nil. The sequence continues at coordinate 82,135 of NW_017616606.1, read as the reverse complement.
TTATGAATCTAGACCCGTGTGCACCATGCATGGTGCACACGGTTGCACAACATAATTTGCCACATTGCACTACGAATCCTAGTTCATGTGTTTGTATTTTGTGTTACAATTTTTTGTATCTTAAGTTTTATGAAATTTTGTCTCTTATGAGTATGAATTTTGTATCTGGAACAAATTAGTAATTGTGTCTTATATTATGAACTTCTGTGTCTTGTGTTGTGAAATTTTGTTCCTATGAACACAAATTATGTACTTAAATCAGATTTGAAAAATAAGTAAATATATAACATGTGTATGTGTCGCTGCTCCAAATCGCCATTTACTATGTGGCGGTTTGGAGCAAACTCGCTGCTCCAAATCGCCATTTACTAAACAAGGTTTTTAGCATTTTGTCATGGTCAAAACGCTGAAAAAGGCGGATCTGCCAAAATTTTGGCGGATCCGCCAATAACCAAACAAGACCATTATCTTATCCCAGAAATTTCATTATTCTAACACATAAAATATATTATTCTAACACATAAAATACATTATTATAACACATAAAGTAGTACGTTATTTTAACTTATAAAATACATTATTTTATCTTAAAATGTTCATTATTTTATCTTAAAATGTTCATTATTTTAGCACGTGAGTGAAGCAAGAATTTTTTAACATAACAACGATATCATTTTGGACTATGATCCACATAGCTGTGTAGACCACGATACACACAATAATTCGTCCAAAATTAATGTTGGTTTGTTTTATTATATATATTATTATAGGTGTTATCACATTTTTTGAAATTTGTCTGTTTTTTGTTTTTTTTTTCCTGCCAAGTTTCAATAAATGTAATCGAGTCAATTTAGTCCTTTTTTGTTTGTATTTATATGGTTCATTCTTCATTTAACTCATTTTTTATCCAATATAATCCTGCAATAAATTATTCACACACTACAGTTAAAAATAAAATGCTAAATAAGGGGAAAAAAATCCTCCTTTTCCACTCATCAACGATTGAGAGTTGTTAAAAAATAATGATAAAAAAACGAGGTTAATTTTATAAATATTGTAAATTAAACTTGAAAGTTTACAATAATTATAATATTAATTTCATATTTCTTTTACTAAAACCATCAACTACTTATTAGTGCTCACTTTTTACAAGAGTTATTCTCATTTGAATCACCCCTATGTGTGAGTACAACATCATCATCAACAATAATAATATATAAGCATGTGGTAAATGATGTTTTTGGTACTATAATAATAAAAAAAATTAGTCCTAAGAATTTGGAATAGCTAATACCATGGCATCCATTGGAAATGATTATTCTCCTTTCAAAGAGAATAGCTCATTCTCATGAATGCTATTCCCAAGAATAAAATGTCTAAACAAATAATAGAGTAAATTTATTTTCAAAAACATTACTTCATTCCCGACTTATTCTTCTTCTCCCAAATGTTGAATCCCCAACTCTACGGGCACCCCACGTGACTCAATGGCAGGGCCAAATGCCGGTGCACACAAGAGATCTGTCCACTTTGAACATAATTAATCCTCACATTGCCGCCGCTGAGTTCGAATTAACATTGGTCTTTTTTTCTCAAATACTGTCTACTGAACCATTGAGCTAAGCCCGTTCGGCGATTCTTTATTTTATGAAGTAAATATGTTATTGGGGTTTTGTTACTTGACAGAATTACATTTCTTATGTGCTAGAGGCCTAGAACTAGGGTAAAAAAAAAATACAGTAGTCAAATTGATAGTGAACAAACACAATACCGAACAGATAGGGTATATTGATCAAAGGCAAAATTACACTTTTAGTCCCAATTATTCTCAGATAAGTAATGTAGTTCTTCATTGTCAATTTTGCTAAATTAGTCCCTCAAATATTTCAATTGTAGTCAATATAGTCCTTTAGTCAGATTTGTCACTAACTAGTGTTAAAATCATGGACAATTTAGTAATTTCACAATAGTCACTTGGTTACACCCATTTAAAACAGTACAGACGACGGATTCAGAAATTTTTTCCAGTAAAGGCGAAACATTAAAACAAAAGAGATAATTTAAAAATAAATTAATAAATTACTTAAGAAATATAGTTGTAAATATTATTGGATATGGACGAAAAATAAAACACATCAAAACTTTTTAAAAATATTCATACAAAATATGAAATATAATTAATGAATTATAAACTATGTTAATACCAAAATTTGAACCCTTAACCCCCTGCCCCCCTTTGGCTCCGTCCCTGAGCGCCGCCGTGGTCGTCGCCGACTGGCGGCGGTCCGGCAACCGGCCGGTCGCCAGAATATGCAAATTCTAGAAATGTTTCAGAAATGAATCTGACGATGCAAAGGCAGCAGACGAGGTGGAATCGCGATTTGGAGAAGATGGCGGCGACGAGGCTGGGCTCCCGGCGACGTCTGGCTTCCTCTCCTCCTTCAGGCGATAGATTGTCGCTGCTCCTCAAGCATGCATGGACAACAGAAAGCTGTTGACAGATATGTCCAACTCAGAGGCCACATCAGCTACTGCCACCTCAGCTATTAGTTAGGCAGTTTACATATCTTGATTTGTTGACTCTGTTGACCTTCTAAGCACTGTATATAATTCTTCTTTTCCTTTCCAGTCAGTTGTATTCTGAACGGTTGAAACTCTTTCTCTCAATAAAACAGTAATCTTCTTCTTTCTCTGCTCTCTGTCGATACCTTCATGTTGCTCACTGTAATATGGTATCAGAGCTAAGACTAACAGTGTAAATGGCGTGGACGACAGCAACGAGCAGCATCAGACCTCCTGGAGTTCCTCCAACGGTGTCTCCGGCTATCGCGATTCCGACCGGTCAGGCTCCGACGAACGGCGCGAGTGTGATTTTTGATCCTAATGATTCAGCAAGTCCCTTCTACCTTCATCCAAGTGAGAATCCCTCCCTTATTTTGGTATCTACTGTATTAGATGGCCACAATTATCATCCATGGGCTAGATCCATGGAGATGAGTTTACTTTCGAAGAACAAATTAGGTTTTGTAGATGGTACAATCTCTGTGCCGGATGTGAATGATGTGAAGTTCCCCTACTGGAAGAGGTGTAATAATATGGTTTCGACATGGATATTGCGTTCGGTTTCGACGGAGATTGCGCAGACAATCCTCTGGCTGGGAACGGCGGAGAGAATTTGGAAAACTTTGAAGGCCAGATTCAGTGAAGCTGATATATTCAGAATTTCAGCTCTACACGCTGAAATTCATCAAGTGAGACAAGGTGATTTAAGTGTGAGTGCCTATTTTGCGAGATTGAAGGTGTTGTGGGATGAGTTGCAGGTTGTCAGGCCATTACCTACGTGTAACTGTGCTCGAAGGTGTGATTGTGGATTGTTAGACAAATTGGAGAATTATCTAGAGAATGACAACTTGTCTACTTTCTTAAGAGGGCTTAATGAACAGTATGGTTCTGTTCAATCTCAGATCATGATGATGAAACCACTTCCATCTGTGGATGAGGCTTTCTTGATAGTACAACAACAAGAAAGGAGATATAACACTGGAATGGGTTCACAATTACCACACATTGGAGAAAACATAAATGGAGGCAGTGTGTTCCTTAGCCAAGGTGTAGAGGGTAATTCTGCCCCTAAGAAAACCTACTCTAATGGGAACAAGAAGCCTGTATGTAGTTATTGTGGATATACAGGCCACACAATTGAAAAGTGCTACAAGAAACATGGATATCCACCCGGTTGGAAACCAAGAAGTAGAAGCTCAGCAGCTATCAATCAACTTCAAGTTGCTACTCCTGCAAACAGTGCTATTTCCTTAACACATGATGAATATCAAATGTTTAAGCAATTGGTACAAAGAGAGGCTATCACTCAGGGATCCCCTCTGGACATGGGAACATCACCACAAGCCAATTTCATTTCTGCAAATTTTATTCCTAATCCACTAGAAGGTATGTGTTATAAACCCTCTAGTGTCAACAGGATAAATTGGATATTGGATAGTGGTGCCACTAATCATATTGTATGCCAATCATATATATTAACTGAAGCAAGGAAGGTTCAAGACATGCATGTTGAAATGCCAAATGGCACTAGGGCTGAAATCACAAGTATAGGGACAGTCCACTTCTCAGATGATTTAATTCTCCAGAATGTGTTCTATGTTCCTGCATTTCATTATAACTTGGTATCTGTCAGTGAGTTGATCAAGGGTTCCAAGTGCACACTGTTGCTATATTCTGATTTGTGTCTTATACAGGATCAAGCCCTTGGGAAGAGGATTGGCATGGCTAAATTGCAGAATGGCCTTTATCACTTGATCCAGCCCATTCCACCTAGTTCTTCTAGTATAGTAAGAAAGTTTGAGGTCAATACTTGTAACTCTGGTAGCTTATGGCATGCCAGATTAGGACATGCCTCCTACTCAAAACTGAAAACATTACAGTTGTCAAATTTAGATTTGAAATTGAATAAAGAGTTTGCTTGTGATGTTTGTCACTTTTCTAAGCAAAAAAGGTTGCCCTTCCCAGTTAGCTCTACTGTTTCTAATGCTTGTTTTGATCTTGTACATGTTGACATCTGGGGGCCCTATCATGTTCATACCATACATGGCCATAAGTACTTCTTAACTATTGTAGATGATTTCAGCAGGCTGACATGGGTATATTTGATGAAGAGGAAGGATGAGGTGAGAGCCCTAGTTCAAGCTTTTTGTGCTCTTGTCTTAACACAATTTGGAAGCAGAATAAAGTGTATAAGAACAGACAATGGGAAGGAGTTTGAGATGGACAAGTTTTATCAAGAGAAGGGAATAATTCACCAAACCTCTTGTGTCTACACCCCACAGCAAAACAGTGTAGTTGAAAGAAAGCATGGTCATATTTTAACAGTTGCTAGAGCTATCAAGTTTCAAGCAGGTTTTCCAGATTGTTTTTGGGGAGATTGTATTTCACATGCTGTCTACATCATTAACAAGTTGCCCTCTGAGGCTTTGCAAGGAAAAATCCCCTATCAGGTCTTGTTCAAGAAAGCTCCTAAGCTCAATCATCTTAAAACTTTTGGATGTCTAGCTTATGCTCTCATGATGAATGGTCACAAGTCTAAGTTTGCCTCCAGAGCCAGAAAGTGTGTTTTTCTGGGATATCCTAATGGAGTGAAAGGATACAAGCTTTATGACTTAAGGACAAAAGAAGTGTTTATATCAAGGGATGTAGTATTCTACGAAAATGTCTTCCCTTACAAGGGAACCAACAACTCAAGTGATCAGACTGCTCATCCTGAAATTATTCTGCCTGCTGCCAATTTCATTGAGGATGCACCTCTGCCTGCTGCCACTTTCATTGAGGATGCACCTTTGCCTAGAGTGCCACCTCCCACTACCTCACCAAACAATCAGGACTTGATTGACACTGGGGAACCCTGTGAGATACCTCAGGAACAACATCAACCAAGGAGGTCTAGTAGACAAGTTTCCAGACCAACATACCTCAAGGATTACAGCTACAATCTTCCTACTACTAGGACCTCTCCTCATACACTATCTGCTGTTTTATCTTATGATGGGCTGGCACCTAAATTTAAAACTTTTGCTGTGAATATCTTGAACATCCAGGAACCTAAATCATACAATGAAGCTATCAAACATGAGTGTTGGAGGAATGCAATGCAAGCTGAGATAGATGCCTTGCAAGCCAACAAAACATGGGAACTAACAACCCTTCCACCCTCCAAGCAGACTATAGGGTGCAAATGGGTTTATAAAGTGAAGCACAAGTCAGATGGAACTGTTGAAAGATGCAAAGCCAGGCTAGTGGCAAAGGGGTACACACAGACCTGTGGTTTGGACTATATAGACACATTCAGTCCTGTAGCTAAAATCAGTTCCATAAGAACTTTACTTGCAGTAGCAGCAGCAAAAGGGTGGCAGTTGCATCAGCTTGATGTCAACAATGCCTTCTTGCATGGTGATCTCCATGAAGAAGTGTATATGACTCTCCCACAAGGCTTTATCCCACAACATTCTGGTCATGTGTGTAAGTTAACTAAGTCTCTCTATGGTTTGAAACAGGCTAGCAGACAGTGGAATGCCAAACTCACTACAGAACTTATTACTATGGGTTTCAAACAAGCAGTTTGTGATAACTCCCTGTTCACAAGGGGTTCTGGTGACAACTTTATTGCTCTATTGGTATATGTGGATGATGTCGTTTTGGCTAGCAGTGATGGGTCTCAAATTCAGGCCATCAAGGATCATCTCCATGCTATTTTCCAGATTAAAGATTTGGGGAACCTACGTTTTTTTCTTGGGCTTGAAGTAGCTAGAAACAAAAGGGGAATATCTATCACTCAAAGGAAATATGCCTTAGATTTACTAACTGAAACAGGCTTTATGGACAGCAAACCTATGAAATGTCCTATGGTGCAAACTACCAAACTGAGCAAAGATGAAGGCACACTGTTGGAAGACAACACTGAGTACAGAAGACTCATAGGAAAACTCCTATATCTGACCATTACCAGGCCAGATATATGCTTTGCTGTGCAACAACTCTCACAGTTTTTGGATAGACCTACTATCTTACACTTGCAGGCAGCTCATAGAGTTTTAAGATACATCAAAGGCAGTCCTGGCCAAGGATTGTTCTTCTCAGCCACTTCAAACCTCAAACTGACAGGCTTTGCTGACTCGGATTGGGAAACTTGCCCTGACACCAGGAGATCAGTTACAGGTTTTTGTATGTTTTTAGGTGGTGCCTTGATATCATGGAAGTCCAAGAAGCAGGGAACAATCTCTCGATCATCTTCCGAAGCTGAATACAGGGCTATGGCACTTGCTGCTTGTGAGGTGCAATGGCTGTTGTTCCTACTTGAGACATTAGAGGTAAAACAGGAAGGGCCAGCTGTGTTGTTCTCAGACAGTCAATCAGCTATTGCTATTGCTGAAAATCCCGTGTTTCATGAGCGCACAAAACACATAGAAATAGATTGTCATTTGATCAGGGAGAAAATCCAGAAAGGGGTCATTAAGCTACTACATGTATCTACTGAAAACCAAACGGCTGACATTCTAACTAAGCCTTTGCAGCCCTTGCCTTTTCAGAGACTTGTATCCAAGCTGGGGCTTCATTCCATCTACGCGCCAGCTTGCGGGGGGGGGTGTTGACAGATATGTCCAACTCAGAGGCCACATCAGCTACTGCCACCTCAGCTATTAGTTAGGCAGTTTACATATCTTGATTTGTTGACTCTGTTGACCTTCTAAGCACTGTATATAATTCTTCTTTTCCTTTCCAGTCAGTTGTATTCTGAACGGTTGAAACTCTTTCTCTCAATAAAACAGTAATCTTCTTCTTTCTCTGCTCTCTGTCGATACCTTCATGTTGCTCACTGTAATAAAAGCTGCGGGTGTTGACGTCGCGACTTGAAGTTGTGGGCAGTGGGCGGCGTCGGCGAACCAGCGTTGCGATGAGGAGAGATGGCAGTGCCCTTCGTTGCTTCTTCCCTGCTTCTTCACCGGTTGTGGCGCTGGTTTTCTGGTGGCGCTGGTGCAAAGACGGATTAGGTTCAAAAAATTGGGGATGAAAGCTAGGGCTATGTAAAATGAATTTGGGAATAACAATGGCGAAAAACAAGTTCAGAAGAGAGACTGGGGCTGCAAGACGTGATTGGGATTTTCTATTAAGGTGGTTGCCCCAATCTCTGTTAGCCATTGATGTCGTTCGTCGTTTTCTAAAAGAATAACCAACAGGGCCTCTTTCTCTTTGAGAAATAATATATATTACTCCGTATATATACAAATACATACATACACACAAACACACCCTTGGATTTCTGAAAGCTCTTTACTGCTCTACCGGCGGTGGCTATGGTTATAGAAGGGGGAGGGCGGTGATGATATTTCCTTTCTTCTGAGCTAACGGATCGGGCATCGGAATTATCCGACCCGAATCTTGGCGGGGCAACAAACTGAGGTGAGACTGGTGAGTGAAAAAAAAATAAATTTGGGAGTAAATGGGTGTAACCAAGTGACTATTGTGAAATTACTAAATTGTCCATGGTTTTAACACTAGTTAGTGACAAATTTGACCGCAGGACTACATTAGCTACAATTGAAACATTTGAGGGACTAATTTAGCAAAATTGACAATGAAAGATTACATTGTATATCTGGAAACAATTAAGGGACCAAAAGTGCGATTTTCCCTTAATCAAACTACTACAATTACATCACACACAATATTTTTTATTTATTTATTTATTTATTTATTTATAAAAGATAGGATAAAATTATCAAAATGTTCATAAGGTTGCTAAATTAACATTTATATCTAGCACCTTTATCACTGGCTTTTGTACGTGGTAAAACTGTAAACGTGAGTTAAATTGATAGTATCCAACTAAATATTGATGACAAAATTTTTTTGAGAACAATTGATGACAAAATTAAATTGACTCATATTGATGAAAATTATTGCAATTAAAACTTAGAAATGTTGTGGGAGATTATGCCCGTTGGCCATTTAGCTCCTAACCGGTAACCGGTGAATACAGTTGCAAGTGGCACAAAATAAGAAAAGTAGAAGAAAAGTAGAGACAAGATAAGAGACAAGGAAGTTTTATTAATCTTGCATCCAAAACTCCATCTATACAAGAAGGTATTAGCACATATATATAATGTACAATTGTAACGGAAACCATAAGTGTGGTCATAATCCTCCGACCGTTACAAGTGTTATAAACACTATAATAATGTCCACTTAATATTATTTACAACACTCCCCCTTGGACATTATTTGGCCACGACCTTGCCTCGTTAAAACCTTGCTAGAAAAACCCGGTGGGAAAAACCTAGACAAGAAAAGAGTACAATAAAAAAAATATATATTCATGCCTCATTAAAAACTTCACTAGGAAAACCACATGGGAAAAACCTAGTTGAAGAAAAGAGTACATGATATATGTAAAAACATATATTGTATTTGGTCGCCTCATTAAAAACCTTAACTTAAGAAAACCCTGTGGGAAAAACTTAGTTAAGGGAAAAAGAGTACAACCATAAGCCTTCAGGGCGCAAACCGCATAATCTTCAGGATTTTTGGGTTTGTCTATTTAAGCAATTATTTTGCAACTTTTCCTCATTGTCATTACTATATCATACTCATGCCTCGTTAAAAACCACACTAGAAAACCCAATGGGAGAAAACTAGTGAGGAAAAGAGTACATGATATTTATGTATTTATTCGTTGCAAATAGTGCGCAATTGTTAGTCTTTTATGACTTAATCTTCAGGATTTTACGTTCAATGTTCAATCTTCCGGATTGATTCGAGTAAATGTACTTCCAGTCTCCCCCTGAAGATAACAATCTTCAAGTTCTACATATATTTCAAATTTTGAAGAGATGGATTGGACAACTCTTCTAGATTGTCACTTAGAGTAGTGTACAATAATCTTATGGCTCTTCTAGAGCTAATATAACATTTGTGCAACACAAGTGTTATTGTCCTCATTTTGAACATTTAGGGAAATTCATTGTATAACCAGTTTGGACTTGGCATTGCGGGGATCAAACAAAACAGCCAGTACCCAAGTAGCCTATTAAAACCGTATCATGGTTTCTTACATAAATGTCATGTCTTTGTATCTCGAAGATACCGGAGGATATGTTAATCATTATTCAAGTACTTCATTTGTAGGGGGAGCACTAGATTTTGCTAGTAATTTCATCGCAAATATGTTGCGATTATGGAACTTCTGGTTCTATAATGGTGCTCCAACGATAATGAAGTAAGGGACTTCGAGTCCAACAAGGTTCCTTATATGCTTCAGGAGATTATTAGGCAACCTTTAGTTTGATAAAACATGACACTTATATGCATATAGACATGTGAAAAAACATTTTTAGATGTAGGCTGACTGGTGTATATATAAAAAAAACTTCAAAGAAAAACTCGATCTTCAAGTCGAGATAATACTTATATCTTTCACAAGCTTTTTATTTCAAAAGTCTCTGTCTTTAAACATGAACTGACACTATCAAGCTCTTTATATATTTCATTGATGTTTACACCATCAATCTTGACTGAGATAATAAATAATAAATAAGTTCATTATCAACCCTTTATCGAGCACACAATGGTACATATTATTCCTTCAATGAGGATATTAACTCCATTCGCAACCCTTTAAAGAGTAGATAATGACACATAATAATACTTAAAAATGAGAATTATGAATCCATCAGGGATTTCTCAAGATAAATTTAACTGCATATCTAAATTTATTATTCTGCCAATTGTATTATGTAGCGGAACTTAATGCCATTTACCGTGGGAGAGTATATTTGATTAAAATCAATTAAGGGTCTCTGCGTGAACCCATAGGCTACAAACTCGCTGCATATCATATCACCTTGTTATTCTTACTTCTCTTTCATGCACACACCCATTTGTAACCTTCAGGGTTAACGCTTAATGGTGTATTGTTATAAAGAGAATTTATTCATATTAGCGAGTCGAGCTATGCCTTAATTGCTCCTTTATATATTAAATAGTCATGGCACTTCTGGTGCCTAACTCTGGATCCAGATTATCATATAACGAGCAATTTGTGATGGCAATTGTGTTGTCGACAACTATAACCTTTTTGTAAAACTCCCATATCTGTAAAAGTAATGGCAATTTCTAAAACAACCAAATTCTAAACATTTCCCAAAGATATTTTGATCTGGTCGTTCCGCGTCCCTAGTATTACATTTGTTTGGTGCACCTATAAGTCTTACCAGGGTTTTTCGTCATCTGGACGAACGTCTGCAGGACATAATTATTCAAGCTATTTCAAGAGTGACAATGTTTCTTTACTAGATCTAGTATTACGATCCATATTTCTTTCACCGATAGATCTCCTACACTTCTGGTGTCAAGGAGTATCGATAGATATGTTTGGTCCAAGGATATAGGACCTAGTCACTTCTTTTATGATCATTATGATCAATAGGTATGTTTTTGGCAGATTATTTGCTAAAATCGCAAATAGATTATCTTTTGAACTTCCAGTTCAATCTAACTAGTACATGGATTTAAATAGTGAAGATGTTTTTATTCGTATGAAATTTCTTGGCATTCCAAAAAGCTACAGAGTAGTATATTATCTCCCCCTAATGCCGAGAAACAATCTTCATTAGGAATGCAGTCAACGTACCCAATTATATGTATTGATCCTCTATCATGGGCTTTCGGTATTTAATCAATAGACGGAGGTTTCTTTGATAGCCCTTTTAGAGGTACGTTGTGGTGGTGATATAAAATAGACTGCGCAAATAAAATAACGCAGATAGGGAAATGTTACTTTTGAAACCACGTACTAGGTGAAAAAGGGGGTATAGCAATCCTTGAGGGATTGATTTGTGATCTGCAGTATGTTAGACTTAGTAAAAAAAACTTGACTCATAGTAACGTCAAGCAATCCTTCGGGGATTGATGGGATAGGTTGACCATTTTTGGTCAAGAATTCATTGTCACGATTCATCCTAAAAGGTTCATCCTAAAAGAATGGGGATGACTTAGAGAATTAAAATCCTTAATCTACCTTCTGGGCAAATAAATATACAAAATAATGAGGGCTATAAATTTAAATATCATATGCCCAAATCTCATGTCAAAGAGTTTCTATAGCAGAAACTAGCATTGTAAACAAGTCATAGCCTTTAACTATTATCACATGCAAGCTAAGGTTTAGCAATGATAGGTGCAACCTAACCATATTGAGAATTCATGATATTGCCTCACTTATAAGTTGTGTGATGAATTTCAATAGCTATGGCCTATAGCAAATCATAAATTGCCAACAAGATAAATAACAAAATCTCTTATGTGAACATAATCAAGAGATTATATGCTAAATGTTGTCAATTAAAGATAAGCACATGCAACATGTGATATAATTGTCCCTTATGTCTTGGACACCAAACTCTCAATTGAGTCATGCACATCCATTAAATAAAGAGTATTATGTTTGGTACACACAAGGCATGACATGACAAGAGATATTGTTTCTTAATTCATAAATTAGAAAAAAGAGAGAAGTACCGTTCGCCGAAGAATAATGAGCACATGTTCGCTGCCGGGCCCATTCATTCCTATTTCGGGGAGTCAAAAATAGAACTTTTCCAAGCAAGTTCTCATTTTATTTCATAGTTTCATATTAGCATGAAAACATCACAAAATAGCAAGATATACAAGCTGAAAACGGCAGAAAATTTTCAGAATTTTGACCTGGATTGCAGAATTTTCTTGGGGAAAACGGTAGCACATTTTGACACAAAATTTGGCAGATATGTAGTTCAGTAAGTCTAGAACGTACATAAAAATTTTCATGTCAATCCAAGGTGTGGAAGTATTTTTTTCTGAAATTTTTTACAACATTGCTTCAGGCAGAAAAATAATTGGCAGCACACTGCCAAAACTTTACAATTTTTTCTGGAATAACCAAAGCATATTTTTAACAAAATATTTTCACAGACATCAAATATCACGAGTCTAGGTTCTCCAGAAAAAAATTTATGCCAAAAGGAGTTCAACAAGTATTTTTCACGAATTTAATTTTCAAACTGCGCCGGTCAGAATTTTTAGGCAGTGATTACTATGTTAAAAAAAATCACAACTTGTTTGCTTCAGGCAAACCAACATGATGTGAGTCAATGTTGACTTTTGGAGAGTAGCATAACATTAGAAATAGAAGTTGCAAACTTCATTCATGAGTCATTAGTCACCTTAAAGATCAATCCACATTCAGGGTCTTCCAGACCTTATTAAAAAATAGCCCAATGACCAAACACTTAGCATAATTTTGTCATGTACTACTACTGGAGTACAATGTGACAATCATAACTGACGGGCAAGATAACGAGTGACAGATAAATTAGTGCTTTTGGTTTACCTTCTGGGCAAAACCATATTAAAAAAAATTAGGTATTATCATTTCGTTTAAATACTTAGATTTGAGATCTATTTCAATGCCAAAGACTCATGGGAAATAATTTGTATAACAAATTAGCACCATCAATTAACTTTTAAAACAATACAAAGCCAATTTTACATTGGGGAAACCGCACTAGTACTGTTATTTTTAATTTGTGCCATGACTTGTTGCCTTCTGGGCAATGCTATGTTTAGAATTTTGATCAAGACGATCCTTCAGGGACAATCATATCATATAATAAGTGCTTCATTTCTAGGCAAAAAAAAAATTACATTAAGATTTAAGAAAAATCTTATAAACATTAAGAGCATTAACACTAGGGCCAACACCTAGCAACACAACATGCCAACCACTAACAGGTTCATTGAAAGCACATGCACTGCCACGAATTGGAACATGGGGCTAGACCAAAGTATTTAAATTATTAAAGTATTAATTGTGACATAAGAGTCACGAGACGCTATGGCCGAACTGGCAGCTTGACGTGCACCATTATTAGTCACGCAAGTAGGTGTGACCCTAGTCCCCAATACCAACACTAAGTGATTCATTAGCAGTGGTATTCACATTAACCAGGAACAATAGCACTGTCACTAAACAAAGCAAGTACTGGCAGTGTGGTTTGATGAGTGTGGTTACATCATATGCTAGAAATAATCAAATTGGATAATTTAAATCAATAATACTATGCACTTAATTCGATTATATGCATAATAATAATCTTGAATTAAAAGTATGAATATGAGAATAAATCTAAATATTCATTCTCAACCAACATGGATATCAAAATCCAAGAATAATGATGATAAGGTTACGATACATGAAATTCTCAATTGAAAAAAAAATATTACTTAATAGTAATAATGTTATATAAACATTTTTTTGTGTATCGTAACTGAAAATCATAATATCATCATTATTACCACATAAAATTTGAATAAGCAATTTCAATAGGAATTCTAAAATATGATTCCCATATCATAATCAAGATTATTATGGCAAATCAAAACAAATGCAATATCTAATTGCCACAAAACAATGCCTTTTCCAAAACCATGATACAAAATCACATTTCTTAGCATTTAATTGAAGGTCAAATTTTTTTGTTTTCAATGTGAGAATAGTCATTGAAACAATTTGGTTGCACAAGGCACATCATTGCTAGCTATATGAACTCAATATTAAAGGTAATATAAGGAAGATCACTACAAGATGACAATCATCTTTAAAAACCATCTATGATAAGGAAGATCACTAGCAAATCCATTCTCATATTATGGATTTTGTTTGTACTCCAATCCAAGGTTTTCCCAAAAAAAATTTTTAATACGAAACATATACATATACGCAATATGTAAAAGAAATACCGAAAAAAAATATTTTTGAGAAAATCGTAAAGCATATGAGATAATATAAATACCATTTTTTGTGGTATCTAGACAACTATGATTAATACGGGAAAGAAAAATGTATATCATGCATTCATACCATACGAATTGTCTAAAAAGCATATAATTCAAGAAATATATCCACTGATCATAAAAATGATAGTATATGCTTTAAACGAGTATAACGTGCATTAGAATAACATAAAATTACCGTTCACCAAGTTTGAGCGTGCTGATAACGTGTTGTGGGAGATTATGCCCGTTGGCCATTTAGCTCCTAACCGGTAACCGGTGAATACAGTTGCAAGTGGCACAAAATAAGAAAAGTAGAAGAAAAGTAGAGACAAGATAAGAGACAAGGAAGTTTTATTAATCTTGCATCCAAAACTCCATCTATACAAGAAGGTATTAGCACATATATATAATGTACAATTGTAACGGAAACCATAAGTGTGGTCATAATCCTCCGACCGTTACAAGTGTTATAAACACTATAATAATGTCCACTTAATATTATTTACAACAAGAAATAAAAATGAGTAAAATTATTAACGCAATCATGGAATAATTGGCATTTCTGTTTCGCCATGTTTAATTTGGTAACATAATTAGTGTATCAACCAATTTTGATTTGTTTAACCACTATTTGTAGTTCTCGTGGCTTCGGGAGCGGGATATTTCGGCGGTTACTCTTCGTTCAGACTGTTCAAACCTGTGCCAAATTCTTGTTGCGTCAACGTCTGAGATTCGTTCATATGATGGTTAAGTTGTTTCAGCATGTAAGGAGTTAATGCGTTGATTTGTTTCTTGTTCTATTTCGTTTGTTTCTCGTACATCTAATCGTTTAGCTCATTCTTTAGCGTCAGCAGCTTTTTCACAGGCTAACTCTATGTCTTGGGAGTCTGTGCCTCTGTTTATTTGTTTCTTGTTCTATTAATATATGCAGTTCTTTTCCTTCAAAAAAAAAAAAAAAAACACTACTAGTTGTCTGGCTTGGTTAAACAATCAATATGAGTATTTGATTAATTAGTTTATTTATAAAAACTTATTGCTCCAAAATGTTAAAATTCAAAAAGCTGCTCAAAGCAGTTTTTTGAGAAAGTCATTTTGCATGTAATCAGCTATATATCACCTAACAACTAATTTACCAAATATCTTTCTACAATCAGTTAATGCTATCAACTAGTCAAACCCATTAACCCAATCAGCTCAGCTAACAACTATTTACCAAACACCCCTTTGTATCCCAAATTAACCAAATAATCATTAATAATAATATTCAAGGACAAATATGTCAGTTTCTTCTTTTTCCCTTTTCTTTGTATGGATGAATTGCAATTTATAGGGAACCTATGAATTACAATTCATTGAATTGAGGGAATTACAATTCCCTCCAATCAAACAATGTAGTTTATCATTTCATTAAATTGCAATTAATGCCAACCAAACACCCCATTAAAAGAAAAGTTTCTTCTCGAAATGTATTATGTTATTTCAATTCTGATCCAACTTTCTTTGATTCAGCACAAACCAAAAGGAAATTGAACATGAAATTAAATTTTGAGGCAAGTAACTATCTGACCAATCATTACATGGATCATGGTCCAAAAGCACATAAAGTACATTATTCTAATTAATAAAATATAGAGTTAATTTCACCAGAGGTCCATTGTCTTTTGTGGCAATTCTAAATTTAGTCCCAAATTATCATTTTTGCCATTTAACATCCCAGACTATTATTTTTTGGACACTTTTAATCCTTTTCATATTTTTAGTAAGGATGTTTTTGTCTCTTCATAATTTTTTTTTTATTTTTCCGATTTCAACAAGTTTAATTGGTTTAGAACTTTACGTAACCTCTGAATTTTAGCAATCATATTTTTCAACCGGTTTTTAGTAAAGTTCTAAACCAATTAAATCAGTTGTAATCGGAAAAATAACAAAAGAAAAATATGAAGAGACAAAAATATCTTTACTAAAAATAAGAAAAGTCATGAAAAGGACTAAAAGTGTCCAAAAAACAATAGCCTGTGATGTTAAATGACAAAAACGATACTAAATTCAGAATTGCCAAGAAAGACAAGGGACCTCTGGTGGAATTAACCTTAAAATATATTATTTTAACACATAAAGTACATTATTCTAACTCATAAAATACATTATCTTACTCCAGAAATTTTATTATTCTAACATATAGAGTACATTATACATTATTCTAACTCATAAAATACTATATTCTAACACATAAAATATATTATTCTAATTCATAAATACATTATCTTATCACAGAAATTTTATTATTCTAACATATAAAATACATTATTCTAAATGATACCCCAAAAGGTTCATTATTCTAACACGTGCATGGAGCAAGAATTTTTATTTTTTATTTTAACATCAAAATGACGTTGTTTTGAATCGTGGTCCACATAATAACTTGCCATGTCTGACCAATTTAACTCGGAATTGGCCAGCTTTCGCAACTATGGCACAACTATATAGTATTTGTAGGTAATATGTTACTTCAGTTCTGGTCCAACCTTAGCGATTTGGTACCATCTCCATTTCAGTTGGGTAGATTAAGATTCAGATTCCTTTGTTTGATTTTGTATTTTGTTGGTACGTTATAAGTCATACATCGCTAAAGTCACTGGGTGAGCTTATCATGTCCACACAATGTCGTCACTCATTTCATCATTTCATTGCCTTAGCTTTTCATCACCATCCTCCTTAAGATTCACCTTCCTATACGAGGACTACGAAAAATCTACAACATAATCAGTGGCTGGGACAAAGGGAAAAATAAAAAGTATAATAACCTTCTAATATTTTTTTGGGTTGAGAAATTGAGATTTGTTGAAAAAAGAGCTTGTATTCTATAATATATTTGAGATATAACAAAAATATAGAAGGTAACAGGGAACAAAACTGGATCATTTGATATCGATCTTTAGGCATGTAATCACTTTCCTATAAGTTTTAAATTTTCCTCTATAAAAGCAACATGGAACAAAACTGGATCATTTGATATCGATCTTCAGGCGTGTAATCACTTTCCTATAAGCTTTAAATCTTCCTCTATAAAAGCAACAGGGTTCAAGATTTATTCTTATGGGATACAAGAAGATGAATGAAATGTTAGATATAAATAATTTAACGATATTAAACAGTAGTATACGAGAAACCTGACCTCGTATAAGCGGAAGTGATAGCCGTGTTGATCTCCAGCCACAGTTGATGTCTTGATGTGTTGCCTCTTGAACGATAGACCGTTAGCCATATTTGTCTCATACTTTACTCAGAACCCTGGATGGCGTATTGATGTCTACTGAGCAATATGAGTACCATATCTTTATGTGCTATATAATGAATATCCTGAAGCCCATCGATCCAAGTTTATATTAGGCACAGAGTCTGGTTGAATAATAACTACTAGTTATGCAGTCAATTAACCAGACCACTTAATAAGTCTAGTCAACTTGCACCACTTAATTAAGGCTCTAATATATAGTATACAATATATATTATTAGGGAAAATCTTACATTCTCCCACTTGGTGCAAGTACTAGCACAACCATCATCAAAGAACAAAACACACGAATCATAGTGATATGTTTTCTATTTAATCAGAGTAGTATCCATTATGGTCACATGCATTTTAATTTTCCAACTTAGGACCTTTATGAACAAATCCAATGTTTATTTTCGGTACCTTAAGGGATGTTTCTCAAAATATATATACTATGTGCACAACTTAAAAGGATAACCACATCCAAATTGTACAAAAGAGTACACTGTATGATCTCTAAAACCTTAGAAGCATGCCTTAAGTAGAGATCTCTTAATGTTAGCATAATGCTAACTATATTCTATGACTTCTTCATAAGTTAACATAAGCACTACCTCTAACAGCTAAGAGCTTGGAGTTGACACGTCTGTCACTCCCACTCATCAAAATAGCCAAAAGATAGTCAAGTCACAGAAGTATTCGAATAACTTAGACAACAAACGAAAAGTCTAAGTCCATAAATTTGAAATCTTAAACATACACCATAACTTCCCAAATAACTTCAATGTCCACTTTAAACGAACTGAGCATAACGAGTCTTACTTATATGTCTCACAAAATTGTTTCGAGCCTTACAAACCAAAATGGCACAGGATCAATTTTGAAGAAAATAAAGACTCTATTACTCACTGAAGAATTTATTAAATGACAGTGCACCACAAGTTAAATGTTTTTGTTCTAAAAAAATCCTTAATATTGTTACAACATTTTCATAAATATGTTGCACAACCGAATGTTCAATAATTTGAACTTATGAATTTATATGAACAAATACAAGATTAATACTTGTGGAATATTTTGGACTTATTGTTTGACATACTATACAATCCAATTTAGGATATATGAAGCCAATAATAAATCCATAATCTTTAGTGGAGTATCTTAATGATCTTTTGCTAAATGATCACTTCCACTGATTAAAATATCCTTCAGAAAAATTAATAAAATGAACTTAATAATATACACATTCATAATTGATTTGACCAACTAAATAATGAAGATATAATTCCCCACCATTAGTTGCGCATACTAAATAATCAATTTTTGGTTCCAATTAAAGTCCAACTAAATAATGACGATATAATTCTCCACCATAGTTGGACATACTAGAAAAAAATAAAATACACCTTTCAAAACCAAGTTAGAATTTGGCTCAAAAGATACACTTTATTATTAATAGAATCCAAAAGAGGTATGTCAAATCACGTAACTTACTACAGTTAGTCCGAAGAACCGAGCAAGCTTCGTGGATCGTTAATAAAAGTGGCTAAATTTTGGGAAGTGACTGAATACATGTTTTGCCAATGCAAACCATGAAACTTAGAATTATAATTGAGCTAGATTTATAAATTTTAAGAAATTGTGATAAAATTATTATCTAATGGGTTGGGGGATTTATTGACATAAAACTTGCCTGTGGCTAAAGTTTTAATTCTATTAAATCCAATTAAAACCTTATGATAATATTTTTCACAACTACTAAATAGACAGAAGAACCTAGCTAGTGACATAAAACTTGCATGTGGGCTAAAGTTTTACTCAATTAGATCCATCTGAAAAATTTATTTATGACGAAACAATTACCAAATGAGTTGAAGAATCAAGTGACATAAAACTTGCATGTAGGCTAAAGTTTTATTTAATAAGATTCATTACAACCATTATGATAAAACTTACAACCATTATGATAAAACTTAAGAAATCATGTGTCTTTTCTTAATCCCTGTGGGCAAATTAAGAAATATAATCTAAAGTTTACATTATAAAATTAAACTTGATGATAGAATTAGAAATCATTATTTACAAATAAATTGATCTATTTCTATCATCACTGATAAAACTACTAAACTACATTCCGATACATAATTGCCTGTGGGCTAAATTATGACCGTAGTCCAGTATTTCATCCTAATTAATTATACAAATATAACAAAATTGCATGTGAGCTAAATTCCATCATATTACATACAATTAATCACAAATGATATGTCCAAAACTTTATGTGATCAAAATAAACTGCTTAATATATAATTTTAATAGATTAAGGATGTTGTGGCTACTCCCCAACCAAATTAAAATTATAAGATCACTGGACAATTATCAATTCCTTGCCTAAACTATATAATTTTAACTGATTAAGGATGATGTGGCTACTCCCTAACCAAATTAAAATTATAAGATCATAACTTAATAATCTTAGGCAGTTGAATATGTTTTGGATATTCCTTAATTAACCAAGATTAAAAAACTTAAGAGATTTCAGTAAATTAAAGATGCTATGACTATTCTTTAATGAACCGAAATCAAATCACGTTGGCAAGGAATACTTAAAGAAAAATTTTTGGCAAACAGATTATACCAAATTGTGATGGGAAAATCTAAATATACTCCAGAAAAATTAAAGGTGGTTAGAGACAAAGTCTCACTAAAAAAATCAATTGCTTAGATAAAGTATCAATTTAAGGAGACTAGTGGCACAAGATGTTCTTAAGTCATGACCATTAAAACTAGTATGCCTCCCCAATTCATATATACTTAATGTATAACTATTTGGGGTATGAACCTAAAACTGTAGGGTTCACCTACGATTAAAGCTTAAATGGTGAACTAAATTAACGGATTAAGTGTGCTTAAATTCAGGCACTACCGCAACTAAAGTTTATGCATAAGTCCAACTTAATAAGGAACTAATATAATTCCATCCTAAAGTATGCATTGCTAAAGGCATAATAAAATTGCATAATTTAAAAAAACGTAGCAGAATATTATGCGAAGGACAAATATGCATAAAATTAAACATTAAACTCATATATTCCAAATAAATTGCACAACTTAAAGCAATTTACAACATGAGATTTCAATGTATAAACTTAATATTCAAACACCAATGAGTCCAAACCAAAAGAGACCCAACATTTTGAATAATAATGTACTGGATATATACTTTAAAATTTTTAAACTGTAAGCCCATGGCAAAATCTTTTAATGCATAAAGATCAAATTTATGAGAAATAACTGAATTTACAATTTCAAACAATATCAAACCAAAAGGATATGCTATCATTTGTAAATAAAAAAACTCACAAACCCTAATTGTATAATTAAACTTAATATTATGCACTTAATGTGATCGAATGCATAAAACAATCTAAATAGTATGAACCAACTAAAGAACATGAATTTACATCAAATATTTATTTATTCATACTTAATTAAACATAGGCAATCATAATTCAAAAAACTAAATGAATTATGGAATTAATGGCAATAGTCAATTGCCTAGAAAATATGTTTTTTCAAGATTACTAAATTGATTCAAAATTACTCTCCATAACCCAACTATTATTAACTTGGACACTAAATATGGAAAGAAAAAAAAACAATGGTTAAAACCGCTAACATTTATAGACGTTTTCGAATTTAATTTTGAAAACTTAATAAAATTTAAAGTCCGAAAAAAATTACAATATTAATGTCACATAAATTAATTTAGAAACCGTTTAGGATGCATAACTGAATACCATAACAATATTAATGTCATCACTAATTAATTATTAATAGTAATAAGTTACATTATAATCACTATTAACATTAATAATAACGACAAATCAAAGTATGGTAATGCACCTTTTAATGTTTCCATTTTCCTAAAGATAAAATATGTGACTAGTTCAAATTAGCGGTTAACTGTAACTGTACCACTAATTATCAATAATACCCATAAAAGATAATTAGTGACTTACCTTAATGATGCAGACCGCATCTCTCCATTGCGCTAACAACGATGATGATCCACAAGAAAAGAAAAAAACTCCAGAATTTTGGTATCTTCATTATCGGTGTCATTAAACTCGATACAACGTCTAATGGCACGTCAAAAATTTTTATTTGTAGGAATTAATTACCAACATTAATAATCATGTAAAATGAAGTATGTAATCATGCCAATGTATCGAATTTAGCAGATTACCATGAAATAATTATTATTATGAAAAGTAATAAAATGAGATTAGTCCTTAAACTTAATAATAGTAATTAATAATGCCAATTAATAATAACTACAATAAAGGCAAAACTGTAATTCAGGGATGCCAAATACTAATCTCAATTTACCACATAATAATTAACCATGACTATTATGATACTTAGGGAGACTGAAGTTAAGGTAATAACCAAATTACCATTATGCAGACAATATACCAACTATATTGTTTTTGCCATAAAATTAAAGACTTAATATTATTATTATTAAGGCCCTGATATTAAAAACATAATCAACTTAAACAATAGTTATAATTTTTAACAGCCAAAATAATAATTAAATCCTTAAATCCTTAATGTCTCTAAACAGACCAAGACAATAATTATATCATTTAATCACTCAAATTAGGCTCATAAACCTCAATGGCCCAAGTGAATTATAATATGGATGAAAAATGGTCTAGTGCTGAAATAGACCCAGAACTTTAATATTATTACGAACAATGAATACCAAAATATGGTAGTTAGTAATAATTAAAACTTAATAAACATGTTATAAACTCAAAAGGAGGGATTATTATTAAAAATATCAATCCATATGATGAGATCCATACTTTAATGGCCCAAGATAGGTCCAAAATAGCTTGTTCAAAATAGGTTCCCAGAGACACATAAAACTAAAATGTGCTCAAAATAAATGGGAAACCAAAGCAAGCTACCTTAAAAGGCCATAATGCCTAAAATTGACTTAAGGATCTAAAATTGAATGATATTTTAATAATGAATTTATGAGTTAATAATATGTTAAATCCAACCTTAATGCATGCTTTTATGAATGTATAATTGTATCAATAAAATAATTATAAATATACATAGCATCCTTAGATTACATATTAATATATTATTAACCAATATTTTCTTAATAAATTATAATATTGAGACAATTTAATATGCACATTAAATTGAATAATTAAGCTAGAAAAACTCTAAATATGATGAAGGAAAAACTAAAATAAGCCCAAATAACTAAAGCATGGCAACTTTTTTTTTAATAAGGGTACATGAATGGCCATCAATTGGGCCAGACCCGACCCAAATATTATAACCCAACATCATCATCTTATTCATAGCAAAACCTAGCTGCCCAAGAGAATCAACAGTGTCGTGCCGTCGCTAAGCTTGAAGGATGAAGCAGCAACGGTCGGAGCCAGCGCCGCCTGAAGAAGGGGAGACAGCGACGGCAAGCCGGGAACCAGCCCACCTCCATCGTATTTCGTTTTCGTAGCGCCAACGTTCAGCGCCGTCCTCACCGCAACGCCACAATTGGCCG
The DNA here is from genome assembly GCF_001879475.1 of Ipomoea nil. Classification (NCBI taxonomy): domain Eukaryota; kingdom Viridiplantae; phylum Streptophyta; class Magnoliopsida; order Solanales; family Convolvulaceae; genus Ipomoea; species Ipomoea nil. The sequence goes on along the minus strand of NW_017616606.1, from coordinate 58,892 downwards.
ACGAGCTAGGAACTCAGCCAACCTCCGTCGTGACGCAAAAGCTTGTTGTCGTCTCCTCAGCCGCTACGCTAGGAGTCACGGCCGCCTGAAAGAAGCAGTGATGGCCACCGAAAAAAATAGCCCGCTCCACCATCTCGCCTCACTGCAACTCCTCGCCGTCGATTCAACAGCCTCGCCAGAAACCAAGCTCGAACGCCGCTCACCGCCGTCAACAGGGCCGCCAGTGAGTCAACATCCGGAGTCCAAACACGATCCGGCGTACACAATTCGGTGTTATATGCTGGAAAAAAACCGGCGGAAGGAAGGAAAAAGGCGGTAGGCTAATTTCTCGATTCAATAATTTGTTTTTTTTTTTAAAATAATTATGCTGAAGGTTGAAATTTCAATTTCAGATTAATTCACTTATGATAGGAATATTTTTGTACTATAGTTTTGATGAGCCAAATGTATTTTAGATCGCCTTAGTTGTTAGGATCTTTACATAAGCATCATAATTCAGAAAGTCAAGCTAAAAGGAAGCAATGAAATTAAAAGTCTACGATAAGCACAAAATTAATTTGGAGAATTAATTTTGGTCCTACGAGTATTCATCCAGAAGACAAGTATCAAATAATGATGTTGCAATAAATAACCGGATGAGCCTCTTGGTAAAATGGTAGAAGTCTTTGCACACAACGATCATACCCAAGATTGAATCCTCCTAAAAGACTTATCTTTTTGGAAGCTTGAATTGGAAGAAACACATCTAGCTTAAAGCAAGCAAGAAGTGACCAAGTCAAACAAGCAAGGTTGTGGCAGATCAATCCAAGCAAGGAGTGCAAACAAGCAAGATGGTCATATTTTAATTAAACAAGTTGTCTACAAGCAAGATGGTCATATTTTAATTAAACAAGTTGTCTACAAGCAAGAAGCTCAATTGCACCAAACAAATGTCTGAGATGCACGGTCAAAGTCTGGTCTACAAGCAAGAAGCAGATGTTACTTGTAAGTGTAAAAAATGTTGCACATTTAAACCTCTTAATATTGGCTTAGATTAGTTGTCAAAGTAGTTCTGGATTAGTTGCTGGATTAGTCATAACGTCTGGAGTAGTTGACTGGATCAGCGCAAGAAAGTAATCCAGGAGGTATGAAGCTTCTTCAAATCCTTTATTCCAATCAATACCCTATCAAAGAGGAGATCTAAATCTATTGGAGCAGCCAAAATCAAGGATGGAAAGAGTGCTTAAATTGTGGATCGAAGGATCCTTTACTACCTATATAAAATGCTACTTTGGTTAGCATTTTTCACACACTCTTTCACATGATTTTACTCTGAAATTCCTTGGTTATTTAATCCGAATATATATTGTATTAGTGAGTGTGAAGAAAGGTCCTTAACCAGTTCATGAAGCAATGAAGATCGCCTACACATCGGATCCACTGGAGTAGGCTCTGGAGTAGTTATAGGTTATACTTTAGTGTGTAATTAACTCTCCTCTTGTACTCCTTTTTATCATAGTGGATTTGGGTTGATGTGAGTGGCCCCACAGACGTAGGAGTGAGGCTCCGAACTACGTAAACATTTCCTGGTGCATGCTTTCTTTTACTGCTATATATTTTATGTTCTTTATTATATCTGGAGTAGGATTGCATCTAGTCCAGCTTTATAATTGAAATAAAATTACCAGCTTTATAATTGAAATAAAATTAATTTATTAAGCTAAATCTTGCATTCAAGACTCACGTGTTTTTTCACTTGGTAACAAAGCCCGGGGACTTAAGATATTAGTCTAACCGATCTGGCTATCACGTGTTTTTTGAACACAAGATCTCAGTATCTGTTTTTATTTCTGTCTGTCTGGTTTATTTGTTGCTCACTGTGCATTAAGTCTTACAGCATGGAACGACATAGAGCACCTCCTGAACTAACAGGTGACAACTATGCGTACTGGAAGGCCCGCACCAAAATGCATCTACGAGCTCAAGGAGAGAGGGTCTGGAGGGCTGTTCTCACTGGTTGGTCTCATCCTACCAAAGATGGAGACAATACAGGAGATCCTCCAGCCTTCAAACCAGAGGAAGAATGGACAGAGACTGAGATGACTACCGCCAGCTACAATCATAAAGCTTTAGATACTATTTTCTCTTTAATGCATGAAAGTCAGTTTACTATTGTTGCAGGGTGTGATTCGGCTAAAGAAGCTTGGGATGCCTTGGAAACCACCTATGAAGGAACCGCATCGGTCAAACAATCCAAGTTACAAATGGTTCAATCCGATTTTGATTTCCATGCTCAGGTACAAGAACTAGCCAATAGAGCAAGCATCTTAGGCGAGCCAATCACTCAAGAAAGACTTATCAAAAAAGATTCTTCGCTCACTCCCTCCAAGATTTCGCATGAAAGTTACAGCTATTCAGGAGCACGATGGATGGGAAAAGAAAACGGTACAACAATTGATGGGAAGCCTACAAACCTATGAGATGGAAATTTTAGGTGGATCAGAAACAAAAGGAAAAACCGTAGCTTTTACTGTTGAAGATGCTGGAGCTATTTCTGATCCAGATGAGGTAAGTGACCATCCAATAGTTTTCTTAACTAAAGGTTTTTCTAAATTGTTGCAACAGGTAAAACAACGACAAACTGGAAAATTTAGCAAGTTTCAAAATAAAAAAGGATCGGGGTCAAGTGCTATTCGAAACAATCAAAAACCAAACTCGTCCAACCAACGATCAGGCACATCAATAAACTCTCAATCCAAAGAAAAAACCGGGGGCAAAGGGATCAAATGTTATGAATGTGAAGGATATGGTCATGTGCAAGCTGAATGTCCAACCTATCTAAGACGGAAGAAGTCGATGAAAGTTGCCCTTACCTGGAGTGATGATGATGAACCAGAAACTGATCCAGGATCTGATCCAGATGAGATCTCCGGGAACTTTGTTGCCTTCACGGCTCTCACAACTACTGTACCTGACTCAATAACTGGTGAAGAATATGAAATTGAAGAGTATGTGTCATCAGAAGATCAAGATTTATCTGCGCCTTCTTTTGAAGTAGAATATAGAAAACTGTATGCAAAATGGGAAATACTTGTAAAAGTGAATAGATCTCTGTCTAGTCAGGTTAGCATTCTAGAAAATGCCAAAAAGGTGTATTTATCTAAAATATCTGACAGGGAAAACATCATTGAAGACAGTCACAAGAAAGAAGAAACTCTCAAACATGAGCTGGAAGAACTCAAAAATGAACTGGAGCAACTCAAACGCAAGATCAAAATGATGGACAACACATCCACTTTAGACCAAATTTTGGATTCTGGTCGAAAGACACCTAAGATTAGATTTTATAATCCTATATGTCATTACTGCAGGGCACGTGGACATACGAAACCGGAGTGCTTCTACTTCTACAAAGACCAACGTGTTGAGAAATACACCAAAAAATCTATCACCCCGTTTGTTAAGCAAATTTGGGTGAAGAAAAGTGATTTCGTCTGCCATGTCTCCTTCCACTCTACAAGTACTAACATAAAAGAAATATGGTACTTTGACAGTGGGTGTTCACGTCATATGACGGGAGATGCTAAGTTCCTAAACAATATCAAAGGAAGTACATGAGAAGTGACTTTCGGCGACAGAGTTAAGGGAAAGATCACTGGAATTGGCACTCTAAATGTCACAGGGCTACCCAAACTAAAACAAGTTCTTCTGGTGGAAGGCCTTCATGCAAATCTTATAAGCATAAGCCAATTGTGTGACCAGGAATGGAAAGTCTGCTTCACCAAGGACAGTTGCAATGTTACAGACTATCAAAAGAACTGCGTCATGGAAGGTAAACGCTCTTCTGATAATTTCTATATACTTACTAACGATTCCTATTGTTACAGGTCCAGCATAAAATAATCAAACTATGGCATCAAAAATTGGGTCACTTAAATTATCGCTCACTGAAAAAGCTAATCAAGATTGAGGGTGTAAGAGGTCTACCTAACATCAAGGTAGAAACAGCCAGAGTATGCAGTGCATGTCAAGCTGGAAAACAAACTAGAGCAGCTCATACCCCTCAAAATATGATCAGTACCACACACTGCTTGGAACTCATTCACATGGACCTTATTGGACCTACCAGAACAGAAAACATTGGAGGTAAAAGGTACATTTTAGTTTGTGTTGACGATTTTTCTCAGTTCTCGTGGGTTAGTTTTCTCAGGGAAAAATTAGAAACTTTTGAAGCCTTCAAAGTCCTAGCCCTAAAACTTCAAAAAGAGAAAGATGAGCTAATCATACGCATTAGAAGTGATCATGGACGTGAATTCGACAATCAAGTGTTTGATGATTGGTGTGCATCAGTTGGTATCTCTCATGAATATTCAGCCCCTAAAATGCCACAACAAAATGGTGTTGTTGAAAGGAAGAATCGAACGATTCAAGAGATTGCTCGGGTACTTCTCAATGCCAAAGACTTGCCCTAGAGATTTTGGGCTGAAGCAGTAAGCACTGCCTGTTACACGATAAACCGAGTATATCTGCGACCTGGGATGCATCACACTCCGTATGAAATATGGAAAGGTAAGAAGCCTAATATCAACTACTTTCATATTTTTGGCTCACGGTGTTTTATTTTGAAGGACCGAAGCCCAACTGGAAAATTTGAACCTAAAAGTGATGAAGGATACTTTCTTAGTTATTCAACGAATAGTCGTGCCTACTGTGTCTACAACAAAGTCACAAAATCCATCATGGAATCAGCAAATGTGGTTGTTGACGATCAACCAGATGAAATAACTGAGGTTATAAGAGTCTCTGACTCTGAAGTTACTCCAGAATCCGACAAAAATGATCCAGAACCTCCTGAAACTGCATCATCAGATCCTACTCCGACTCCTCCATCTCCTAGTCCAGAACCTGGTCCGGAACCAGATGCTGGAGCACTCGAAGTGGCTATCCGAACTCACAAAGATCATCCTACACAAAACATCATAGGAGATCAATCCTCCAGAGTACGGACTAGAGGTATTAAGCGAAATTACCTTGAGCTTGCAGGGTATACGTGTTACACGTCAAAGATTGAACCCAAGACAGTAAAAGAAACTCTATCTGATGAAGATTAAAGCCATGCAGGAAGAACTCGGAAAATTTGAACGTAATAAGGTATGGAATCTAGTCCCTAAACCTGACGGTGTAAATGTTGAGGAACAAAGTGGATCTTTCGCAACAAGACTGATTCAGCTGGAAATATTGCTCGCAACAAAGCAAGACTGGTTGCACAAGGCTACTCTCAAATTGAAGGTATCGACTATGAAGAGACGTTTGCACCTGTGGCATGCCTAGAATCTATACGCCTTCTACTATGTATAGCGTGTGCTCTAGGAATAAAGCTATTTAAGATGGATGTCAAAACGGCTTTTCTAAATGGATATCTATCCGAAGATATATATGTTGCTCAACCTAAAGGCTTCGAAGACCCTCATAAGCCTGACCATGTTTACAAACTCGACAAGGCTCTATATGGTCTAAAACAAGCTCCAAGGGCCTAGTATGAAAGACTATCCCAGTATCTTCTCCAGCACGGCTACAACCGAGGGGGAGTCGACAAAATATTATTTATCAAAAGGTCAGGTGAACATATTACAATTGCTCATGTTTATGTTGATGATATTATCTTTGGTTCCACTCAAACAGGTGCTACAGATCAACTGGTTCAAGTCATGCAACAGGAATTCGAAATGAGTATGATCGGTGAACTAACCTATTTTCTAGGACTACAGGTTCAACAAACCAATGAAGGTATATTTATATCTCAAGAGAAATATGCAAAAGGACTTCTAACGAAGTTCGGACTTGAGTCAGCTAAAGAAGCACGAACGCCAATATCTACAACTACAAAATTAAACAAAGATGAATCAGGAAAGCCAATTGATCCTACTCTATACAGTAGCATGATCGGAAGTCTACTGTACCTAACAACAAGTCGTCCAGAAATTATGTTGAGTGTTGGAATATGTGCCAGATTTCAAGCTGCCCCTAAAGAATCACATGTTAGGAATAAAGTGTAATGGTTTTGGTATGCCAAATTTGTATTTATAGATCCCCCAATTTTATTTTTGAATCCCAAAGATACAAGGACCACTTCAGAGCTGATCAGAGAAGCCATTCTACACCAAAACTGAGACCCAGATATTTCCACTCAACGTAAAACCAGAGGAATATCAGATGAAGTTTGGGAGCTCATTTACATGGAGATGAAACTCCATCAACGGCTAGCTTATCTCTTTCTGACATTTTTGCAGAAGATAAGATAAGATCTCTGACAAAAGATACAAGATTTCAAAAATGAGAGCGTCTCTTTCCAACGGACAGATTCTCATTACCAGCTATAAAATGATGAAGATATGAAGACTTGAAGAAGCACGGAGCAGAGAAAAATATACAAGAGCAGAAAATTCGAATCCATCAAAGGATCGAATAGAGCAATTAAGCTTAAAAGAGCAGAGAGCTAAAATTCAAAGAGCTAAAATCTTCAAGTGTGAGAAAAGAACTCAGAGAGCTTCAAAAGAGAAATATTCTGAGAATTCTTAAACAGAGCAAAGCAGATCAAAAATATCAAGTGCTTTACTTGATATATTCAAAGAGAGAAAACACTCAGAGCTGTCAAGAGAAATCATTCCAGAGTGTTTATCTTCATCAAAGAGACCTGCGCATCATTGAAGATCATCTACAGAGTCTCAGAAGTTGGAAGCAAGACAACACTTGTTTTGGAGCAAAACAAGAGAAGGGAGGAAAGTAGCACGGAGCTGTGAAATCCTGGATTGTCACACGGAGCTGTGAGATCCGAAGCAGCAGTGTCGGAGGCACTGGGCGTGATTGGTGTGGGCTTGGTGATCAAAGCACCAGATCACGGGATACGTTTCTACCAGAGTGTGGAAGACGGGGGGAAAGTAACGCGGAGTCGTGAAATCCTGGGATAGTAGCGCGGCTACGTGAAACCCGAAGCAGCAGTGTGGTGTCACTGGGCGTGATTAGTGCGGGCTTTGTGATCAAAGCACTAGATCACGGAAATTCATTGTATCTTGGAACCAAGGAGTGGTAGATATAGTGAATTGGCTCTTGGAGAAAAGAGCAAGTGGAGTAGGAGGATTACACCACCTCGCGAACCACTATAATTGTCTTGTGTTCTTTACTGCTTTCTTTACATACTGCTCTTTACATATTCGCTCTCACGAAGATATACTGCTCACACAATCTCACACACACTTTATGTTTATTTATTTCCGCTGTGCACCATACTCTAACAATCTAGTTATGAGTTTTGGTTTATCTCTGTCTTAGCAATTGTTGTGCTGTGCGAAAAAGTTTGAAAGTCTATTCACCCCCCCCCCCTCTAGACTTTCACCTTACCTCTTTTGGGACCAACAATTGGTATCAGAGCGGGTGCCTATCCGAGTCAAAATTTGTCTCTAACTGATACCAACAATTGGTATCAGAGCAGGTGTTTACCCGAGTCAAAATTGTCCCTAAAGTGGGTCAACTATTTTTTACTGCTAGACAGATCCATTCTACAAAGTGTGTGAATTGGATTAATCTTTCATATCTCTCGTGATGATGATGAAGAAAGATTTAGCTCAAAATCTATTATTCTCTCTTGATAAATTTGATGATTGGAAAGTTCGTATGCAGGTACACTTATCGGCCTTACACGATGAAATGTGGGAAGTTATTTCCGCTGGCCCTATAGAAATATTAAAAATCAATACGGCGTTTGTTATATCCCCGGATGCTCCACAGTACGTACAAAAGCCAAAACCGGAATGGACATCGGACGATAGAACGCGGAATAATCTTGACAATATTGCCAAGGATATTCTATTCAAAGCCGTTGATGATACAATATTTCCGAAGATCCGAAAGTGTGCCACTGCCAAAGAAATATGGGAAACTCTCATCAAGATTGGCGAAGGAGATGAACAAGAAAAGGACAATAAGCTCACAATCGTCATGAAGAAGTTTGAAGATTTCAAAATGCTCTCAAATGAAAGTGTTGCAGACATGGAAGCTCGAATAATCAAAGTTCTTGGAGAGATTAGTGATCTTGGCAAAAATATTGGCCAAAAAGAAATTAATCTCAAAATCCTACGAGGCTTACCATCTGCATGGGATATGAAGGTTACGGCTATGCACGATCACCGAGATCTAAGAATGTTGTCAATAGACAAATTATTTAGTGATCTAAAAGCATATGAGTTCGAAATGAAGGCCAAAGATGATGATGTTCATGAAGCTCGAAATGCTGCTCTAATGGCCGAACAACCGTCAACCTCCAGGTCAGTAGAAAATAATGTTGATTTTATGACTGACGAACAGTTTGCTCTTTTTGTCAAAAAGTTTAGAAGGTTTATGCGAAAAGGAGACAACAAAAATTCTGCTCGTGGAAAATTCATCTCTCGCATAACACAAGAAGAAAAAGTCGAAGAAAATAAGGATTTGTGCTACAATTGCCGCAAACCCGGACATTTTAAAATAAATTGTCCGTATCCGATCGTTAGCAAGTATCAAGGCAAAAATGTTGAATCTACACCGAACAAATCCGAAAGCAAAAAGGTTCAAGCGCGACAAAAAAAAAGCTCTCGTTGGTAACGAACCAAACGAAAATGATGATTCGGAGGATTCATCATCAAGCGATGAAAGTTCATATTCGGATGATGATACGGAGCTAATATGCAAGTCAATTGAGTTGAGTACAAGTGAAGATTGTCTTATGGCTCTTGACGCAGAGGAAGAAGAGGTAACATCTAATTCTTTCAATTCTATTAATTCCTCTCTTTCTCGTGAATCTATTGATAATCTAATGCGAGATTGTCAAGAGATTATGCTCACTCATCCTCAACTCAATGAGCGCAATAATATTCTAATTCTTGAAAAAGAAGAAATGAATAAAAAATTGCAAGATGCTTTACTTGAAGTGAGTAAATTGAAGAATGAAAATATTCATCTTCAAGAAGAGTGTAAAGCAAGAGAGGTTAGAGAACATAATCTTAGAGCTACTATTGCTACGTTCACTAATTCGTCTAAAATAATAGATAAAATGGTGAGCATGCAAAAGCCATCAGGAGATAGAACCGGAATCGGTTATGACTCCACATGTTCTCAAACCCCTCAAAATCTGACTAATTCTACTACTACTTTAAATAATGAAGTTCAAGTGGTAAAATTTGTTAAAAGTCAGAATAGCACGATGAGACAAGGACTTGGCTATCAATCAAACGTAAAGTTGAATGTTGAAAGGCCGAAACAAGTTTATACTACGGCAAAGCAACAAAAATTCTACAAGCAAAGATATGCCAAAGAGTCAAGTGCAAAAGGATTCCATAGAAAAGAGGGAAGCTTTTCTAGAAATAAAGTTGGGAGATTTCATCCCACTCAAAAAGATTGGTTGTGTAATAGATGTAATGCTTTTTATAGACCAAAGCAACCATTCTCTTCCCAGGTGCCAAAATATAAAAATAATTTTCAAAACCCGGCGCCAAAAATATTTTCTAATGTGAGTTATGATTATCGTGTCTCTAATGGTTACAAATCGCCTCATCTTAATTCAATAAGATCAAGGTGGGTTTGGTTACCAAAAATACTAACAGTAAAGGACCCAAGCAAGTATGGGTACCTAAAATTAATTAATCTTTTTTGCAGGATGTTTGGTACATCGATAGTGGTTGCTCACGCCACATGACTAGAAATAAATCATATCTAGTGAATTTCAAAGAAATCGATGGACCAAAAGTTATATTCGGAGGAAATCAAAATTATGGAATTACAAAAGGAGTTGGCACGATCAAGAAAAATGGTTTGAAGATTGAAGATGTTTCTTTCGTTGAAGGATTAAAATTTAATTTGTTGAGCACTAGTCAATTTTGTGATAAAAGCTATCTTGTAGAATTTTCTAAAGATAATTGCCTAATCAAAAATGAGCTCACAAATGAGATTGTTTTATCTGGAAAACGGCGAAAGAACATGTATATTGTGGATTGGAGCACAAGCAAAGATTCAGTGTGCTTAATGGCCAGAAATTCGAATGAAGCTAATTGGGAATGGCACAGAAAGCTCAAGCACTTAAACTTCAAGACTATCAATCAGCTTGCAAAGAAGAATCTAGTAGAAGGCTTGCCAGATATTATCTTCAAGAAGGACCAAGTGTGTGATGCATGCCAACGCGGAAAGCAAATCAAATCATCATTCAAATCAAAGACACACGAGTCAACGTCAAGACCGCTAAGCTTACTACATATGGACTTATTTGGACCGGTTGATCCAATAAGTGTAAGTGGTAAGAAATATACTCTCGTTGTTGTTGATGATTTTTCCAGGTACACTTGGACCGTGTTTCTCAAGAAGAAAAATGAAGTTGAGCAAGTTCTACCGAAGCTGTTGAAGCAACTACAAAATGAGAAAGAATTGCAAATATCAAAAATACAAACGGATCGCGGAACCGAGTTCGTGAATGGAGTTATACAAGCTTTTTGCAATTCACATGGAATTTCTCATCAATTATCTGTCGCAAGAACACCGCAACAAAACGGTGTTGCCGAAAGAAGATTAGTGCTGCCGGTCTCCGAGTGATGATTAGTGCTGCCGGTCTCCCGAAACGCTATTGGGCGGAAGCTATCAACACTGCTTGTTACACGCAAAATCGAAGCATGATCCATAAGCAGCACAAGAAGACGCCATATGAGCTATATAAAGGGAGAAAACCAAATATTGGTTATTTTCATATTTTTGGATGCAAATGCTTTATTCATATTAATGATAAATTGCATCTAAAAGCTTTTGATGAGCGTGCAGATGAAGGAATTTTTCTAGGATATTCAGCTACCAGCAAGGCGTACAGAGTTCTGAATAAAAGATCAATGGTGGTTGAAGAATCCATACACGTGGGAATGGATGAGTTGGAAATTAATGCTCTAGAAAATCCCATCCCTCACCCAGAAGAAGTTGGAAATTCTTTAAATAATAATTTTGGGAGTGATGCCTCACGTGGGAATGGAGATGCAGTGCAAGTTGGTGATCCAATTAATGATCAAATTGCATGTGATGTTGGTAATCAATTTCAAGACAATTTAATTGATGAAATTCGAACCAACACTGCAAATTCACAACAAATGGATCCACCCAGTACCATGCACCCATTTCAACCAGATTTAAGATGGCTCAAAAATCACCCTCTAGAATTAATTATTGGGAATATCCATGAAGGCGTGAAAACAAGATCATCTACCATGGAAGCATTGTTCACGTGTTATCTATCTCAGATTGAACCAAAAGAAATTGACGAAGCTCTCAATGATCCGGATTGGATAAATGCTATGCAAGAGGAGCTCGATCAATTCAAAAGAAATGATGTTTGGGAACTTGTTCCAAGACCGCCGAACCACAATGTTGTAGGAACCAAATGGGTCTTCCGGAACAAAGCAAACGAAGAAGGCGTAATTGTTAGGAATAAAGCAAGGCTCGTTGCAAAAGGATACTCTCAAGAAGAAGGAATAGATTTTGATGAAACTTTTGCACCGGTAGCCCGACTTGAAGCAATCAGAATTTTCCTAGCCTACGCCGCACACAAAGATTTCACTGTTTATCAAATGGACGTGAAAAGCGCATTCTTGAATGGTCTACTCGAAGAAGAAGTTTATGTCGAACAACCCCCAGGTTTTGAGGTAAAAGGCGAAGGTGATAAAGTCTACAAACTTAAAAAGGCATTGTATGGGTTGAAACAAGCACCTAGAGCTTGGTATGATACTTTGTCAATGTTCTTGATAAGCTGTGGATTCACCAAAGGCCTTGTTGACAAAACTCTATTTAGAATTCAAGATGGTGATCATATTTTATTAGTGCAAATATATGTTGATGATATTATTTTTGGAAGCACTAACAATTCTTTGTGTGAGAAATTTTCGAAGCTTATGCAGAATAAATTCGAAATGAGCATGATGGGTGAATTGAATTACTTCTTGGGCTTACAAGTCAAACAACTGAAAGAAGGAGTATTCATCAATCAAGCAAAGTACACCCGCGACTTGATAAAGAAGTTTGGTCTTGATGGAAAATCATCGATCAAAATTCCAATGAGCACATCAATAAGGCTAGACAAAGATGAAGATGGAAAGGATGTCGATCAAACAAAATATAGAGGAATGATTGGTTCACTTCTATATCTTACTGCAAGCAGGCCGGACATTTCTTATGCTGTGGGCGTGTGTGCAAGATTCCAAGCAAATCCAAAAGAAAGCCACCTCACCGCAACAAAGAAGATCATACGATATCTAAAAGGCACAATCAATGTTGGATTATGGTATCCAAAAGGTACAGATTTTACTCTAACGGGTTTTTCAGATGCGGATTTTGCAGGTTGCAAAATAGACAGAAAAAGCACTTCCGGGACATGCCAGTTCTTTGGGGGAAGGCTTGTTTCTTGGTTCAGCAAAAAGTAAAATTCCATCGCAACTAGTACCGCCGAGGCCGAATATATTGCTACAGGAAGTTGTTGTGCGCAAATTTTGTGGATGAAGCAACAATTGAAGGATTACGGAGTTAATTGTGATGACGTTAGTATTTATTGTGATAATACTAGTGCAATCGCTATCACTCACAATCCGGTGCTTCACTCAAGAACCAAACACATCGACATTCGACACCATTTTATAAGGGATCACGTTGAAAAGAAAAATCTGAAGATCGAATATATCCCTACGGAAAACCAAGTTGCTGATATTCTCACGAAGCCTTTATGCGAAACGAGATTTTCTACCTTAAGGCACGAGTTGGGAATGATCGAAATGAGCTAAGTATCACTGGACTTAATATCTCTATTTAAATTGATACTTGTGCTCAAAATAAATTGTTCTATATGAATAAATTGTTTTATGTGTTTATATGCATGTTTTTATTCGAAATATTTATGTGATAAAATTGCAATATGTGTTAGGAATTTATTTATGTTTTTGCATGTGTTATTTAACGTGAGATCATATGCCATGCAAATTAATAAAATTTGCAATTCGTGATTTATTTGATGTTTTGTTTAAAATTGCATGTTTTAATGTGTTGATCAGTTTTTGAGTATGTGTTCATGTTTCTGTAAATTAACTAACTTGTTTGCATGAACAATTTGCTCTAAAAATGATTTACCATGTTTATTTGATAATATATATGTGCTATGTGCAAAATGTGATTTAATATGTTATTTGTATGTGTGTTTCGTATATATGCAGTATATGTAATATAAATTGCTATAAAATGTTTTAGAAATCTAGAAGTTAATATTTTTGTTAGTTTCTAAAATATTTTGGAATCTGATTAATATGTTTTTTATATAAAGTTGTTTCTAATTATAAATTAGGAATATGTGTGTTAATTTCCAAATTATATGTATTTTAATTAGGAATGCCGTGTATATGTGTTTAATAATTTGGTATGTGTGATTAATTATTTGTGGAGTAATTTTTGCTACTAACGAGATGTTTGAGTGTGTTTATATCTGTGGTACACGATTTTGAGAAGGAAATTAGGAGATAAAGGAGGAAATTTAGAGTTTAATTGGGTATCAAACCTCCACCCATAAACTCCTACACTTTCTAAACCTCCACCCAACCTAAACCTCCCCCCATAATCCTCTCCTAGATCAAATCTTTCCAAACTGATATTCTTTCTCTCTCAAATCGGCACCTCATACCTTCTCTCAACTTAATAATATCAATCGTCTCCCACAGAGCAATTTAAACCTAACCCCTCATTAAACTCTCCACTCTAAACCGTTGCCCATCAAATCTCTTCCCATCCACCGCCATCTTAGCCAATGAGAAGTCTTGCCGCTATCCATCACATCCGTAAACTCTAAACGACGGCAAGAAGAATTAACTCTCCATCGGCAAGTGAACCGATTACACTCCTGACCGCCCTATATATTGGGAGACAGCCGAGACATACCTGTTGTGGAAGATTTTGTTGTTTGAATTTTTGCAGGTGCAAGATGGTGTCCAGCGAGTCTCAGGAGAACGAGGTGAGGAAGGAAACTCAGAGAACTTGGGAGAAAGTTCTCAAGCAACCCCGAAGGGCAACACGAACGGACGGACGTAGGAAAGCAGGAGAGTTCCCAAGCAACCCTTTGATTTTAATATCTGAAGAAAAGGAGCAAGAAAAGGAGTCGCCAAAAATTCAAGCAGTAGCAGAATCACCACCGCGTGAACCAGGCTTCATATATGAAGAAGACATTGGTGACAAGAAACTGTCTGTGGAACAAGAGAAAGTGGAAGGGTCTGAGCCTCCATTCATGAAGTTTTCTCCGGTTGTTCAACCTGACATATATGCTGAAATTCTGAATATGAGCAATTTAGAATATCTTCAGTATTTAAAACAACTGACTTTTGGACCGGTTCTACCTCCTCCAGGTTTCGGTTTTGATGGGCTCTATCAACCTCCTCCCCCACCAGAGCCTCTCCCGAAGTTTCCACCAAGTCTGCCAGTTCTTGCACCTCTGCCACAAGAAATCCCTGCTCCTCCACCGCCTCCTCAGCAGATGCCACTCAACCCGTTCATCCGTCTTCGAGTGGACTTTACTAGGTTTTTTAATCAAACCTATTCATCTTCAAGCTCAAACGGGTCGATGTTCGAGGAAAGTGAGTCAAGTGGTGACTCAGGACCGGGATATGCTCCTTCACCACCAGGAGGCTATGACTCAGAAGACTGCATGAGTACGGGTTTTTCTGCCTGCTGAAGAAATGTTATGCTATCTCTCTCTCTCTCTCTCTCCTTCCCTGTAAGAAGGAGATAAATAAAAATTTTTGGATGTTTTTGCTACTGGTTTTGTCTATCTCTATTTTCTCTCTGTCTCTCTCTCTCTCCTGCAAAATGAAAAATCCCTACGTATATAAAAAGATCAAAAATTTCGTAGCCAAAAAGACAAAAAAAATATATATATGAATAAAAATAAAATAAAAAGGAATTAAAAAAAATTTATATATTATGGCTACAAAAGGGATAAAAGAAGAAAAGAATTAAGAGGAGAAATGTCAGTACGAGAAGAAATAAGAGAACAAGTGTCAGAAGAAAGAAGAAGAGATATACCAGTGGAAGTTGCAGTAGAAGTTGCTACTGAGAATAAACAACAAATCACAGAGGATTTATCCAGTGTATTGCCGATACACCATACCGAGTCTACCATGCCTACCATGGACCCTGTTCTAGAAAATGAAGATTTATTTACAGAGAACTACACGAGAACAGAGGTCTTAGAAGAAGAAATTGGTGATCTCAATCAAGAAGCCGAATCACCTGAAGAAGAAGGGATGCAACTTATTGATACAGTTGTTCTTGCTGATCCGAATAGAAGTCTATTCGGATCCCCTCAAAATTTTGTGCAGATGGATGAACAAGAAGATGACATATTTTCATTCTTATTTGCCAAAGTGGCCGAATCCAGTGATGTTGTTTGTCAAACAATTGGAGAAAAATTGGTTGAACAAAACCAAAAGCTAGATCAACAACACACGGATACACAAGTCAATCTAATGGAGTTAATGGAGCATCAAAATATTTTGAAGACCCAGATTGACAAAGCTGAAAGAATTCTGAAAGGAGAATTGACAAAAGGCTTACTTGAAGTGCTTCAGCTCATGAAGAAGGAATGTGAAGCAGCTGAAAAGATTCACAACGAACGTCACTTGAGACAGATCAAAGCAATTCAAGACCAAGAAAGCCGAATCAACAAACTTGAAGCTGAACTCACAGTTACAACAAACAAGCTTGACAACGTGCAAACCGTTTCCATTGAAACACACAATAGTGTTGATACTGTGAAGGCAAACCAAGACCGAGATTTTAAGACCCTTGCATTTTTGGTTGATAACGCCAAAAGGGGGGAAGAAATTCTCAGTCACTTGGCTTTGCAACAACAAGAATTTATTCTTGGAAGTCAACAACAGCCAGTAGTGTCTACTCAAGGTAGAGGCCGAAGCCGCGGACAATCCTCACAAGGACCATCTCAGATTGGTTTTGCTCAGTTCGCGAATCCTAGTCTTGGTACGAGTACATCAAAGGTTGCTGAACAGCGTGGCTGGTTCGAATGCTCTAAGGGTACCGCCACTCTGACAACAATATGGACCAAAGAAAATTTACCAAGCATGATCAAGAAATGGCCTGCAGCCGATCAAGCCCAATGGATCTCGGAAAAGAATAAAGAAGAAGAAGGCAAAAGGAAAAGAACCGAGATGTGGTATGAACTAAGAGATTTCACCGGAAATATGGGCATGAATCATGGAGAAGAAAGAAGCTTCGAAGAATGTGTCTTATGGTGGGAAAACGGAGTTCTTCCGGGCAACAATATCAAAGAAGCTTTTGGACATTACGTGGTCGGACAGCTTACAAAGAAATTTCAGAATGCAAAGTTCAAAGATGATTTCTTCAAGCTCAGAGAACATGTCAAGGAAATTTTGAAGAAAGACTTTGGTGTGAAGAAACCCAGAAGGTAATCTGAAAATTCTCTTAAGCTGATATTTTCTCTATTTTCGAACCTCTGTTGCGTTTTTCTCAATACTCTCGAAATATATCAATAATAATTTCCCATGGTCTATTTTGAGTCTTTAATTTTATTTGTTTAATGTAATTAGACTTTCGTAAATTAAAAGACAAGAAATATGTCAAACGCACGACAAAATTAAAAATTGATGATGATCAAAATAAAAATAATTCAAGATGCGTTTAGGAGTTTGTCTAAAAATTTGATTCACAAGTTTCTTTTGATTGTGTCTAGAAAACCATTTGTTAAACTCATCTTGGCTTTGTCAAATAAAATTGAGCAAAAAGATTATTTTTCAAAGACTTAAAGCCAATGACTGAGTTTAGGTTTTGGCATTATCAAAAGGGGGGAAATTGTTAGGAATAAAGTGTAATGGTTTTGATATGCCAAATTTGTATTTATAGATCCCCCAATTTTATTTCATAGGTCTAGTAGAGTCTTAGACCATGATCGGGAAATTATTTAATTATGAAAAGAGAAAAACAGAGGAAGATGGATGAAAATAGAAGAAGAAGATATAAAGCCGAAAATCAAGAATTTGTCTGGAGAAAATGACAAATTGAAGAAGAAGATGAATGATACAATATTCACGTCGCTACTACTCAAAGAAGATATCCCAGAAGAATTTTCGTGAAGAAAATTAATATTGGAAGAATGCATGAAATTGACTTGGAGATCAAGCATCTATGGAAAGAAAGAAGTACATCAAATGTGATTGGAGATTTAATCAAAAGCTGTACGGATGAAGTGGATGATGCTTGATATATTATCCGAAATGGCTCAAGTTCAAAACTCACCATCAACAATTTTACAAGGTAAAATTTGAGAAGTCAAATTAAATTAATCTGATGGAGTTGGGCGCTAGTTTAAGCTTTGGGCGCCAATTACAAGTGGAAATTGGTGACAATTGAGATGCGCTAGTTTAAGCTTTGGGCGCCAATTACAAGTGGAAATTGGTGGCAATTGAGATGCAATTGCACTTGGGAGCCAATTCAAAGGAATTGGGAGCCGATTTCATAGAAATTGAAATTGGGAGCTAGTTCGAAGCAATTGAAATTGGGAGCCAGTTTCAGAGAAATCAATTGAAATTGGGAGCAAGTTTCACATGGAAATCAATTCAATATGGGAGCCAATGTAGAATTGAAATTGGGAGCCAATTGAGGTTGTAGTATGGGATTACCATGAAGGATGCCTCTCTAGCCTTTCAATCCTCCATCTCTACTGCCGAGGCTCAGCTGCTCCGCGTCAATCGCCACATTGCCTCGAGAATGTCTCTTCTGCTGCTCCTGCTAGAGATGATGAAGCCTTGGAGACCTCCTCCTCCTCCACCCAGTCCTGATGCTGCTCTTTGTCCATTAGCTTGACAAAAAGGGGGAGTGCACGTTGTAAGGGGGAGCGTTTTTTGTTTAGGACTTACCATAAGTGCCAGTGAATAAATGTGGTGTGCTATCTACTATCTGCTTCTAAACTATGTGTATTTATGTGATAACTGTTTGCGTGTTTTTCTTTAAACTCTGTGTTAAATGCTATGCGGTTAGTGAATTATATGTGCTTTGTGTTTTATCTGTCTGTGTTTTAATTCTCTATGTGCTTATATGCTTTAAATGTGTTTGAATTCTCTGGCACATCATTTGTTAAGTCTAAGAAGGGTGTGTGTCTAGCTACTCCTGACTAGTGACTAATCCGCTTGTCAAATTGTAACCTTTTTACTCATCTGGCAATAGTTTTGTTTTTTAAAAGTCGGTGAGATCCGTTTGGTAGTTTTGTCAACTAATAGCCAAAGGGGGAGATTGTAAGTGTAAAAAATGTTGCACGTTTAAACCTCTTAATATTGACTTAGATTAGTTGTCAAAGTAGTTCTGGAATAGTTGCTAGATTAGTCATAACGTCTGGAGTAGTTGACTGGATCAGCGCAAGAAAGTAATCCAGGAGGTATGAAGCTTCTTCAAATCCTTTATTCCAGTCAAGACCCTATCAAAGAGGAGATCTAAATCTATTGGAGCAGCCAAAATCAAGGATGGAAAGAGTGCTTAAATTATGGATCGAAGGATCCTTTACTACCTATATAAAATGCTACTTTGGTTAGCATTTTTCACACACTCTTTCACATGATTTTACTCTGAAATTCCTTGGTTATTTAATCCGAATATATACTGTATTAGTGAGTGTGAAGAAAGGTCCTTAACCAGTTCATGAAGCAATGAAGATCGTCTGCACATCGGATCCATTGGAGTAGGCTCTGGAGTAGTTATAGGTTATACTTTAGTGTGTAATTAACTCTTGTACTCCTTTTTATCATAGTGGATTTGGGTTGATGTGAGTGGCCCCGCAGACGTAGGAGTGAGGCTCCGAACTACGTAAACATTTCCTGGTGCATGCTTTCTTTTACTGCTATATATTTTATGTTCTTTATTATATCTGGAGTAGGAATGCATCTTGTCCAGCTTTATAATTGAAATAAAATTACCAGCTTTATAATTGAAATAAAATTAATTTATTAAGCTAAATCTTGCATTCAAGACTCACATGTTTTTTCATTATTGACTACAAGCAACAAGTTCAAAATGCACTACCAGAATATCTGAGATACACCATCAAGACAAGTCAAATAAGCAAGACATTGCTTAATTTTAAACAAGCAAGGCTGATTTATCAACAAGCAAATGTGATAGATCAAGGAAATCTAAAAAATGCAAGGAATGCTAAAAAATTCGAAGGAATTGAAGAGGCAAATATTATATTTGAACTTGTCACAACAGTCAAGAAAGTCTGAAGATATGATCAGTATAAAAGTTTTTATGACAAAGACATGAAGGCATGGAGGAAATCTTATCCTAAAAATCAACTCATGCCAGAAGAATTTATTGCTAAGAGACGTTGGCAAATCGAAGATGACGAAGAAGATAATAATTTTTAGAAACAACTTGGAAATCAAGTTGAAAAAAAAATATTATCTTATCATGAAAGTTGGCAATCAAATAAAAAATTGAAGATCACCAACTATCAACAATTTCAGGCAACAAGATTCAAAATTCAAATATCAAATTATCCCGCTCCAACGGATACGTTTGATCATATATATAAAGCCATGAAGACTTGAAGATGAAGCAGGGTGACAGACTAACAAATTGCAAAGAGAAATATACAAGTGCAAAATATCTTGAGTCAAAATATTCATTGAAATATTTAGAAGTGAGACTTAGTCTGAATAATCTCAAAAGTAGTTGGAGAGAAAAACAATTACCGTCAATTGTAATTGTAAAGAGTATAGCTGTGTGCAAAATACTCTAGAGAGTGTAGCTGTGTGCAAAACACTCGTAGTTGCTAAGTGTACCTGTGTGCAAGACACTTAGTTGGCGTTTGAGTATAGCTGTGTGCGAAGTACTCGGAGTTGGGTGTAGCTGTGTACAAAACACTCGAAGAAGTGTTTGTGTAGCACTTATTCACTATTGTAATTGTGTGTGGAAAATAGTGAATTACTCCTAGATGTGAAAGGAGTAAAGTGGATTAGGAAGATTACACCACTTCCGAACCACTATAAACTCTCTCTCATTTACTTACGGCACTTACTTAATTTGCTTTGCATGCTAACTATTTGACTAACCCGTTTACTATTCATTGATTAACCTTCTTTGCTCGGGTTTGACGTGTTTCACGTATGCATGTAGCTCAAACTCTACATACATAACGCCTAGATTATTCTAAGTGATTTTGACGTATTGCATGAGACATTTATCACACGGTTAATCTCGCACAAAGTCTTATATATAGTCTTGTTTAATCTTGTTAAATATTGAGTGAACCATCTCCTTTATTTACTTAAGTTATTTCTGTCACTCTCACATATCATTTGAATCATCTTAAGCCTTTATGAAAGTGCATGTGATATAAATTGCCATTTGCTCTTAACACTTTGCGTTTACTTATTCCGCTATGCACTCCAATTTAAATATTCGATTATTTATTTGTTACTTGGAGTTGAAATTACCAAAGTGTTATTAATTGTGGAAAAGTTTTGAAAGTCTATTCACCCCCTCCCCCTCTAGACTTTCTACCACCCTATCGGGACCAACAACTTAAAACACACACGTAAAATTACAAAATTATATCTAAATAGATATATTTTAACGTATGTATTATAAAGAATTATAACATATACGAAAACTCAATGTATATGAAACTTAATTTTGATATTTCACAGGCAATACAATCAACCAGGCAGAGATTATATATGCTTCGATACCAAATGTTAGATATAAATAATCTAACGATATTAAACAATAATATACGAGAAACCTGACCTCGTATAAGAGGAAGCGATAGCCGTGTTGATCTCCAGCCACAATTGATGTCTTGATGTGTTGCCTCTTGAACGGTAGACCGTTAGCCATATTTGTCCCATACTTGACTCAGAACCCTAGATGGTGTATTGGTGTCTACTGAGCAGTATGAGTACTGTATCTTTATGTGTGCTATATAATGAATATCCTGAAGCCCATCGATCCAGGTTTATATTAGGCACAGAGTCTGGTTGAATAACAACTTCTAGTTATTCAGTCCAACCAGACCACTTAATAAGTCTAGTCAACTTGCAGCACTTAATTAAGACCCTAATACATAACATACAATATATATTATTAGGTAAAATCTTACATGAAATTCTCAAGTTGCTTTGTTTGAGAATTTCCTGTAGAACTGTAAGACTGTGAAATATCTTAGTGTCCTGCAAGTTGATTGCCTGTCTCGCATGTTAATTGCCTCCATCAATTGCCTGTTTTCTTTTTTTTTTTTTTTTTTTTTTTTGTCTCTTTCAGATGTCTCTCTAGATATTTATATAAAATATTTGACGATTAGGATAGGTTATATGGAAGTTACCCGTAGTTTAAAACTTCAATTTCCAAAAGATATATATCAAATAATATATCAGTCATGGAAAATATAATTACATGAATTGTGTACAACATGTACATTTTCCTAAGATATGTACCTTCATAGGTTTATGTACTGCATGGAAATTTATTAAGTAAAATAATATATATATATATATATATATATATATATATATATATATATATATATATATATATCATACACAGTTTACTCTAATGCAGGTGACCATGCAAAGTGTAAAGGATATATATATATATACACTTTCCAGTTTCCACGCATGCATTAACAACCACGCACCGAATCGATAAATTCGATTTTAACCTGAATCGACATATTCAATGTCCCACCGAATGCTGAATGTACATAAACCAACGAGTTGATAAGAATGTACATAATTAAGCCAACGAATCAGGAATGAATCATGCAACCAACGAATCGTGAACACGAAAGTACATAATCCAACCCGATTTGTTAACTTACAAGTCATTACGATATGTTAACTTACAAGTCATTACGATTCGTTAACTCAAATAACGAATCGTTAACTTACGAATCATTAATTCGAAAACAATGACTCGAAAATTATCCTATCAAATATTAACATCTCGGTCTCAAAAATGAGTACTTTTTGGATTCCAACCGTACGTAATATTCAGATTTCCCAATTTACTTGCTACCAAACTAAAATAATATTTATAACTCCACAACTCCAAATATTATTTAAGCTTTCATGGTAGTTCATCTGAAACATTAACCTCCATTACTATATAAATTTCCAACAAGATTACCAAGAACATGAAACAATAATAATGTCAGAAAGGAAAAGAAGACAAAGATTTACTTGGTTCGGCAATGTGAATACGTCAACAGAAGTGAAACTATTCTTTTATTACATGTGATGGTGATGGTGGTGATTACCACCTTAGCGTTACAACCAATTTATTTATAGACATCTAATCCTTGTACAATTAGTCTACCCAAACCTCTTCACTCCTATTTATTATATGAGACAAACTCATACTCCGTATTCCTATATGAGACAAATTCAACAATCTCCACCTTGACGAATATGCTCTTTAGGAGAAAAGATAACTCAACAAATCTCCACCTTCCGAATATGTCCTTTAGGAGAAAAAACTTATCTCACCATCTCCACCTTCACAAATATGGCCTTTAGGAGAATAGACTTATCTCACATATACACATGGGTAGAAACAACCATGCTCATCCCAACTAGTTAGTCGCATGCACCACGTAGCATCAAACATTTCCAAGTGCATGTACACGAACCGCTTCATCCCAAGCCATTCGCCCTCAGCCGTCGACCCCAAGCCATTCGCCCTCAGCCGTCGACCTGTTATACAAGTCGCGACTCATGCTAACTGTCCTGCTCAGTTAACTTCCTGCATCAAGCCCATACCAGGTCCATGTCCCCTCCAGATATCCAGGCTGCCCCAACACAAGAACGCCCCTACAAAGTCACACTAAACCCATGTGCCTTGCCCAATGCTCCACTAACTACCAATCGGGGCCACTGGCCAGCAACACGTACTACACAGAATCAAACGTTTTCCAGTGCATGTTCACGAATCACTTCGTCCTGAGCAGTCCGCCACACTAGGTCCACGGTCCCTCCTGGTATCCGCGATGCCCAAGACTACAACGCTCCTCACCACTTTCTAATCTAGCATCTAGAAACATCCAACCAGTCTAAACAATGTTCCATCTTGTTACTACTTACTAGAAACTGCTAGAACATCACATTCACTATAATATGAGTCATCAGCTTATATCGTAGCTTCCTGCTTCTTCAACTCACCCAAATCAGCCTCTTCCAGATTAGTTGGCTTTTCCACTTTCAAGGTTTTCCGAAGGCCCTGATGTGCCAAGAAATCCTTTACCCTAAACTGTCATAACCCAAAATTCCATGTACCATCAAACTTTGATACCTCGAATTTTGTACTTAGAACTGGCCATCTCAACAATGTTCTGATACCAAATTGTTGAGATTATGAAGAACAAGAAACCATAATAATGGTAGAAAGGTAAAAAATGCAAGATTTACGTGGTTCGACAATGTGCCTACGTCCACGGGAGTGAAACTATTCTTTTATTACTTGTGATGGTGATGGTGGTGATTACCATACAACCAATGTATTTATAGGCATATAATCCCTTTACATTACGTCTACCCAACTTCACTCCTATTCCTTATATGAGACAGACTCATATTCTTAATCCCTATATGAGACAAACTCAACATTTTGTAAATAAAATAATAAAATTACTTTTCAGTTCTTATTTACAGAAAAAAAAAATACAATAAGCCTCGTACTAAACTTTTTGAAAAAATAAATTGCACTATTAATTTACAAAACGTGTTATATTAGCCATCAAACTCTTTAATAAAAAGTGCAAAAAGAACAAAACAATTGCATGAACAAAGCAAATGATTTTTTTCCTGGGGGTGTCTTCCAAGAGCGTCACGTTTAACGTCTTTAGCCCGACACAACTTACCATCACTCATCAAAGCATACAAGAATGGGGACCAAGCCATGCGTCTCATCCACTTTGCTTTTGAGGTATGCCCCTAAGTGTTCGACATCCACAAACTTAACAACAAGTGTAGTAGGCACAACTTCTTTCAAAGTCAAACAATGGATTGCATCAAGAATCATGCCCAGTTCGTCAAGTATGTTTTTGACACTCCTCTTCATCTCTTCTTCCTTATTTTCTTCTTTCTCCCTAACACTCTCTTCTCTTGTCTTTTTTCCCCCCAATATCTTCTTTGTCATTATCTTTTTCAACTCCTTCAATCATTATTTCTTCTTCCTCATTTTCCTCATCTTCTTTCTTAACCTTATCTTTTTCCTTCCATACTCTCTTTTTCTTCAGCATTCTCATTTTCACTCACTTATTTTCCAATCACCTCTAGCTCATCTCCATTCATTCCCTTCCACTACTACATAAAACATTTTTAACGTTGGTTATTTTCTACATACAATGTCGATTATTTTGTGACGTAGTTCTTGTTGACGTAGTAAATAAATGATACGATGTCGGTTTTCTAAAAACGACGTCGTATGTCATTTAAAAAAAGTTAGATACGACGTCAGTTTTTTAAAAAAAACCGACGTCGTATGACACTGATTTCGCCTATTTTGATGCCTTCTTCGATTTCAAATATATTTCTTCCACCTATTTATGAGACAAAGAAGACAAAACATATCTAACTCCAACCATGTGAAACACATAAGTGTTCCTCATTCCATAAAAAATGATTTTTTCTGTGAAATTGCCATGGTCTACCTAACAAGATATGAGCAATCTACATTGAGACGATATCAAACAAGATTTCATTAAAGTATCTGTTAATAGATATAGGAATAAGAGCCTATTTGGTTACTCTAACTTCTCCTGCATTAGTTAACTATTGCAAATGATAAGGATTCTGGTAATCAAGCAAAGGAAACTGAAGAAATATAACCATATCTGCTCTAGCCACATTTGTGCAACTTCTAGAATATATTACCACAGTACAAGAATTCCCTCTAATTTCCCCTTTAGAGTATAAGATATTTTCACTTTGTGATTCATCGTCTTTTAAAGGGTGAATATTCAAAACCTTCTTAACAACAAGTGTATCACCCCGAAATTTTAAAACTTTTAAAACTTATATAATAAAGGTGAATTCTCATTAAATCCCCAAAATCAGACATAAGTGTGCGAGGTGCTATGCCACATCTGAGCTGGGAACTCAGATGCACAGGCTAAACTAACTAAATATCCTCAAAGCAATGTCAATACATAATCATGGCACGCAGGCCGAAAGGGAAACTAACTAATCTATGCTCCGGATCTCTAGCGCGCTCCGAGGTCTACTCATCTATGCCTGAAAGCCAAATATAGCTGTTTAGCGAATGATGCTGGTAACCCACTCCAACGCGTTGAAATACATACATACATACATATATATATATATATATATATATATATATATATATATATATATATATATATATATATATATAGGCTTCGAATCCGGTGCACCCCCTATATTAGATGAGCCCATGAGCCCCTTATAATATCCATTGATCTTATTAATATGGATGGCTAAGATTGTAGTTAATGTAGGTGGGAATTATAGTTATTCCCCAAACACAGGGATATAAGGGTAATTGACTGATTAATCGTAATTAATGCCTGTGTTATGATTGGAATGTGAAGCATCCTACGCATTGGGCTCTTCAATGAAAATTAATGGTTTCTCAGCTTTACAAAGGCTGATGCACTTACCCTGCCATTACCAAGCTCCGACTGGAAGAACTAAGGATTGTAAGTGCAGAGTGAACACCAACAATCTCCGGCGACCCCCCTTCAGGTATGTGCGTTTCTGATATATTGCGTTTGCATATTCTGTGCATATACTGAAGAATGGGTTTTTTCCTCCGGTGGGGTGTGGGAGGGGGGTGTGGTTGTTGGACGAAGTAGTAGTCCATTGACGAGCGTTGCGTGTTCGTGTTCAGGTGGGTGCGTACAAGGTTATTTGTTTGACCGATATGATGGCGGGATGATGCGTAGAAAACAAAAAGTATGTGCGTAGGCATCCCAGAGGTTGAAGATGGCGAGAACTAACACGGGTAGGTGATGCTGTTTTGAATTGTAAATTGATTTTGAACGTCGGTTTGTGCATTGTGGACCTATGACATGTGTGAACGAACATTTAACGCATTTGTTATTGTGTTTTGTTGATGTATTTTGAACAATTAATATGTAACGGGAACACGAAGCAATTGGGGGGTTTTTGTTTCTGATTTTTATTAAAAAGAAGAATGCAAAAAGCAGTTGGGTAATGGGTAGACTATTGGTGTGTGCGTATGTTTAAATTGGCGTGTGCATATTGTAGATTAGGGAGGTTTGAAATTTGTTTGTTCTTCATTTTGTATCCAAAATAATTATTATAAAGGGTTGTGCGTGTAATGATATTTTTAGTTCATTTTTAATGAATTAGACGACATAGGTATTATTTGTTGGTCTGCTATGAAACGTATTTTTTATAGACACTAGTGTGTGCGTGTATGTTGGTAGATTTGTGCCCGGGAAGTTATTTGGTTGAATTAGACCCGTATGAGTATTTATTTGGTTGATTTACTATGCCACGGTTTTTTTATACATGTTAGTGTGTGCGAGTACGTGTGAAGGTGTGTGCGTGTATGTGGGAACGTGTTTTTGAAGGGTTCCACGTCTGTGCGATCGTGGGTAATAGTCTGTGCAAGCAGCTTTATAGTTGCAGGCATGTGCGTGTAATTGGTGTGTCTGTGATTGCATAAGAACGGGCGTATGCTTGGAAAAGCATGTGCGTCTGCAGATATGAACATTAACATGGAATAGAATAACACAATCAAATTGTTAAAAAATGAATACGACGAGAGGGGAAATTGCATTACTCAGAGTTGATTAAAAAAAACGGTTCAAATTAACTAAAATAAACGAAATACGTCAAAAGTCATCGTAATAAAAATGAAGAGACAAACACAAAGTATTTTAAACAGCATATAAGGTGTCAACGAGCATGCAATGCCCCCGGAACACATAACACAATTGATATTCGATACACAGTGTGTGTTATCCAGAAGTAGTAGAATTTCGTACAAAAGCGCACGCGTAGTGCAAGCATGGCCCGTGCATCACCCCTTCGAAGCCCGCAGTCCCATGAAGCGAACGACTGTCCGACATACGACTCAATGTGACACATAGCAAACACGCCGTTGTCAGCAAAAATCTCATCAGCAGTCTACAATGTTAGAATCCAACTATTGCTTAACAAAGACGAGTAGTAAAAGGGAGAATTTAATATATTGACATATGAATTAGTATGCACCAACAAACAGTAACAAACGCACATGAAAAAACTACCCTCCAAAATCCCCAACCAAACAGTATGTAGTTACACAGAAAAATGCACAGGCCATAAATCGACCGCGCACAGAGTATGCTGAAACGCGACTATACATCTCGGGAACCAGGAAATAAAAAGTTATACAGTAAAGTGCACAAGTGTACATACAACTACGCACAAACTAGCCACAGTTCGGCCACCGTCGAAAAACACACAAGCAGCGACAACACCCTTCCCCCCCCCCACCCCCCCCCCACCCCCCCCCCCCAAAAAAAAAAAAAAAAAAGAAACCCTAAAAAACAACAACGAATTGAAAACGAAACACCTAAGCAAAAAAAACCCCACCCCTGCAATCGAACACAGACCATAATGTTCAGGCACCCAAATTAAAAACCCTGTAATGTCAAGTCCAAATTAATGCAACATGCACATAGTGAGTCACCACTACACACAGACTTAGCAACCAAACATTCAATTATAACCCACTATACCCCTTTTTTGACAATAGACTACTGTAAATGAAAATGACAATACATACAAGTTAACCTTATTTTTTTGGGTGCAAACCAACTTTAAAAATTGAATTTAACTTCACATTCTAACTACACATACACAAAGGGATATAATGCAACGCACACAGTGAGACACCACTACGCAAACGCCATGTCACCAAACATTGTAAGCCCCAAAACCAGCTAAAATAACATAATATTGTCAACACACTAACGCAAGAACACACACACCATGAAATTTTAAAAGAATAAACCTCAAATGGCAATACCCAATACCAGAAATTTCAACAATTTCTCACACCCAATACAAACATGCATATATAAAAATCCATTACAGACCAACAATGGCGAAACCCAACACCAAATCTACACTAATATGCACACGACGACAAAAACTCATGCCATAAATTGACCACGCATAGAGTATGTTGAAACGCGACTATACACATCGGGGACCAGGAAATAAAAAGTTATACAGTAAAGTGCACAAGCGTACATACACTATGCACAAACCAGAGTAAAAAAAAAAAACACAGTAAAAAATTTTGCATTCCAAAAATACAATGAATATAAATATTTGATCTCGAAACAAAAAGATTCTAGAAATACGTGAAAAACTCATGCTCACTCTGAGAAATAAAGATTTCTAACCAAATACAAGGAAAGATACATTATAATACCATAGGCATGCCAATACCCCGGCCACGTTACAGCACTATGAACATACTAAGGGAGATGTACGCACACACCCCATATGGGTATTTATTTGGTTGATTAACGCAACCCGCCGCGCAGACTTGAACTGCCACCGTCCTGCCACCCTCGAAAGACGCCCAAGCAGCGACAACCCCACCGCCCACCGCCCCCAAAAAAAAAAAAGGAATCCCCAAAAAATAACAACGAAAACGAAACACCTGATCGAAAAAAACCAAACCCCTGCAATTGAACACAGACCACAAAACCCCCAACCCTTGCAATCGAACCACAAAAGAAACGACTAAAAAGGGCGATTGAGAATACCTGCAATGGAACCCACAAATGAGCTCCATAGCCTCTTAGATCGCCGGAAACTCGAACCATCCATGATGAACGCCACCAAAAACGTCTATGCCCGGAGAGGGAGAAAACAAAGGAGATACACTGTGGAGAAAGTAAAAAAGTGGGAGAGACAACCAATGAATCTGAACCCTTGAATTGGGAGAGAATTAAATACACCGTAATAAAACCCATTAAGAAAGTACAAAACAGCCCCTCCCATCCTGACATATCAAAAGCACATGGCAAAAAAGCAAACTTAATATGAACCCTTAAATTGAAAGAAATCAACGATTTTAAAGAGGGTCTCACGGTCTCACCTAGCAAGGGGGGGTGCACCGGATTCGAAATCTATATATATATATATATATATATATATATATATATATATATATATATATATATATATATATATATATATATATATATATATATATATATATATATATATTATAGGAAAACCATTTTGAAGCAGGAAGATATAAACATAGGAGACTCTAGCTTTAAAAATCAGGAATAGACTCGACAGATAGGGATAAGCACTTTAAGTAATGACAGACAGTTATATAGGGACAATATCATAAAGAACATGTATCTAAGGTCACCGTTCACTTTCAAATCATTCACATAATCATTCAATCATCATTCAAGTCACACAAGCATACTTTGGTGGCGCCACGGGACCAATCGCATGCCCCGAACATGAGGGTTAGTATATATAGTACTAACACGGCCTGCAGCACCCTACCTCATACCGCAGCATGAAGGGGTTGATCGCAACCAACAGTATAGACCGTCAACGAACTCGACGGCGGATCACAGCCCTACACACCGCTGACGCGCTTAGTCGGTGGACTGTGATCCTCTTTATAAGGGGGGACTGCGACCCTACACACCACTTGACGAACTCAGTCGGTGGGTTGTAGTAGATCAAGCCCTACACACCGCCTGAGGGACTCATTCGGTGGGCGATGATCTTCGGAGACTACGACCCTACACACCGCTGGCCCATACACTCGGTGGATTGCAGCCAACCGTAGCCCTACACACCGCCTGATCACTCATTCGGTGGACTACAGCCTTCCTCGGGCTAATGTCCCTACACACCACCTGGCGCGTCCAGTCGGTAGACCATAGCACACGAGGCCCATGTGGACCGCAGCCCAAGAAGTGAATCACTGACCGCGGCCAGGAAGATGAACCGCAGCTCATAAGTAACCAATTTAACCGCAGTCAACTTCTGAACCGCAGCTCAGGAACTCCCAATTTGATCGCAACCAAATTGGGGAATCATGCATCACATAACACATTGTAGCACGTAATAGCACATTGGGAAGGGGGAGACGTATAAATAAACTTACGTGTGATCATTCACATACTAAGAGTAGTCCTAAGGGATTCATGCATTTTCAACCTAGGCCAATGGGATACCGATTCAACTAGCATGCAAGTCCTAAGACTCTTCTATCCTACGAATGGCACCCGAAACATCAAACTAGACTCAAGCACGACAAATGGGGTCCGTTGGGACACCACGGGGAATGGGGAACATCAAACGGGGAAGCCGAAGACCCGGGGTGGGTGACAAACCAGCGGGTAGCCGGTGGGTGGAGGGCCACCTGCCGGCTGCCCGCCGGTGACGAACTTCCGGGCAGCGGGTGGCCGACGGGCAGAAGCCTGCCTGCCGGCTGCCCGCTGCCTGGCGGTGTCTTTTTGGGCAGCGGGTAGGTGGCGGGTCCCCCTACTCCCACCTACCCCCCACTGACTCTTTAACACAATAAACGTCCCGGGATCCTTCGTGGAACCCGAAACCATGCTTAGACACTTTTAAACGCAAATAACGACACCATATAGGCAATTAATGGACCAAAATGCAAGAATCATATTGAACACATCCTAACATGAGCTCTAGACATAAACAACACCCGAACATGCGAATTCCCACCCAAATATAAATCAAGAACATTACAATACAAATTCCCAATCCAACCTAGGGCTCTAATCCCACCCAACTCATCAAAATCATATTTTATCTCCATTATCAAGAAACATCAAGACTTATCAAGGCTCATCACATAAATATCAAGAACCTCTTTTTAACATCAAGATCAACAAGATTGCACATAAAATCATCACATCAATCGACAGGATTATATCACGAATAACATAAAGGAATTCATCAAGACACAAGCATATAGAGGGAGCCAAAGAAGGAGATTATAGCAAGGAAAATAGGTTTTCTTGAGACATGGGTTACCTCTTAGCCTTAATTAAATTCCTTGGCTATGAAGGGTCTTTCTTTAAGATTTCTTCTTTCTTGATTTCTCCTATGGGAATTCTTGGGAATTCTTGTGTGGTGAAAGTTATTGTGGTGTGAGTTCTAGGTGCCTCCTATGTTCCTATTTATATATATAAGAGTCCTAATTAGGATCTAAATGGTATGGGTTTGCTAATTCTATTTCCTATAGAACTAAGGGATGGGTTTTAGGGATAAGGGTTCTTGGGCTTATGGTGGACCCTTCCTGATTAATTAATGAAATTTAATTCTTTCTTTTGGGTGAATGATTAAATAATTAATTGGTTTAGAGGCCGTAACACGGGGTGTTACAACAAGAGTATGAACATACTCACTATCAGCATATTTAGAATCAAAATTTAAAGGTAAGAATGGTTCCCACTCAACGTGTTTATTGTGGGTTTCAAATTGGTCATAGACCTCATCCTTAGACTCATATTCAAGACAATCAAATTTTTGGATTGTTTTGTTATCTTAACTACCCTCTTGTGTGGGGAAATCATGAGCCATGTGGCCTTTCTCATTACATCTATAAAAAATCAATTCTCTATCACACTGAGGCCTCACTGCCTCACTTACCTTTTCTTTACTTTTGTCTCGTAAATCATCTCTTGGAGGAGAATGTTCATCACGCCTTTGACGGGTGGAACAAGTGTTGTTACATCTTGATGCACCATTGTTGGAATTGTGCATCATCATCTCTTTAATCTTTACCTCAGATTCTTGTGCATCATGCAAGGCATCATCTAGGGTGTCATATCTCTGAGTACTCATTCCCCACCGAATTTCTTGCCTCTTCTTCGTGGATGTCCCCATGTTCAAGCAAAATATTGATGGTTCCCTGCACGGTTCCCTGCAATTTCATTTCAAGATCATATAAAAAAGATTTAGGACGAAAGGTTAGGCGCATATCTTCTCTCACTTGAACTCAAGATTCATAGGGAATAAAATCAGCAACTCTCTCTCTCTCTCTCTATTTCTTTTTAGCTACCAAGATATTGCATATCCTTTAAAGGATGTAGCAACTAGCCTAATTTTTGTAAGATCAGAATAGTGTTTTAAATCGAAAAGAGTTTCAGTAACATTCTCCCATTCTATGTATTTAGTAGGCTCTTTCTCACCAGAGAAGTCAGGAATTTCAAGTTTATTGTTTCCTAACTCCTCAACAGGTTACTTGATCCTTTGACATCTAGGATCTACTCTACTTGTTGGCCGCAGATGTTACTCATCATTGTGTGTAACACCCCCTAAAAATATGCTATTTTAAAGCCTTAAACATGCAGATAACTAAACCAAACAACAATCACAACGGAAGACTGAAAGATAGATGTATATAGATAAACTGGAATACGAGGTGCTATGCCACGTTCACTAAAGAGATGAACGCACATGCAACATCTACAATGTTTAAATCTAAACCCATTGTCTCATTGTTCTACATCTAAGCTGGAACACAGGCCACAAAACGTAAGAGAGAAGCTATACTAGCAAGTACTAGACCGCACACTCGCCTAGATATCACCTGAAAGAACACAATAAACATGGGACGAAGCCCGGTCAGCGAATAATGCTGGTAACCCACCAATACATGTGAAATAACATACATAGGTAAGATATAAGTTGTAAAGCCATTTTCGAAATGGAATACATAAGTATATAAGTACAAAACCAAGAGTAATAGTCAACACAAGACTCAACACTCTCAACAAGAACACGGGAACACATCCCAAGACCATAAAGAACAACACGACTCACAAGAAGTCTCAAGGTATGATCTATCATCACACAATAGATCAAAACCCCAAAATGCATAACGCAAAGGAATAAGACTCACCCACGGCAACACATGCCTTTGTGACTACACACGTCACAAGAGAAGAACTCACAACAACGGCTGCACAAGCCCTCGTGACATCACCCATCACGAGTTGATATGCCTTCCTTATGCCTGGTTCCAACCTTATGGCTACCCCCAACCTTATTTCTTCTTCCAACCATTACCTCTAGGACCCCTATACAACCAAGTCCAACCTTTTCCCTCCGAGGACCGCCGTCCCCATCTGCCGACAAACCGCCAACAAAACCACCAATTCATAGTACACGAGGGTACCGATCACACAAACGGCAACACATGCCTCCCAAGAAATACGTGAACCTTACACAAAGGTCACAAACTCCATAATCACGTCACGGCCACCACGAGGGCCGCTGTAATACCTTGGTGACTAGTGTCCCATTCCACTAATCGTGCAATCCAGGTAAAGCCACACACACACATCACACCACAACAGGAATCAATCAACGGATCACAACGAAGATATGAAACCATACTCAATCAAGGAATGGATCACAGTCCAACAACAACAACGATGAATAACACAAGTTATCATCAACCAATCGGAAGGTACAAACAACACACACGCTAGCATTTAAACACCGAACTAGCATGCTTATCAAACGGGTAAACCAAACGTAGTTCCGAAGAACACACAAGACTCATCACGATTCAACGAAACACAATGTTGAACATTTAGCACGATTCAAGACACCAAAACCTACAGGGAATCCTACCATATAGTTCTAGACATACGAAACATCAAGAAGACGCTCAAATAGTTCCACAAAAGAACATCGGGAAGTCAAAAGACCAAATACCGAGTTAAAAGAATCACGGGGAACAAATCCCAAACAACCCAACATTGTACCCCGCGGGTAGGCCCCTACCCGTGGTTCTGCCCGCGGGTACAGGCCATCCAATATAATGTACCCCGCGGGTAGGCGGCGGGTTGGACCCCTACCCGTCGTTCCGCCCGCGGGTACACACTTGTGCCCAAATAATCCCTTCGGGGATTTTCAACTCCAAGCTCAAATTCAAGTCCAAAACATGCCAAATATCACCAAATACAACAAAATGACTTGAATCAAAGGAATAGCCAAGCAATGGCATACAAGAACCCTAAACACAAGCTCTAGATATGCATTTTCACAAGACAATGCATAAACACTCACATCTCATAGCAAAAACACAAGTAGAATCCAAGAAATCACATATAGGTAAGCAAAATAGATTTTGTAGAGCATGGGTTACCTCTTGTAGACTAAAGACTTCACTTTACACCTCAACAAGCTCCTCACAAGGCTCACCTTCCAAACTCACTTCAAGAACATACCAAAAGATCATAAAGATCCTATCTTTAAGAAAAGACACCTTAGATAATACTAAAAACACATGATGAACTTAGATCTTACCCTCCTAGATGCCCAAATATATGAAAGGTTGAATCTTGGAAGCAACTCTTGAAGTTTTGGCAAGGCTCCAACTTGGCTTGGAAGAAAAGCTATCTACCTTTTTAGAGAGAAGGTGGAGCTAGATTTTTAGAAAGTGTAAGGAAAGAATGAAGGTGGTCTACTAGGTTAGGTTACAATATTAACACCAAGTGAAAGGTCAAGAATACCATTACTAACATAAGGAAGTGTAAGGAGACAAGGGAACTCCTTACAAAGCTTAAGTTACAACTTTGACTTAGAGGTTGACTAGTCAATTACTAGTCCCCGACTATTGAATTTTCAGGATTTTTAGGAATTAAATCACCAATTGAAATAGGATTAATTACTCAATTAATCCTTTAATTGAATTTGGATTTCGGCGTGTCACATTGTGTGGTGGTTGCACTTGCTGAGGGCGTTGAGTAAGTCATTCGTGTGAATAACCCTTCCATGGCAAAGGCTAGAAAACAAAATCTAAAAACAAGAATATATGTGAGTAGTCGCGTTAGTGAAACCAAAAAGTTGGCTCCCTCTCTCACTATTATCTGCTCGCGGGTAAGAGGTGAAGTATATGGCCTGGGTATAATACACACTCTGTCAAAGATACACACTCCACTCGTGGATTGCTCGGGGTGGCAGATACTCTCACATCCTTTTTCCAAAAAAGAAAAGTCTAGTCCGGAACTCAAGTTGATATAGATTCAACCTCAAAGTTCAAGAAAACGTACCATGAAAGACTTTGCAAGCCTTTGAAAGATGTTGAGATTAAGGGTGTACCGTGTGGTAAGTAATTAAATTGAAAGCAAGAAGCAAAGAAAAAGGACAAATACAAGCAAAGAAACTAAGTATTATTTGAAAGAAAAAAAAAAGGAAAAAGCAAAGAAAGAAGTATGGCTGAAAGATATGCAAGCACAATATCAAAATAAGCAGATAGACAAAAATAGAACGTAAAATGGGTTCAATTGTATCACCACCAAATAGGAAATTATCAAGAAATCCTTCCAACCTTGTACTTTACCCTGTCCTTTTTCCTCCAAGATTCTCTTACCAACTAGATTCTTTCCCAAACCTTATTCTTTCTCCCTTTTATTCGACTATCTTGACTTTTTTTTTTTTGAATTCTTTTTGATAATTAACCTCTAAATAAGTACTTGAAATAACAAAAAAAAATGGACCAAGAGGATCCACACACTCCCGTCAAAATAAAATTCAAGAAATTCATGAATCGCCCAGAAAATAGAAACGTTCCCCGGACTTCGAAGATCAATATCTCAACGACCAGAATGAATGAGCAAGTTCACCATATATCAAAAGAAATCCCCAGAAGAAATCTACAAGATATCAAAATTTCAAGCAAAACTAACACGTAGATCTCCTGATATAGGTCAATTTCTAAAATTGGTAAAATATTGTGGAAATTTGGACAGAGTATATTTGCGACGCAATTGCGCGTAAATGCGCTTAGGATATAGGTTAGAGTTAGATGGGGTTGTTTGCTTGATAGGATATGGTAATATGGTGATTAGGATTTGTGAAGTATCATCGATATTGAATGGGAAAAACTGAAAACTATTTCGGGATCGTTTTTCAAGAAACTCAAGAACATATAGCAAGATTCAAGAACACAATGAAGAATGCAAGAAAAAAAATTTGGGAGTTTTTATGTATATAGGACACGAAACACAATATGTAAGATAAGAATGATGTTTTTTTTTTTTTTTTTTTTTTTTTTTTTTTTTTTTGTATATAACCTAGGGAACCAAATTTGCAATGATTATGAGATATAACCTAGGCTATGAATCCCAACTTGATATGAACCTAATTCTAGGTTCAAATAAAATAGAGTATTATCCAAAGATAGCTCTTAATGCAAGGATATAGATGGATCAAAATACCTTAGACCTCATGTGAAACCCTTAGTCCCGAATCCTCAAAGACTTACGAAGAATCCCATTATAGCTTCGAGTACCTTGATGATGCAATCTTCAATCAACTAGAGTCGGGTCAAGTGTCCTTTAATTCAAGAATGAGTCCGTCAACCTAAAATCTAAGGTTGAAGATGTTGGGAAATAGCATGAAAATGGCATAATAAGTGGTTATTTTGTGGTACAAATATATGTGAGGTCCACTTTCGATTTGGGTCGGGTCAAAGTAGATTCGGGTTCTTCGTAATTAGACAAAGAGATTGATATATTGTACGCTCAAAACGGATAATGGGTGAATGAGAAATTGATTTTCAAAG
The DNA here is from genome assembly GCF_001879475.1 of Ipomoea nil. Taxonomy (NCBI): domain Eukaryota; kingdom Viridiplantae; phylum Streptophyta; class Magnoliopsida; order Solanales; family Convolvulaceae; genus Ipomoea; species Ipomoea nil. The sequence continues at coordinate 22,214 of NW_017616606.1, read as the reverse complement.
TAGACCCATTTGAATTGGAAAAATAAGGGGGAAAGGCTTTGAAGTAGCCTTTGTACAAGAGACTTTTTAAGGTATATTGAATTGTATAGCATAGATTCTTGACTACTGTACGCCGGCACATGCGGGCACGGATGTCGTTTGAAAAATTGGTTGGCCTTGCGGGCTAATGCCAAATTTTCGTATAATTTTTTCCAACTCAGAGTCACTGTCCGAGTAGTTGGCTCGGCTCAGTTTAGGTAACCACTCGGATGTGTCCGAGTGATCCGAGTGGTAGTGGACTACCACCATTCGGTCAACTCAAGTTTGACCAAAAGGGTGGACTGCTACCATTCGGTCAACTCAGGTTTCACCAAATGGATGATGTAACACCCCCGATTTTCGACATAATTTAAAACCATTAAAGCTTACAAAATAAATGCAAAGCTATCATTATTACCCAAAACAGAGCGGAAGCTAAACATAAGTGTTGGGGTGCTATGCCACATCTAAGCTTGAGAACCTAGGTGCACAGGCTAAAACTAACTAAACAAAGCATAAACCATAATCATTATCCGAATACAAGCATGGCCCACCGGTCGTCTAACTAAGCTAGGAATCGCAGCTCCTTCTAGCGCGCTCTCGGCCAACTAATCAGCACCTGAAAAACATGCGGTATCACAACCGTTAGCAAATAATGCTAAGTAACCCACTCCCACGCGTTGAGTACAATACATATAGATATCAGAAACCATTTTGAGACTTGGGAATACATAGATATAGTCCTAAACGACTCTAGCTTCAAAACCAAGAATAAGACTCAAGACATGTGACACCCCAAAAATCCACACTCCAATCCATGAATTAATTGAGTAATTAATTCTATTTCTTTTGAGGAATTGATTCCTAAAATCCTGATTTTTAATACTCAAGGACTAGTATTTGACTAGTCAATCTTTAAGTTGTGTTGTACCTTGTGCTTTGAGAGGAGTTCCCTTGTTCCTTACACTTTCTAAGAGTTAGTAAGGGTATCCTTGTCTTTTCACCAAGAGCTAGTGTTGTAATCTAAACCTAGAAGACTTCTTCATTTCATCCCTTACAATTCCTAGAAAAAATATCTCTACCTTCTCTCTAGAAAAGAAGAGTAGCTTGTTCTTCAAGCCAAGTGAGACCTTTGTCAAGATTCCAAGTTTTGCTTCCAAGATTCAATCTTTCACCTATTTGGGCATCTAGAAGGGTAAGATCTAAGCTTGTCTAGTCTTTTTGGTTCCATCTTAGTTGTCTTTTTCTTAAAGGTGGGATCTTTATGATCTTTTGGTTTGATCTTAAAGTGGGTTTGGCTAGTGAGCTTAGTGGAGAGCTTTTTGTGGTGTAAGAGAAGTCTTTTGGTCTTCAAGAGGTAACCCATGCTCTACAAAACCTATTTTGCTTACCTATATGTGATTTCTTGGATTCTACTTGTGTTTTGCTATGAAATGTGAGGGTTTATGCATTTATCTTGTGACATTGCATATCTAGAGCTTGTGTTTAGGATTCCTTTGTGCCATTGCTTGGCATGTTCCTTGGTTCAAGTCATTTTGTTGTGTTTGGTGAGATTTGGCATGTTTTGGACTTGAATTTGTGTTTGGAGAAGAAAATCCCCGAAGGGATTTGTTGTGGAACAGGGATGTTCCCGTGGGCGGAACGGCAGGCGGGGCACCACCCGCGGGTACATAGGCCTGTGGGGATGTGTTCCCGCGGGCGGGACCAGGGGTGGGGCACTACCCGTGGGTCCACCCGCGGGGAACACAATGGTGTTCGTTCGGGATTTGTTCCCCGTGATTTGTTTGTCTCAGTATTTGATCTTTTGGCTTTCCGTTGTTCTCTTGTGGAACTATTTGAGTGTCTTCTTGATGTTTCGTAGGTCTAGAACTATATGGTAGGTATCCATGTAGGATCTTTGGTGTCTTGAATCGTGCTAAGTGTTCAACATTGTGTTTCGTTGAACCAAGAGGTGTCTTGTGTGATCCTCGGAACTATCTTGAGTTTCCCCGTTGTTAAGCATGCTAGTTCGTTGTCTTAATGCTAGCGTGGGTGTTGTTCGTACCTTCCGTTTGGTTGATGATAACTTGTGTTATTCATCGTTGTTGTCGTTGGGCTGTGACCCGTTCCTTGATTGAGTGTGTTTCATACCTTCTTTGCAATCCGTTGATTGATTCGTGTGAGTGGTGGTGCGTGTGTGGCTCTACCTGGATTGCACGATTAGTGGTATGGGACACTAGTTACCAAGGTATTGCAGCGGTCCTCGTGGTGGCCGTGACGTGATTATGGAGTTGTGTTCCTTCGAGAAAGGTTCACGTGATTGGGGGATAACATTGTGTTATCCGGGCATGTGTTGTCGTGATTGGTGGTGGTTCGTTGGTGGTCTATTGGTGGGGGACGACGGTCCCGGCGGAATAAGGTTGGACTTGGCTGTAAAGGGGATCCTGGAGGTAATGGTTGGCTTGAAGGTACAAGGCTTGGGGTAGCCATAAGGTTGGAACAGGGCATAAGGAAGGCATACCAACTCGTGATGGGTGATGTTGCGAGGGCTTTTAAAGTCGGTGTTGTGTGATCTTCTCTCGTGACGTGTGTAGTCACGGAGGCTTGTGGTGTTTTGGCATGTGTTGCCGTTGGGTGAGTCTTTATCCTTGTGTGTGGTTAACCTTTGTGGTTGGGATGTGTTCCCGGTGTTATTCTTGTGAGTGGTGAGTCTTGTGTTGTCTTTTGATCTTGGCTTTTGACTTATATATATATATTCCGTTTCGAAAATGGTTTTTATATCTTATATCTACCTATTTATGATACTTAACGGTATTGGTGGGTTACCAGCATTATTCGCTGACCGGGCATCGCCCCGATGTTTATCTTTGTATCTTTTAGGTGTTGAGTAGTCGAGCGCGATGTCTAGAGCCTGGTAGCTTAGCACCTGTATCTTTAGACTGTGTTTTTGTGGCCTGCGCGCCAATGGTTTTAGATTGTTTTTAGATTGATGTTTTGGGTTAGTGTGATACACTTGCAGATTGTCGCCTTAGCGTTACCTAGTGTGGTATACGTGGCATAACACCCCTGTTTGGATTTCTTTTATCCAGTTTCCGTTTATCTTCCGCTGTGCTAGTTTTGTTGTTAATCTGCATGTGTTAAGACTTGTTTTTAGGTCTTATTTTTAGGGGGTGTTACAAGACACATCAATAGACTCGACACGGCAAGACACATAAGGACATAAGCATGCAAACTAAGACCACAAGACAAGACAACAATAAGACTCGACAATAACAAACAAGAGCACATAACAAGACATGTCCATGTTCCAACATTATACCAAGTTGCAACCTTTACGCCTCTCCAACCTTATAACAGTTCCAACCTGTACCTCCAGGCCACCCTACACACCACATCCTTATCCCTCCGGGCACCACATACCCGCCTACATGACCTCCTATATAACCGCCGAACTCATAGCATCCGCGATGCCTTTAAATCACACACTGGTACCACAGTACCATCACACACAAGCACGCGCAGTGCATCAACCACCAATCACATATCTTTTCTTTTCACCATGGACAACAACACACAAGCAAGAATGGACAATGACTCCATAAGGGGATAAAAGGGAGAGGGCACATCATACACATTGACTCTCAACAACAAGTGCCTTCAAGGCGACCACAAGACTCATAAAGATCACTATGGACCATACTCTGGCACCACGCGATACGAGTATGGGCCACATGCATAGACACGACTCCCAATTCACGTTACGGAACTTAAGATATCATACTAGACCCAAAAACATCAAAGAAGACACCTCGGGGCACGGAGTTTGACCCAACGGAGATCGAACGACCCCGCACCGGCCCTTACCAGCGGGTGGTGCGGCGGATGGACCACCACCCGCCGGTGGCACCCCATGTTCCAGCGGGTGGTCCGGCGGGTAGCCGTCCCCCTGCTGGAACACCACGCCGGTTCCGGCAGGTGGTCAGGTGGGGGTTCGTCCCCCCACCGACTACCCGCTAGAACATCCCATCTTGGCATTTTTCCCAACCCGGTAATTCCCCAATTTTACCAAAAATCAAGTCCCAACACGCCCAAACACATATCAACAACAATAGGGACTTGAACGCATAGAATAAGCCAAGAAACAACACGATCAAACCCTAAACGCAAACTCTAGACATGCCAAGACTCAAGGATAAACACATAATGGTTCAAGAGCATCAAGAACCTCAAGAAAAACAAGGAGCCATCATATAAAACCCTAAAGACAAGCTCTAATCCTTGAATAACGCCCGGACATTCATATACCCACCCAAGAATGCCAAGAACACCAAGACCAACAAGATTCGCAATATAAACCCTAAGGACCAGCTCTAAACATAATTAAATACAAGAACATGCAAATGACCACACAAGATCATCAAGATCATCAAGAATAACAAGAATCCATATCATCAATCCTAAAGACAAGCTCTATCACGGCAAAACCACCAATTCAAGCATGCAATCATTCAAAGGAGCCAATCAATAAAAGATAGTAAGGAAAATAGGTTTTGTAAGACATGGGTTACCTCGTAGCCTTAATTAAACTTCTTACGACTTCTAGGGTCTTCCTCAAGGTCCTCTTCCTATCAATCTTTCCTAAGCTTGGTGACGGAGAATTCTTTGTTTGTCTTTGGGGCGGGGATTTTTGAGTGGTGGAGAGGGAGATGGGAGGGAAAGGTTTTAAAGGCTTTCTAATCCCTTTTATATAGATTTAGGAATCTTAATCAGAGTCTAATTAATAATGGGCACTATTTCCTTATTCTAACAGGCTTGGGGTTTCATTAAGGGTAAAGGTCGACAATCCTCCGTGGACCATATAAATTAATTAGGGAATCCTGACTAAATTAAATTCTTTTTAACTATTCTTTAACGGAATTAATTAAATAATTAATCCAAATTTAAAGGGCGTAACACGGGGTGTTACAGTTGACCTCTCATAACCCCTCGGGTACCACTCATACATAGCATTCGGGTGGTGACCGTTCTGGCAGTATTAATTCTTATCAGTTACGGAATTAATTTCATATTAATTCCAATTTTAAATTTTAGAATTAGTCTCCAGGTTAATGGTTGTCAGTTATAGAGGTTACAAAGACCGATTCTATTACTAGTGTAAATGACATGATTGAATGCTATTTAATCCTCCAACTCCTATATAAGTTGTGGTTGAGCAGAAGATTTTACACACACTGAAATCTAAGTTTTTCTCTCTCGAAACTCTGCTCAAACCTCATCCTCAAACTACTTGTGTTCATCTCGTGTTCTAGTTCGTCGAGTTTAAGTGTTTGAGTGGTCAAACATTAAACCTTAGCTTGTTTTATCCTGGAAAACCTAGGCTACAACGCTCCTAGAACCTTTGTGAGGTAGCAAAAAGGTTTTAAGGATAGTGTGGGTATCACACCACACTAACCTAAAATCCTTTCGTTTCGTGCTTGTTATTTTTTCCAGAAACAATATTTTCAAAGTAATATTTCGTAACAACTTAAAACCTTATTCATTATTTCCTATTATGTTTTTGTCTCTAATTTCCTTAAAGAAATGGAGAACCATGTTCTGCCTGTCAACAACAATGGGGACGAGTTCGTTAAGAATAAGAATGGTGGGAGCGGCAATAATGTTGCACATTCCCAGGCACTGGTGAACGTTGGTTCACAAGACGATGGGAGCATCGAGGGGTACATCCCTACGATGCAGGTACCCGAGTGTTCGGTTGAAAAGCCGAAGCAGTTCAACGGATCAAACTTCAAGTGGTGGTAGCAAAAGATGTTGTTCTACATGGAAACTCTCAGTTGTGCACGGTTCTTGACTGAGAAGGTTCCTGAGTTAAAGGAACATGATGCTCAATCCGTGATGGTGGTTGGCATTTGGAAGGATTCAGACTTCCTTTGCCGAAATTACATCCTGAATGAATTATGTGATGCGTTATACGATGTATATCGCAAAATTGGCACAGCAAAAACGCTGTGGGAAGCCTTGGATCACAAGTATAAAAGTGAGGATGTGCCCTAAATATATTTTCCTAACAATTTATTATGTATGTACTTTCGTACAGACAATACTAATCCTAAATAATATAAATTTATGTACCCTAACTATGTTAATCCTATAAAATTATTCCTTCCGAACTACATTATTCTTAATATATATATATATATATATATATATATATATATATATATATATATATATATATATATATATATATATATATATACAAACACACACACACACATCCTGAGATAACCCTAATTCTATATATTTCCTCATCGCACAATCTCTCTGTCGCCACTCCTATCTCCCCCAAACAATTGGAAACTTTAGGCATCGGGTCATCAATTGATTCAAGAATTAGCAATCAAGGATCTTCAATTCTAAGTTGTTTGAGTATATATGATAGAGTTTTGGGCTTCTAGAAGTAAGATTTAAGTCTACCAAAAATTTATTTACTCCAAAAGAAACAAAAAACCTTTTTCCTAATTGCCTACGTGAAATCTTTTCCTCAAAAATCGATCTTTGCCATTTGGAGTAATTGTTATATGATTTATGATCTTCCTGAATATATATGACAATTGTCCGGTTATGCCGCGAAGAATTTATTTGTTGAATATGCACTAACTTAACATGTTGAACAGTACGCATATGTGTTGTGTGATTTGATATGACTAGTTATTATTTAAGATTTGAAATATGTTCACATGCCTTCATTCTCTATGCCTATAGGCTTATGAAGTTATATATTTAGCATAATTGCGGCTGCATACATAGGTGTGCCGATTGCAGGTTTCGCATATAACATGATAAGTTAATCGTGAAAGATTATCGCATATGATAGGCTTGTTATTATTATTTGGTGCATTATGTCTTAGTGCAATGATTAGGGATAAACCCTGTATATGTGGTATTCGGCTCATGACATGCTAAATTGTACATTAAACGTTTATATCCATCCATGGTTCACCTGTGTTGATATATGTGCATATTGTATGGCTATTCAAATTTGCACACGTGTGGTATTAGTCTCTTATATAGGCACACAAATAAGCATATTTAATTGCATGTTCGGCGCATCTTTTATGATCCCATATGTTTAAATCATTAGAAATTATTTAAATGTCGTGAGTAAGATTTCTATGATGCGTTTATATTCATGTGAATTTCATGCTCGTAGCCTCATTATTTGGTATATTTCGTTAGTACAAAGGTAATAGACATAGGGGTAAAGTCAAATGTGTCGTTTGGGTGTAAGAATTTTTAAGTTTGATCGTGCAACAAACCGAATTCCCTTCCTTTCTTTGAATCAAACACCATTTTCGTTGAGAAATCCCCTCTACCACTTCAAACTTCGTTCTAGATACCTCCTTTCAATTGATTATGCACAAGGTAACAACCTTATTCCCTAGATTGCAACTTTAATTCATTTGATCCTATTCCTATTTAACGTTGTTCCCAAGTTTGAAATCTAAAACTTCCATTACCTTTTCCCTTTTTGAACCAAATTTTCCAAAAAACCTAGTATATTCACACACACACACACACACACACACACACACACACATATATATATATATATATATATATATTCATATTTTTCGGTAAAATATTTTCCCTATATACTGCCGTGTTAATTCTGACACTTTATCCCCAAAATGATTTCTAAGCTTCGAGGATGAAGCTTCTTGTAAGGGGGGTTGAGTGTAACACCCCGTGTTTTCCTAAATATTTATATTAAGTATAAATATTATCCAAGTAGAACTATTTAATTATAATTAAATAGTTTGCTAAAAATATATACATATACCTAAATCCCTTAATTTACAATCGTTATAACATGCACCAGGGCGTGCACAGCAATGTGCGCCCCGCGCCTCCCAAAATGACATCGTTTTGTTAAGTTGTTAAAAAAAATCCTCTGTTTCGAATGCACATAAACTCATAACAGAATACACATAATCTAACATAATACATAATACACATAAACTCTTAACATAATACACATAAACTATAACATAATACACATATACTCATAACATAATACACATAAACTCTTAACTGAATACACATAAACTCTTAACTGAATTCAAATAAATTCATAACACAATACACATAAACTTTTAACTGAATACACATAATGGGGTTTGATTAACATAATACACATAAACTCTTAACTGAATATACATAAACTCATAACACAATACACATAAAATTTTTACTGAATACACATAATGAGGTCAGCATGACGTCAGCATGAAACATGCGCGTTTTGTGCCTGGGCGCACATTGCTATGTGCGGCGTGTTGCACGATATAATTTGCCCTTAATTTATTAATATGGTCCATGGTGGGCCGTGGACCTTTGTCTAAAATAAAGCCCGTTAGCCTTTTGGATAAAGTAAGGGTGACCCTCTTACCTTTTCATATTCGTATTAGGAATCCTAAACCTCTCACCTTTGCAGATTCGTATTAGGAATCCTAAACCTCTTACCTTTCATATTCGTATTTGGGGTCCTAAACCCCTTACCTATTCAGATTCTAACTAGGAGTCCTAAATCAATTTAAAGGGGATTAGAAAGCATTCAGAACCCGTTCCACCCATCCTTATTCCCTCACTCGAAAATCCCTCCCCAAAACATAGTCAAAGAATTCCCCATCACCAGGCATAGGGAAAGATCTTAGGAAGTTGTGAGAAGTTTAATTAAGCTACGAGGTAACCCATGTCCTACAAAACCTATTTTCCTTGCTATCTTTTATTGATTGGCTCCGTTGAACGATTGAATGTGTGATTTCGTATTTATGCCTTGTTAGAGCTTGTCCTTAGGATTTGTGACATGGATTCTTGTTATTCTTGATGTTCTTGATGGCCTTATGGGAATTAATTGCATGTTCTTATATTTAATTGTGTTTAGAGCTTGTCCTAGGATTTATGTGGTAAATCTTGTGATTGGTAACGTTCACGGCATTCTTGGGTGGGTTTATGCATGCTCGGGTGTTATTCTAGGTTTAGGGCTTGTCGTTAAAGCTTGGTAGGATCAAGTTCCTGAGGTTCTTGAATCGTTGTGTATTTATTCTTGAGCCTTAGCATGATTAGTGCTTGTGTTTAGGGTTTAATTGTATTGTTTCTTGGCTTATCCTTGATGATCAAGTCCCTATTGTTGTTGTTGTGAATTGGTTAGTGTTTGGACTTGATTTTGGGTGAAATTGGGAAAATTCCCGGGATCGGAGACGGGCCAAGAAGTGTGTTCCAGCGGGTAGTCGGTAGGGGAACGACCCCCCACCAGACCACCCACCGAAAAAGAGGTGTGGTTCCAGCAGGAAGACGGGCGGGTGGACAGCCACCCGCCGGTCCACCTGCTGGAACGGCGTGGTTCTAGCGGCGGGAGGTTGTTCTCTCGCTGTAACCCCCGCGGGTACGGGCCGGTGCGGGGTCGTTCGGTTTTCGCGGGTCAAACTCCATTCCCCGTGGTGTCATCGTTGATGTTTTTATGACATTTTGGTGTATCGTAACGTGAATCGTGAGTCGTGTCTTTGCATGTGGCCCATACCCATATCGTGTGGTGCCAGAGTATGGTTTATGGTAGTCTTTATGTGTCTTGAGGTCGCCTTGAGCGCGCTTGTTGCTCGGAGTCAATGTGAATGATGAGCCTTCCCCGATTATCCCCTTGTGGAGTCATTTTTAAGTCTTGCTTGTGTGTTGTTGTCCATGATGAAAAGAAAAGATATGAGATTGGTGGTAAAAACTGTGATTGGTGGTTGATGCACTGCGAGTGTTTGTGTGATAGGGCTGCAGCACTTTAGGTGTGTGGTGCTGCTGTACCGGTGTGTGATTTAAAGGCATCGTGGATACTAAGAGATCGGTGGTTATGTAGGAGGTCTTGTAGGCGGGGGGCATGCGTTGCCCCGAAGGGATAAAGATGTGGTGTGTAGGGTGGCCTGGAGGTACAGGTTGGAACTGTTATATGCTTGGAGAGGCGTAAAGGTTAGAACTTGGTATATGGTTGGAACATGGACATGTCGTGTTATATGCTCTTGTTTGTTACTGTTGAGTCTTATTGTTGTATTGTCTTATGGTCTTAGTTGGATGCTTGGATCTTTATGTGTCTTGTTATGGAAAGTCTGTGACGTGTCTTGAGTCTTATTCCTGGTTTTAAAATTAGAGTCGTTTAGGACTATATTATGTATTCCCAAGTCTCAAAATGATTTCCTTATATCTATAGGTATTGTACTCAACGCGTGGGAGTGGGTTACTTAGCATTATTCGCTAACGGTTGTGATACCGGATGTTTTTCAGGTACTGATTAGTTGGCCGAGAACGCGCTAGAAGGAGCTGCAGTTCCTAGCTTAGTTAGTTTTAGCTTAGTTAGACAGTCTGTGAGCCATGCTTGTACTTGGATAATGATTATGATTTATGCCTTGTTTAGTTAGTTTTATCCTGTGCATTTAGGTTCTCAAGCTTAGATGTGGCATAGCGCCCCAACACTTATGTTTAGCTTCCGCTTTATTTTGGGTATTAATGATAACTTTACCCTTATTTCATAAGCTTTAATGGTTTTAACTTATGCTGAAAATTAGGGGTGTTACAAAAATCATTAAAAGACCTGATGGTCTTGTGTTAAGCCAAACTCACTATATATGTTGATAAAATCTTTAAAAAATACAACAAGGATGATAATCAATTGGCTAAGACACCATTTGATACAAACGTTTTACTAACCAAGAATCAGGGAAAGTGTATTTCTCAAATAAAATATGCTCGGATTATTGGTAGTTTAATGTATCTAATGAATTGTAATAGGCCAGACATTGCCTTTACGGTTAGTAAAGTCATTAGATATACGTGTAACCCTAATGATATGCACTGGAAGGCAATTGTGAGGGTTATGAGATACCTTATGGATACTCGTGACCTTGGACTGCACTGTACAAGATATCATGATGTACTTGAAGGGTATAACGACGCTAACTGGATATCAGACATAAAGGACTCTAAGTCCACGAGTGGCTACGTGTCTACACTAGCCGATGCAGTCGTTGCATGGAAATCCTCTAAACAAACCGTGATAGCCAGATCCACGATGGAATCTGAGCTTATAGCCTTAGACAAATGTTGTGAAGAGGCTGATTGGCTACGCCATTTTCTTGAGGATATTCCTAGTTGGGAAAGACCTGTACCTCCAATTTGTGTGCATTGCGATAGTCAAGCCTGATTGGTAGAGTACGGAGTCATATGTATAATGGTAAGTCTAGTGATATAACCGTAGACATAATTCCATTAAACAACTTCTCACAACTGGTATTGTCTCGATTGACTATGTGAAGTAAAAGATAACGTATCGGATCCGTTAACCAAAGGGTTAAATAGAGAGTTGACCGAGAAGTTGATACGAGGAATGGGTCTAAACCCTTGAAATAAAGTTCTATAGTGGATACCTAACCTAGCTGGCACCTCAGTTCATTGGGACAACTAAATTATGGATCGAAGCGTGTCACTGTGGGGGTCTCGGACTCCCTTCCACTCCTCATTAGAACAGTGACTCCCGCACGAGGCTAGCACATTGATGCTTTAATGATTCAAAATGTCGGTTGACATGTGTTAGTATGTGAGATACTCGGAAAAGAATCACCTATGTGAGAGAGAAGTGAGGGTCGCTTCAAAGGAGAATTGAATGGGCTCAATTCTTTAGAAAATCTTGGAGAACCAGGAACGGTGACCCACGACAAAAATGGGTACAGTCATGAGAACAGAACGTGGTTGGGAGGTTCCTATGTGGGATATATCATCATCTACACAAACGACAGTCGTTTCAAAGACATCGTGTTCTACCGTACAGCCAGTAAAGTAAATATATCTTCACAAAGGAAGGTTCAAAGGTAACACCTACCTATCCTATGCAGGGATCAACCGTTGAACACAGTCATTTCGTTTTAAAAACAACCCCGAAAATCAATTTTCATTCATGTGGGAGATTGTTAGAAAATAGCATGAAAATGGCATAATAAGTGGCTATTTTGTGGTAAAAATATATGTGGGTCCATTTCCGATTTGGGTAGGGTCAAAGTGGATTCGGGTTCTTCGTAGTTAGATGAAGAGATTGATATATTGTACGCTCAAAACGGATAATGGGTGAATGAGAAATTAATTCTCAAAGTAGACCCATTTGAGTTGGAAAATAAGGTGGAAAGGCTTTGAAGTAGCCTTTGTCCCACATTGGTTTGGGAAGTGGGTTTGCACAACTATATATATACAAGAGTCTTTTTAAAGATTATTGAATTGTATAGCATAGAGGCTCTTCTCGTGCGCAGGGGTGAGAGGGGTGCAATGACTCATGTACGACACCTGCGGGCATGAATGTCGTCTCAAAAATTGACTAACCTTGCCACATTTTTGTAGAATTTTTTCAAGCTCAGAACCACTCAAGTTTGACCGAATGATTTACCTCTCATAACCCCTCGGGTACCATTCGGGTGGCGATTGTTCTGGCAGTATTAATTCTTATCAGTTACAGAATTAATTTCATATTAATTCTAATTTTAAATTTTAGAATTAATCTCCAGGTTAATGGTCATCTGTTATAGAGGTTACGAAGACTAATTTTGTTATCAGTGTAAATACCATGATTAAATGTTATTTAATCCTCCAACTCCTATATAAGTTGTGGTTGAGCAGCAAATTTTACACACACTGAAATCTAAGCTTTTCTCTCTCGAAACTCTGTTCAAACCTCCTCCTCAAACCACATGTGTTCATCCCGTGTTCTAGTTCGCTGGGTTTAAGTGTTTGAGTGCTCAAACATTAAACCTTAGCTTGTTTTATCTTGGAAACCCTAGGCTATAACTCTCCTAGCACCTTTAGGGGGTAGCAAATAATGTTTTAAGGATAGTGTGGGTATCACACGACTCAAGCTAACAACCTAGCCTAAAATCCTTTCATTTCGCGATTGTTATTTTTCCAGAAATATTATTTTCGAAGTAATATTTCATAACAGAACAGAGAAAAAAATGATTCGAGTCCACAAATCAATTGCTAGCCGAGTCCACAAGCTAGCCACTAATTGAGTCCACAATTAGCAATAAGGTTTCTCGCACAAGTGTACGTAAAGAAAGACATAAGAGTTTTATTGATTGAAAAGTCGTTTCAAATCTGTTATGATCGTGTCCTATTTATAGGCTAGGTAGAGGGGCGACATTATAGTTCTAAATACAATGGGAAAAAGAATCGTAAACCTAATCTAGAAAGCAAGTAAATATAGTATTATTTAGAAAGGGATTTAATGTGTTCTTTCTAAATACAAACTAGTGTTTTCTCTCTCATGCCAAACATTTTAATTAATGATGACCGAAAATAATATTGCTAATTTGGGTCTAATTTAATCTCCAAAATATGCACTTAAACAATTATAAAAAGCCTTGAGTTCTTCTTCATCTTTCGCAATTGGGTTTGACTTGGGTTTCCACCATCTTTGAACAAAATCAATGAAGAGTTGGTTGGACTTGGACCTTGTGATTGGCTCAACTTGTACTCTTAATGGATCTTCAGTAGACTGGGCTCCATCACTATGAAGTGAAATCTAAGAGAGTGAGCACATAGCGAATGACCCGAGAATCTGGTAGACCGAGGCCCGACCTCGAGGTTGGCTCAACAAAGGCTTAAACTTTGGGTTAGCTTGGCCAAGATCATTGAAGAATACAAAGTCAACACCGGCTATTACTTCATAAAGAACATCAATTGAGAATAAAATGTATGTGATACATAGAAGGTATTACTCACATTTTAAAGGATATACCACTATTAGTATTTTTTTTTAATCTTCAATGAAGATTGTGTCAATACTTGAAGCAAATGAAAAGTTGTAGCATTTTCCATTAATGTTGTACGAATTAAGTGGTGCAAGTTTGACTATGCGAAATTTAGCGATTATGGCAATAATTAGTTTTGATAACTAATTACGTACAAGAATAAACATAAGGTTTATTCATTTAGATTTGTTATCGCATACAGTACTTAGAGAATAAATTACATTGATCATAGTAGATACTACTCACGCTAAGAGGACTTATCTCTATGGTTCATGTTTTTTTTTTTTTTTTTAAATTTATACTTGCACCAAGTGGGATTGTAACACCCCCAAAACTAGACATAAATTTAAACATTTATCTTAAGAAATAAAGGCAAAGTCTAACCATCATAATATAAAAACTGCGGAAGCTAACATAAGTGTAAGGAGATGTCATGCCAGATCTAGGCCATCAACCTAGATGCACAGGCTAAAACAAAGTTAACTACAAATCCAAAGTCATCAATATCCAAAATGGGTCGCAGGCCAGATCATCTAAAACTAGAAAGATAAGCTAGTCTAAACCGGGGCTCCATCTAACGCGCTCTTGGACCGACTAACCATACCTGAAAACATGATATGATAACCGTTTGCGAATATTTCCAAGTAACCCAACTCCAACGCGTTGAAATACATATTCATATATTTTATAGATAAAACCATTTTGAGACTTGGGAATACATATGTATATCGCTAAACAACACTAGCTTTATAAATCATGAGGAATAGAAGCAATACTCGACTCTTCGAGGGATGTACTCGACAATACCAATCAATACACAAGAATATCAAAAGAATCAACCCAACAAGACAATGATAATGGAATAAGGATAACAAGTAAGATAGGGTAATCACAATCATCAACAGAAGGGATAATACTCATTACATTACACAATCAATCACCGACAAGGTTCTAAATCATCAAAGGACATAGTCAAACCAAGTCATTCACCGCGGAGTCATTGCAACGACTCGAATCATAGTGGATCAGTATGAGGAACCTCGAATTAATAAGCACTGCGGGGTCAAAGACCCTAGCATGGATTCCGCAGGGTCGTAGACCCGAATGAGATTTCCGCGGGGTCACTAAGACCTGATTATGGTTTCCGCGGGGTCAGAGGACCCGATTCCATAATACGCAGGGTCAAAGACCCGATTCAATAATTCCGCAGGACTGAGTCTCGATTCAATAATACCATTATCTCGAATCCCGGTAAGAAAAGCCCCACTATCCATCATACCGACTCAATCATCACCACAAGAGTTCAATACACAAGGAATCTAAAGATACAAAGCAAAGGTATAGATTCCACAAGACGTGTGTACAACAACGGATAAGCTCAAACAATAGCTCAATCAAAGAATCATCAAGATAAGGTACAACGATGTACAAGCGCACAACGATAGATCCAAGTGGAAGGAATTCAAGAAAGAGATACGAAGAAGATAATCCAAAGGCAATACTACTATATCAAAGGATTCCAACAAGAGATCACAACCAATGGATAAGCACAAATTATCACAAGGAAATCACACACTAGTACCAAGAAACAACATTACTAGCATGCAAGACAACAAGGTAATACCAAAGGTTCATATGAATATCATAGACTTCATTAAAATCCAACGAATAACAATATTGGATTATAACCACGATTCAAGACTCATAACTTAATCATAGGGTTCATAATACACCACTCTAGACTTACGAAACATCAATAAATACACGCAAATACTCGGGGATACAACAAAACGGAAGCCAACAACATCGGTACCAGTGGGTGGTTCCGGCGGGTGGAAAAGGTCCCGCTGAAATTCCACACCCTACCAGCGAGTGGTTCCGGCGGGCCCTAAACCACCTGTCGAACCACTACTGTGTAGAATGCACCGGCGGGTGCAACAGTGCCCGCCCAAAGAACCCGCAGGTACGCGAACCTGTGCAAAATAGGATTTCGGGGGAAAATGCCAAGAATGTGAAATCCAACTCCAAACTCATCAATACTCACATCCACAACAACTATGACTTGAATAGAAGGAATAGCTCAACAAATAACATCATACAACCCTAAATACAAGCTCTAACCATAACATAATCACAAGAATATGCATCAAATCACACATGATCATCAAGAAATACATTTATGCAAAGAAGATAGGTTTTGTTGGACATAGGGTTACCTTCTTAGCTTAGTAAACCTTCCAAACCCTCCAAGATCACTCTTGCAAGTCCTCCTCAATGTGATCTTCATCATAAACCCAAACCCAACATACAAAGGAAAAGATTTAGATGATAGAGTTGCAAAACTATAAAATAAGACTATAAACACCTAATACTTACCCTTCATATGCTTGGTGATAGAGAAATGTGAAATCTTGTTAATCTTCTTGGTTGGGTGAAATGAAAAACACTTTTGGTAGGGTGGGGAAGGGGAAATGATGTGTGAGAGTGTTGTGGTGAGGCTGAAATGTGTGAGAGTGTTTTTGACTAAGTGTAGGGGTTCAAGGGTGAGTGTCTTTAGGTTGTAGCTTGGGTCTCAAGCTAAGAAAATCTGAAATGACAATTGTGGGCCTCCTACTTTCATCATAAAGGCTAGAAAGAATATACCCTTCTTTTAAATAAAGGTTAAGGTCCAAAGGCTTAATAAATAAAGTTCTAACCCATTGGCCCTATTTAAAAGGTTAAGAGATTGGGTCCAAATAGCTCCCTTAACTAGATTCAAGGCAAAACTATAAAAGAATTGAAAAGGTAAATAGGAGGATTAAATCCATCCTTAGGAAAATTGTATGAATTAATTTGGGTTTACATGAATAATTTTCGGGGTGTCACAGGGATAATGTAATATATTTTTCATCAAGTTACAGTAATGTGGTGCAAGTTAAATAGGGTCATTAGTAGTGACATTAAGATTGTAACGGAAATAACTGTTTCCATTACAATAGTCTATACTGATGACACGTAGGGTATTTAAGCACAGTCCTCCCACTACTCATGTTACAGTATTGATAGGGAATATACCCCGGGCTATGGCGGTCCTCATACCCAATGCCTGATTAGGTACGAGTCGCCTCAAGACCTAGGTAATTTCCCGACATGAACCGACCGGAAGGCAGCATGTGACCAACCCCGGCCAAGGGTAAATTGGCTCGTTGCTCGATCAGCCGCTGCCTTCACTTTCCTGTGCTCTGGTCTGACCCAGGATGCTCGTCCCTGACCCCGAGCACGACTACTTAGCCAACCGTGCAAACAATTAACTAAATAGAAACATCCTTACACGTGCTCCAATCCTCCTCGGCCGACCTGATCGCCGACTGAATGGAGGACACATGGCATACATGCCGGCCCCTTGGCATGTGTCCCATAAACATCCTATAAGTACCCCGCAATGTGACGTTAGAGGGGACTTTTGGGCAACTCGACTATAGCCCTACTTAGCTTGGGAACCTCCGGCCTCAGGTCACATCCCAAGCCTAACGCATTTAGCCAACAAGCAGACCTCTCAAGGACCGTAGCCCGGTACGGTCTTGTACTTCATACATATTCCTATTAAGAGCGGTATTTTGCAACATCAAGTATATACTACACTATCTAGTTGCCAGGAGATGTAGTTGTAAACAAGAATATTTAACCCCTTGCAATTCTTGAGGCAATCCTACAATGAAGGTATCAACTATATATGGCTTAAGGAACGCTCAACCCCATCTCTTTTGCTATGAAGTTAAATTAATCATCGCATTTCACACGTAAAATACACGTTTATGATTTTGTATATGTCTAACAAATAGTTCATTCCTTGTCTTGTTTAATGACACCTTTTATATATCTCGTGCTAACACTTCATCTTCTAATCACAAGGCAACTATTAGCAAATATAGAAAGTTCTTCTTGTATTGCTCATTGTATTGCTCCCTACATTTGTATGAACTCTTCTTAATGAAATTATAATATATTTGGTTTTCAATACAAAAAGAAAGTTCTTTTTGTCTTATTTTAATTTGAGTATACATTTTATGTTATTCATTTATCCATTCCCTATCTTTATTTTGGGCTAATTAATTCAAATTAAACCATCCAGCAGATTTTTCTTCATCAAAACTTTTACAAAGTCTCAAAATCTACCATAAAAAAAGATTCATAAAAGTCTTATCATTTTAAAATTTAAAAAAAAAAATGTATACAATTCTTTGTTTAATACACCCTTATTACCCTTAGAATAACAACTCCCATCAAGATAGATCTAAGAAAAATCGAAGAAAGATACATACAACCTTTTGAACTTTGAATTGAAGGGAACTACCAATTGTATTTTTCCCACGTGGCCTGCATTTTCCAAACCCTGAATGGTCAGAAGAAGTTGGCTGTAAAGATGCAGAAATACAAAAAAAAAAAAGGTACACAAACTGGAAGAAGATAAGCCACCACTTGTAATGAATTTGAAGAACCCAAATGTTGTTAAGTTAGTGAGTCACTTGGAAAGTGGGCATATAATATGTACTACATAATGAGAGCAATGTTCAATGAACTTTGAGAAGATAACAAATAAGACTTTCAGCTTTATGTTAGACTAAAGTATCACATGCATCATATAATATGTGATAATAGGATCGACTAACCTCCAGCCATAGCTCTTTACACGGTTGCACGATCCGGACTGCTGCAGAGATAACGAGTATTTTGTCTCTCACTTTACTCAGCTCTCTCTAGATGGTGTATGAGGTATGTCATGTGAGCAGTGAGAGGACTAGTGACCTTATATAACCACTGGCCATCATTGTGGTTGATTGTCTTTAGGTCTCCTAAACCCTAACCAGACTCCTAATCATAATGGTAGTCTAGTTATTAGGTTATTAGTGTTGCACCACATATCAAATACTGAATATTATCATAACTTATCCTAATGTTATAATAATAGTAACGGATAAACGTTACATTCTCCCACTTGGTGCAAGCACTACCACTCAATAACAGAAAAACACCAACCATAGTGATATGTTCTCATTAGCACGAGTAGTATCCATTATGATCAAATGCAAACTGCCATTGAGCACTTAATTAGGAAACAAAACCCAACGAAATAAACCTTATGTTTATTCCAAGTCCCTGAAGTACATTTTCTCATCAATATGAAGCAAATGAAGGTGTACACACTTAATTGAGAAAATGTCTGAATGCCAAAGAATTTTAAACTGAATGTATATACAAATTCCATAGTGGGAAAAAGTCCCATTTTCTGAACCAGATCCTTGAATTTAACTGAAGGCATGCATTTAGTCAAGGGATCTGCTGACACCAACTCAGTATGAATGTGTTCAAAGAATACAACTTTATTTTTGACACGATTCCTAATTGCTAAGAACTTGATGTCGATGTACTTAATTCGACTCCCACTTTTGTGGTATTAGCTAGGAAGACTGCAGCTGAGTTGTCACAGTAGACTTTCAATGGCTTAGATATAGAATCCATAATTCTAAGCCCAGAGATAAAATTCTTTAGCCAAACACCCTATGAAGTTGCCTCGAAACTGGAAACGAAATCGGCTTCCATGGTAAAAGTAGCTATTAAGAACTGTTTAACACTTCTCCATGAGATAGCCCCACTGGCCACAATAAAGACGCACCCTGATGTTGATTTTTGAGAATCAACACAGCCAGCAAAGTCCGCGTCTGAATAACCGACAAGATCTAAATTGCCCGTCTGCCTAAACCCAAGCTTGTAACCTTTGGTTCATCTTAGATACCTTAGAACCCTCTTTACAGCTCTCCAAAAGTCTTACACCAAATTGTGTTGGTAACACCCAAGCATTCCAACCGCAAAAGCAATGTCCGGCCTTATACAGACTCAAATATATCCAAGACATCCAATAAGGGATGTTCTCCATGGATTCTTTCTCCAAGTCATTTTCCGGACATTGGTCCAAACTGAATTTATCCCCCTTAGTTATGGGAGCAGCGTTCGGTGAACAATTTTGCATATGAAATCTCTCTAAAACTTGTTTATATAGGTTTCTTGAGATAAACCCAGTATACCCCGGGACCTATCTCTACGAATTTTAATGCCGATAACGTAAGAGGCATCACCCATATTCTTCATATCAAAGTTCATAGAAAGAAATTGTTTCACGAAGCATCCCCTTATCATTGGTGGCAAGTAAGATGCCATCCACATATAAAACAAGGAAACAAATTTTACTCCCACTCACCTTCTGGTATATACAGTTATCTGAGGGATTTTCAACAAAACCAAATGAAGAAATTACCCCATTGAACTTGATGTACCATTGACGGGAGGCTTGTTTTAAACCGTATATGGATTTCTTAAGCTTACATACTAAATGCTCACCACCCCTAGAAGAGAAACCTTCAGGTTGTTTCATATAAACCTCCTCTTCTAGATCACCATTTAGGAAAGCGGTTTTCACATCCATTTGTTGCAACTCAAGATTAAAATGTGCAACTAATGCCAGAATGATCCGAAGTGAATCTTTCTTTGATACAGGAGAAAATGTCTCATTGTAATCGATTCCTTCTTTTTTAGTAAATCCCTTGGCAACAAGCCGGGCCTTGTATCTCTTAATGTTGCCTAATGAGTTTCTTTTAGCCTTAAAGACCCATTTGCAACAAACGGACTTGACCCCATTAGGCAACTCCACAAGATCCCAAACTTCATTGCCCTTCATGGAATTCATTTCATCTTTCATGGCTTCTAACCATAAGTCAGACTGTGCACAATTTGTGGCTCGAGAGAATGTTTCAGAATCATTTTCTGCCCCTATGTCAGATTCTTGTAGATACGAAACATAATAACTAGGACCTGTTGATCGCCTTATCCGAGTAAACCGTCTTAATGTTGGACCTCCACCGCCTTGCACAGGCTGCAGGTCAACTTCCTCTTCAGGAACTGGTAGCAGTTCTTGAATTGGTTCAGTCTGCATCGGCTCAGAATCTTGCTGTATATCCTGAGTTGGTTCAACCATTGGTTCAAAATCTAGTTCAGGCGGTTGCTGTAAGTCCTGAAATGGTTCTTCCAAAGGTTGATCCTCAACAGTTTGTGGAACCTCAACGGTAGGTGGTATATCTGCAGGCATAACTAAAGGAGCACTGCGGATAAGTACAACCCCACCAGATGACGTAGAAGGTTGAGAGTCAATATGATCGAAGGAAGGAACTAAGTCCTTAAACCGATCACTCCCACTAATCGAGTCATCTTCAAGAAATTTAGCATTCCTTGATTCCACTATCCTAGTAGTATGAGATGGACAATAGAACCTATAACCCTTAGAGGACTGTGCATATCCAATAAAGAAAGCGCTAGTCGTCCTCGGGTCAAGTTTCATCTCGTGTGGGTTATATATCCTCACCTCAGACGGACATCCCTAAACACACATATGTTGCAAACTCGGTTTCCAACCTTTGAATAACTCAAACGGTGTCTTATGGACAACCTTGGTTGGAACACGGTTTAATATATACGTCGCCGTCTTAAGTGCTTCATCCCACAACGACTTAGGAAGCTTAGAGTTGCTAAGCATACTCCGCACCATATCCAGAAGGGTCCGATTTCTTCTTTCAGCTACACCATTTTGGTCCGGAGAACCAGACATGGTGTATTGGGCAACAATCCCGTGCTCTTGAAGAAACTTAGCAAAGGGACCAGGTGCCTGTCCATTCTCAGTATATCTACCATAGTATTCACCACCCCTATCAGACCTAACTATGTGTATTTTCCTGTTACATTGGTTTTCAACTTCAGCTTTAAATGATTTAAAGGCATCCAATGCTTCATGTTTATGATGAAGTAAATACACATAGGAAAAACTTGAGAAGTCATCAATAAAGGTGGTGAAATATTTCTGACCAGGTATTGTCATATCAGGACAACATATGTCAGTATGAATAATTTCCAACAACGTTGTACTTCTATTGGCACCTTTCTTTGACTTGTTTGTCTGCTTACCCTTATGCAGTCAAGGCAAGTCTCAAAGTCAGTATAGTCTAGAGTAAAATGTACTCCATCCTTTACTAACCTTTTAATACGCTCAAGGGAGATATGACATAATCTCCGATGCCACAACATTGAGGAATTGTCGTTAATACTACACCGTTTGGTGCCGTTTTGAACATGTAAAGAATTGTAAACTGAATAATTCTTTAATTTAAGAAGGAAAAGACCATTAGACAATGTACCAGTACCAACACAAGTATAATAATGAAATAACTTGATATTATTGGTATTAAATTCAAAAGAATATCCGAATTGTACAAGTCTAGATACTGAAACTAAGTTCCTAGAAAAACTAGGAACATAAAATGTCTTTTCTAACGTCATTACAAAACCATTGTCCAAAACTAA
>NW_017616605.1:245000-434173 GCF_001879475.1 Ipomoea nil | reverse complement strand
TTCGCAAGCGTCGACAGCTTCGACAGCTTCGACTGGTGACGCAATCTTGTTTACAGAGAAGATGCTACACTCAGTTCCCGTTGGCTGTCTCAATTTTGTCAAATCCTGCAAAGAGTTTGCAATGTGGATTGTTGAACCAGAGTCAACCCACCAAGAATTAGTATTAACTTCTGACATATTAGATTCGAAACAAACAAAAGAAGATGGAACATACCCAAGCTTAGCCACAAGCCTTTGTTCCTCCATTGCACACATGGTTATCAACTCATTGATAGACCAGTCCTCTTTATGTGTGATGTAGGAAATCTTAAAAGGATTGTACTCCTGAGGGAGGGTATCAAGTGCAAAAAGCACCAAATAATCATCTGGTAGAATGATTTCCAACTCCTTTAATTGAGCCGCAATATCCCTGAGTTGCATAATGTGTTCACGCGTTCCCTTGACAGTGGAAAGACGCAAATTTCTCAACTTCATGATTAGAGTCATTGCCAAAACTTTTTTTGATTCAATGAAGTTATCATCGATAGCTTTGAGCAAATGTTTCGCTTTCTTAATGTCCTCAAAGCAAAAACGAATTTTTGTGGAAATTCGTGACTTAATGAAGATCACACATAATCGATTGGATTTCTCCCATCGAGCGCGAAGCTGCTTGGCTTCGCCAGTGCTTTCTTCAGTAACCTCAGGGGGTTCCTCATTGAGAACAACGTAATCCAACTCTAATAATCTTAATTGTCTGAGAATTGCATCTTTCCACTCCTTGTGATTATCTTCATTAAGGATTGGAACATTAATTTGTGTTTGGGTGACAGGATGAGTTGCTGCAAAGAATAATAATTAATGCTTGGTTAGAATTTTCGAGGCACAAAAAATTAGAGAGAGATACTGAAGTACATAATATTACCAATGTAAAATTATGCGAAAGATAAATTCGGATGCCATAAAAATTGCCTGTGGGCTAAATTTTTACGCATAATGAATTTACCAAAACTGAATGGTGGAAACGGAATGGGTGCAATTTTAATTTTTCCACCCTTAATGACAAAACTACCAAAACTATATGCCGATACATAATCCCTGTGGGCAAATTATGATCATAGTATGGTATTTCATCCTAATTAACCCTACAAATATAACAAAATTGCCTGTGGGCTAAATTTTGCCATATCACGCAGAGTGAATTACAATATTCTTGCATTAACTTTATGTGAGTAAAACTTAATATGTAATTTTGGAAAATTAAAGATGCTGTGGCTACTCTTTAATTAACCAAAGAACATAATCACATTAGCAAGAAAGCCTAATAAACAAACAGATTAAACCAAAATATGATAGACAATCCTTAGGTATACTCCCAGGAAAGTTGGTCGAGACGAAGCTCGGTTAAATACCAACTCCTTAGACAGAGTAGCGTCGCAAGGGGACTAGTAGCAACAAGGCGTTTAAGCCAGGGCCATAGAACTAGTATTCCTCCCCAAGAAACTTCCCTAATTCATGTGTTCTCATTTTTGAAGTAAAATCGTTTGAAAGATCTAAATAGTAGTTTAACCTATGGATAAGGCTTTGAATAGGGTAAACTACGGATATTTATGTACTTTATGTGCTTTAGGTACTTTATAAGAGCACGAGTGGAGTAATAACTGAAGAGTGAGTAATAATATGCATAATCTAACCTGAAAGGCACTAATTCGCCTACAAGGCACTAAATCATGCATAACAAATAATTTAGACCTAAAAGGCTCTAAATTTTTCTTAATGAACATGCTTTTCTACAGGCATAATTATAACAGTCAAATAATTATTGCAATAAAGAGATAAATAGCATGCTCAGATTATGCATATTACTCACAAATACTCCACAATTAAATTGTAACACTTAATACAATTTAAAATGAAAAACATTATTAAATTAAAATTCAACTGAAAAATTAAAACTGAATAATTATTCAAAGTTGAATAATAATTTAATAATAGACTTAATAAAAAAAATTTCAATTGGATAATTTAATTAGAAGAAGTCCAAATATGATGAAGATGTAAATCTGAATGAATTGATGTAATCCAAATATCAATTCAGGTTTGGCCCAAAACCATAACAGGCCCAGTAATTTTTTTTAAATGAGCCCAAGTCTGGCCCAATTGGGCCAGACCTGGTCCATTAACTTAATTACCATCATCCATCATCATCTTCTTCACGCAAAGGCAGTAGCACAGCGACGAAGCAGCCAAGCCAAAATTTAATTATCCAATTTCAATTTTTTTTTTTTTTAATAATGAGCCCAAGTCTGGCCCAATTGGGCCAGACCTGGCCCATTAAGCTAAACATCTTCATTCATCATCTTCTTCGTCTAAACACGGCAATATGCAGCAGCTCCGTCGAACAGAAGCAGTGAGCTCCTCATTCGGCAGGGAGCAAAAAATATCCAATTTTAAATTATTTTTTTTTTAATTCTTAATGCGGAAAATTATTTTCAGCAGTCCAGAAAAGTTAATTGCATACTCAAAAATATTTACACATGTATCTCAATTATATAACAAAATATATAAATGTGCAAACATTTAAGCAATTAAAAAAAAAACTAGGCAGAGATTATTTATGGCGACTGATACCAACTGTTAGACTAAAGTATCACATGCATCATATAATATGTGATAATAGGATCGACTAACCTCCAGCCATAGCTCTTTACACGGTTGCACGATCCGGACTGCTGCAGAGATAACGAGTATTTTGTCTCTCACTTTACTCAGCTCTCTCTAGATGGTGTATGAGGTATGTCATGTGAGCAGTGAGAGGACTAGTGACCTTATATAACCACTGGCCATCATTGTGGTTGATTGTCTTTAGGTCTCCTAAACCCTAACCAGACTCCTAATCATAATGGTAGTCTAGTTATTAGGTTATTAGTGTTGCACCACATATCAAATACTGAATATTATCATAACTTATCCTAATGTTATAATAATAGTAACGGATAAACGTTACACTTTATCCATTTAGCAAACCATATATGAATTTTCCAAATGGTTTTATCTTGACTGGAAAACCAAACCAAAACAAAAACAACCACTAATGACAAGTAGGCAAACCCTAGTTTCCGAACCTGTGACCTTTCCCTTTTGAATGGTAACAATAATGTTATCAAAACACAAGGTACTTGGCAAGTGTAATTTATTTGTTAAAAGTGAAAATGTTAAACAATAATTGCATACATAAAATACTTCTGAAACCTTCAAAAATTAAGTTCAGACTTTATTATTCTTTCAATTTCTTATATTTTCTTTCAAACATTTGTCAATTGTCATGTTTAAAAAAGAAATAAAGAATTAATAAATATCTATTGTTGCAGTTAGGGTTATTCTACTCCTATTACCAAATTTGATTCTAATTACCTCACTTGTTTATCTACTTTTGCCATTTTAATTTATTATTGTGTATTCAAATTCATTATATTACTAATAATGGATCATACTAGGCTCCCATGCTTTTTCACCGTATTTTATTTACCACATGATACTACTTTCTCAACCTATTGAGGTTCTGTTTGACAAATATGTTAATTTTTTTTTTTTGTCAGACCACGAGGTGTTTTGAGCCGGCCATAACTATAGGAGGCACGTTTAAATCCATACCATACTCAGACAAATCTCCGTTCGTACCAGGCCGACCCAATTAAATACTGGTCAGATTGGTTTTCCATATGAGAGGAGGTTCGAACTTCAGGACCTCTCTTAAGAGAGAAAAGTGCACGGTCATTCATGTCATAGCCCGAACCTAAAGGTTGCATGCACAAAGAGCCAATACCATCCCTAGGGATTGACATCATGACCTCCCATTTGAGAGAGTCACTTCGTACTACTGGACAACAAGGTCATGGCAACAAAAAAAATAATAATAATAATAATAAGTCCTTTAATTTATGCACTAATTGTGAAATTTTGAATGTGTAAACATCTATGCATTTTATATATTTATTTATTTTAATTCCATTTTCTATTTATTTTTTTATTACAAATAATACTGTAATTTTTATTAAAATGTATTTTAATTATTAAATGTCATTTCAATTCTGTTTTAAACCAAACATAAGATGAGTATAAAAAGTAGGTAGTACTAGATTTGTTAGTACAGTACGTAGTGGAGCACTAATCAGTAATCAACCTTTCTTGACTTTACAGCGCAAACGCATTATATTTTGTTTGTATTGATCTAAGGACAACATTTTGCACATTTGTTAAAGCTTCCAACTAATTGTCTCCTCAACTAGTCAACTTTTTGCTAATTTTCTTTATCATTAGTCATTACCATGATGACCCAATTAATTGAAAAATTAAGGTTGCACGTTCAACAAGACTTGGTCATACATCAGTAATTCAACATGCGTTTTTATTTTTTACTCTTTATTTTTTTTTATTAATAAAAGGGGTGGGTCTTGATTTTTATTCCTTTTCTTTCTCCAATAAAATTTGAACACTTGATCAGAGTTATACTCCATAAATACATATACCATTTTCCATTATAGATACATGGATAATATATTGATCCAAACCTATTTAATAATTCAAAGAAAAATCAAGAAAACACAATTTAAAAATAACATTATGGACTTTCCCATAAATTAAAAAAATTACAATATTTAAAATATATATATATATATATATATATATATATATATATATATATATATATATATATATATGCACACACATTTTAATAAATATAATAAAATATTTTATATTTAATAATTTTAAATTATATTTAAAAATATTATAATTAGATAACTTATTTTATTCTTCAATACAAGAGAGTATAGAAACAACTAGAAAATTTATTAGAACTACAAGAAACATGACAGAAATTGATGTAAACTAAGCCTAATCTGTTATGGACTGATTGATTGTTGTACCCGATGGTTGAATCACACGTATATGGTCTAAGAGGTGGCCTACCAAGGCTACAACTCATTCTTTTAACTGTTTTAAGTAGGGGTAATGAGCAGGGCCGGTCCTATCATTTTATAGGTTTGGGGTAGGATAAAAAAAGGACTCCGATTAATATATATTTCATGTCTAAAATTTAAATTAAATAAAGAAAAAATTATTAATATCAATAACTTTAAATAAGATTAACAAGTTTTTAACAATTTTACATACACAATAATAATCATGAAAAAAATTATAGGTGTTTTTCTTAATGCAAAATAATAAATAATCGTATAATGCCTTCATAAATAAATAATATTATAGTTTATAAAAATGAATAAATAATTTAAAATCGAGTAAACTTATAAACAATAACATTGTTATCATAATAAATAATAAATTAATTATTATTAAAATTTTATAAAATAATAATTACAAACATATGTGAAGCTAAAAATCTTTTTTGACTATGAGCAAGAAATTAAAATATTTCAAAACGCAATAAAAAAAATACAAAAAGATATGAAACATAATTATCTAGATAAAATAGTTTGAACATAAAGCATATTATAAATCACACATCTTTTATATTATTTATATGATTTTTATAAATACTTTTTCTTTTAAATAAATAAATTTTAAACTTTTTTAGAATAATTTGAATACAATGACACATGATAGAAGCTTCTATATTACATTGATTACATATTCATAAAAAGGTACACAACAAATTATCTTTTAATTTTTTTTTTTTATAATTCAATCTCAAAATATATCATATAACCCCCCCCCCCCCCCCCCCGTCCTATTTTTACGTGTCTTGTTTGGTTAACATGAGTTGATTAAAGTTTTTTTAATTTAATTTTTCATAATATGTTTAGTATAAGTATATATAAATTTAGAAACTGTATTAAAATTTTAATATAAAAATTTATATATTTAATATAAAAAAATTCATAATATGTTTAGTATAAATATATTAAAATTTATATATTTAAAAACTACATTAAAAATACTACTCCGTATTAAACACAAAAAATCAATAAAAATAAATTTTTAACATATACATTAGAAAATAAGCAAAGAAGTAAAGTTGAGGAATTCTAAAATGTGAAGGAAAGGATTGGAACACCGGCCTTTGATTATTAAATGAGGTTAAAATTCAAGTATCTTACCAACTAAGCTAATTCACCTTGTTATAAATTATAGAGAAAATTACTGATTTGGTCCCTCGACTATGAGGATTTCGCCAATTTGGTCCTCGACTACCAAAATTATTCAATTTGATCCTCGACTATAACATTTTTACCTGATTTGATCCTAAGTGTTATTTGCAAGTCAAACTAAAAGGCAATTTTGAGAGTTAAAAAAAGTATATTCCTTCTTCTTCCCTAAATCTAAGTCGTTTGTTTTATATAGATAGGTTATTTAATTTCGATAGCAGTCGCAGCTTCAATATGCAACCAAAGTGCCGTGAATCATCTTCATCCAGCTATAATAATCGAATGATGTTCAAAAATTTGCTGCCTTGTGCCAACATCATTTTCATCCAGCTATAAGCATCTCCATTTTCGAACATCATTAAAAACTTAACCGTGTGTGTGTGTGTGTGTGTGTGTGTGTGTGTGTGTGTGTGTATATATATATATATATATATATATATATATAATATTATATGTATGTATGGGATCCGGATCAGGTGAGGACCTAATCTTAGGTGAGGACGTGAGGACTAATGTTGTGCGTTTGTTTTTTTTTTTATTTGGATGGCCCAGATTTGAGTTCTTGAGATGACATGGATTGATCTTGTTTGTTAAAGTGGGTAGTAGTGTCTTTTTCTATTTTTTTAAAGTGTGAACGCATGTGTAATCCTTGGCCAAATTGGTTTCCTATTTTTTTGGATCATCACCGTTGCAATTTGGAGCCGCGATTTTTTCATCATTGATTGAGTGTTCGCCCATGCAAACTAATCATTATTTTTTATTTTTTTTCGCTCGTTCTTTTGAGTATAATATTGTCTATATTTGGATTGTCGTGTATATGTATAAATGCCTGGGTAGTACGATTGTGCATTCGTGTGTACTGATTGTGCAACCTAGTGTTGTAAGTTGTGCACTATAGGCTAGAGAGTTGTGCATTATAGCACATAGTTCAGTGCATCGTAGGACATTGGGATGTCCACTATATGATTTTTTGGTGGAGTTTGAATGCACAACAATAAAGTTACATACATATGTCGATGTCCACTATATGATTTTTTGGTGGGGTTTGAATGCACAACAATAAAGTTACATACATACATACATACATACATACATACATACATACATACATACATACATACATACATACATATATATATATATATATATATATATATATATATATATATATATATATATATATATTTTGAAGGTCAACCAATGTAGTTGTATTTATAGATAAACTCAAATAGTGTCAGGTGAGACATTGTCCTAGTATATATATAAAGTAATTAGCAATTTTTTTTTTTGAAGAATAAGTAATTAGCATATAAGTCTCAACATACTATGGATAAAAATAATAATGTTGAGAATGTTGATATGGGTGAAGATGTTTAATGATATGGGCCGCGGTGCATAATCGATTATGCACCGCGGTCTATAATATAACAACTGGTCGGGAATGCCGCTTGATTGACTATATGCAAACCAAAGATTCTATGAGTTAGTACAAATCTTACCAGAAATGGTACCTTTCAATTAAAGGATTGATTATCTCAACTAATTAAGGATTAGCTAACTATTAATTAAATAATCAATCAATTAATGAGAATCATTCCAAAAGAAATTTGTCTTTTTTAAACAGATATTTATCGTTTACCATAACTGAATATGAGAAGAAAATACAATCATTATTGCATGGAGCATGGTTCGTGTGGACCATAAATAAAAATTACATTTTTAATATACTAAAGGTACATTATTTATGTACGTAAGGTACATTTTATGAAAGTATATATTTAATATATTAATGGTACATTATTTTATATAATATATCTTTAGTACAAAAATAATGTATTTTTAATATATAAAAAAATGTACCTAATATTCATGGTCCACACAATTATATGGACCATGGTCTACACAATAATTTGCCAAGAAAGTAACAATAGGCCAATTAAGCCCTCTCTAGATGTCTTCACTTGATTGCTACGTAATTTGTGGGCAAGAATCAAAATCAATTTTTTTTTTTTTTTTATGGCTCAAATCTTCTCTTACATAAAGTTACACATATATAGGTGTTTTTTGTTTTTTTTTTTTTTTTTGAGGAAAGAGAGGCTAGGCCTCACACATATATAGGTGTTACACATATATAGGTGATATCGTAATCATTAGACTTTGATTAGAATCACTACAAACTTTTAAAAAATACTTCCAAAAGTAATACTATTGCCACACAGGTTGGAAGAAGGGAAAAAAAGAAAAAAAGAAAAAAAAAAGGTTAAGAATTTCATTATTGATTCATTAATCATTGTATAAGAAGTAAAAGAGTGAAGTATGTAGTATAACTCAAAAAAATAAAATAAAATAATAAGTGTTGCAGTAACACTAATGGTAGGCCACATCACGAGATAGAAAATAAAAATATTCATGGTTGTTGTTCTTTAAATAAAAATTATGAGCAAATATCAATTTTGGTCCCATGAACATGTTTAATGACAATTTTGATGCACATGTTTAATTCATACCAAATTTTATCCATGATTATTGTTTTAGTACCAACTAGTATTTTGTCCATGTGATGCACAGAATGAATTTATTGTAATGTATTAATAATATTTGGATCGATATATATTTATTTAAATTAGAACATCAAATATTATATAATGCAATTGAAGATATGATTTGGATTATTTATGTGTTCTGATGTTATCATTGCTTGAATTTGAGCAAATAATTGCTCAAATTAATAGCTAATATGTAGATGTACGCATGCAGCGCTGTAACTTTGAAGACTTTATTTATTATTGTTTAGTATTTTTTTTGATATAAATTAGACAAATGTGCTCGTTCTCTAGCAACTCAGTTATAGGAATGAATTACTATATTAATTCATTTGTATGGAAGATATTTTTTTTTTTTGTCTAGATATATAGCAATTCTGTCATTTAAAAAAACATAATATCAACGATTGTATTTACACATTATTGAAACCTCTTTGTAGACAACATTGGTAGTAGCAACACGATCTTGTCCATCATCGTCTAGAGCTAACATCTTCAGTCCATCAGGATGGGTGACTTGGGTGAAAATATATAATTGTAGAGTATTAGTCAATTAGCGATCCTTTTATATTTTAAGTCAATTAGTAATATCAGATTCATTTTCAGCCAATTATTATTTTTTTCTTTTTAGTCAATTAGTCAATTAGAATATCATATGCAGTAATATTTTTACCAAATTTCCCTTCCATTTTTAATTGATGATGTATAATATTATTATTTAAATATTTATGTTCAACTTTTAATTTACTTTTACTATTGTTTAAAATATACATTTACTATTTATGATGTAAAATATTATTATAGAAATATTTCCGTCCAATTTTAATTTTCGTTCCATTTTTAATTAAAATGCAATGATCTAATCATTTATTTTTTCATATTAGTCAATTATGGATCACTTTTTATTTGCAGTCAACTATTAATATTCATTTCTTTTATATTTTCAGTCAATTAGTAATATCATATTCATTTTAAGCAATTAGTCAATTAGCCAATTAGAATATCATATGCAGTGATATTTTTATCCAATTTTTGTTCCATTTTTAATTGATGATATAGAATATTATTATTGAATATTTCTGTTTCATTTTTAATTTTTGTTGCATTTTAAATTTACCTTTACTATTGTTTAAAATATGCTTTTACTATTGATGATGTAGAATATTATTATTTAAATATTTCCTTTTCATTTTAAATTTATCTTTACTTGATGATGTAGAATAATATTATTGAAATATTTTCATTCCATTTTTAATTTTCGTCCCATTGTTTAAAATTGTGATAGATTTATTACATAATTGTGATTTGATGTATTATACTAGTAATATTATTGTGAAAAATTAAAATGTAATGATCTGACTATTTCCTTTTCAATTTTAGTCAATTATGGATCATTTTTTATTTTCAGTCAATTATTAATATTCATTTCCTTTTCCAATTAACTAATTTCAATTCCTTTTTTCATTTTTAATTTTCAGTCAACTATTAATATTCATTTCTTTTTCCAATTTACCTAATTTCCATTCCATTTTTAATTGATGATGTAGAATACTATTGTGAAATATTTCTGTTCTTTTTTTTTTTTCCATTCATTTTTTAATTTACCTTTACTATTTACTATTGTTTGGGCGGGAAATCAAATAAATAAGATTTTGTTTTTAATTATAGTATAGATATAGATATATATTATAGATCATTTTCCATTTTTCCTTTTTTTACTCATAACATTATAAGTAAATTATAGATCTTTTTTTTTTTTTTTTTTGTATTTTTCCATTTTATAATAATAATAATAATAATAATAATAATAATAATAATAATAATAATAATAATAATAATAATAATAATAATAATAATAATAAAAATAATAATGATAGATATAAATTATGATTATGATTATTATTATTATTATTATTATTATTATTATTATTATTATTATTATTATTTAATTAATTAATTATTAATTATTAATTGTTTGGGTGGAAGAGTTTGTGCCAGAAAACACAAAGGAGTATTTTGTTTTTAATAATACTATAGACTATAGATATAGACTATAGATTAAGTGAATTAGGGATTATTTTTCAATTTTCCTTTTTTAGTCTTAAAATTATAAGTAAATTATTGGTCCGTTTGTATTTTTCCATTATTATTATTATTATTATTATTATTGATTAATTAATTAATTAATAAATATTTATTAATTGTTTGGGTGGAAGAGTTTGGACCGAAAAACACAAAGGAGGATTTTGTTTTTAATAATAGTATAGATATAGATTTTAGTCCACGACTATTATTTTAGTGCCAAAATTAATCACATTGGTCACTCATTCGTTTAAGACATGCTGAATGTGAAATTATTAAGAGTATTTTCGTCATTTTCAAATTAAGATCCCAATTTGAGCATAAACAAATGGATTTAACCTATAAGATCGATTCCAATTCGTAATTTTTCTCATCAAATTAAGGTAGGATGAGGAAGAGAACTGCAAATTGGGATCGATCTAAGAGTTTAAATCCCTTTATTCATGCTCAAATTGGGATTTAAAGTTGAAAAAAAAATGAAAATACATTTAAAAATTTTAGATTTCCGCATGTCTTAAAAGGAGGAGTTACCGGCGTGATGAATTTTGGCGTTAAATCAATCGTCGTGGATGAGAATTGGTATTAAAACAATAGTCGTGAATGAAAATTGGTAGCAATTAAACATGTGGATCAAAACTGTCATTTCGTTAATACTTGTGGGACTAAAATTGGTATTTGCTCAAATAATATTTATGGCTAGTTCAACTGGTCACAGAGTAAAATTTATCATAAGAGACTAATGATTGAGTTTCATCAGTGACAGCGTGAGAGTTTTTGAGAGGTTGGAAGAGCAACTTGGTGCCAAAAGACCACAAGGTCCTTGACAAAATACTCTATAATTTAATGTTTGTATCAAGATGCATTTCTTCTCCCAAAGGTTGAATCCCCAACTCCAAGGACTCCTACACCCCGACTTGACAAAACATGTGGGAGGATGTAAATCATGGTAACTCAGTGACTCAGCAGACACACTCAAATGCCGGGGTGCACAAGGAATCTACCCACTTTGGGTAGTATCCCCATGATGGATATATTAGAAACGGGTTCGGAGTAAACCAACCCAAGGAGGAATAGAGGTGACTCGGAGGACGACCTTGGAGGGAGGCGACCTCGGCTTGGGGCGGCCTCGAAGGGAGGCGACCTCGGCTTGGGGCGGTCTTGGAGGAAGGCAACCTTGGCTTGGGGCGGCCTCGGATGGAGAGGACCTAGACCTGGGGTACCTCGGCTGGAGGTGACCTCAGTCTAGTCTGTCCAGGGGTAGAGACGGCCTCGGCCTGGGGTGCCCTTGGTCTCGAGGGCTGCACGCGCAGACGTGGTCAAAGGGCGATCCAACCGCCCACCCTATTCTCGTGGGGCGGTTGGGAGGTAGCTTAGTATAAAATCCTTCATTATTGTCTTGATTAGACAACTAATCACATGTCCAAACATTATATCTACTTGTAATCTTCCTACAAACACTATATTAATACAAGAATTGTCTTCGCGACATATATTCTTTGCTTTTTCCCTTTTATTTATTCATTCTTTATTATCGGGTTTAGTAATTCGGGCTACACCGGGTTAATTAAATCCATCATTGGTGTTCTTGTTGAGAGTTGACGTATAAGCTCGATCGTGCTCCAAATTCTACTAAATATGACAAGGTCGAGACCCAACTCTCGTAACTCGAACGGTTCCCGCAACACTCGTGTCTCCCCGATCGGGGCGGCCTCAACGAGACCGCCAGTCAATAACGGACCGTCTCCGTGGGGTCGGCGGGGGCCTAAGGGATCGTCTCACTAACAACCGCAACGGCAGGCCGACTCCTACTAGCCCTGGGACTACATGAGGGAGGGGGGGGGTGCCTGTCATACAACAAATCGCCGCCACATTGACCCGCCTCGTGGAGGGGCTCCAAGGTGGTGGCTAAGCACCCCCGCTCGGTCCCGAAGCCTCTCGAGTGGCTCCGACCTCTACTCCGCTTACCTTGAGGGGCCACGGAGGGCCGAACACCTAGGAATCGTTCTCACGAAGGTCGCCGAGACGTAGCCCCAAGCCCAACCGCGATGAGAGCAAACTTTCCGGGTCGAACAGTCGGGAGAAACCAATGGTTGAGCTCCAAGCTCCCATCGTGACGCGTCGAGCAGCTCTAGAGGCGGGCGGACAAGCTTCAGAAAGGCCGAGACCGGCTAGGGCCGAGGCCGATAGCGAACGGACCTCCGGTCGAGGAATCATTTTCATGGAGGTCGCCGAGCCGTGGGCCCCAAGCCCAACCGTGACGAGAACAAACCTCCTGGGTCGAACGAACTGGAGAAACCAATGGTCGAGCTCCAAACTCCCATCGTGACGAGGTCGAGCAGCTCTGGAGGCGGATATGGACGAGCTTCAGAAAGGCATGTCTTCAAATAGGTAGGCGAGATCTTCAGCTCCACACCATAGCCGAGAAGACACTACAGGAGAAGGATGTCCGACCACGAACCGAGCCCGTGGTAGAGACCGAGGAGGTCGTCTTGGACCTCAGTCGCCCCAACCGCATGGTGAAGGTAGGGACCGGCTTCCCACCAGCCGAGACGTCATCACCAACAAGCTATCCATAGACCCCGTGATAAGGCCGGTGCAGCAGGGCAAGAGGTACTTCTCCAGGAGAGAAAGCGTGATGAAGGAGGTCAACACGTTCCTCAAAATAGGGCACATCAGGGAAGTTCTATACCCCGAGTGGCTCGCCAACGTGGTCCTTGCCCTCAAGCCGGCCACCTGGAAGGTGTGCGTGGACCACACCGACCTCAACAAGGCCTACCCCATGGACCCCCCGAGGGGCTTGGGCCACGACTATCAGATTATTCCTCTAAATGCGTGAGAACTCGAGCTCTATCATGAGGCCTGGGACCCTCCAACGAATCGTTGGAAAGAGTATGAGAGATCTGGAAAACCAAGGGGCGGGTTGGGCTTCCCAAGAGTCTCGAGCCGATATCATTGTTCCAGAAAAAGTGCACCTGGCGACCCCACCCCTGAAGCCCGAAGCTATCTTATTTTTTCACAAGTAAAAGGGAGGAGGGGGGGGGGGGGGGGGGGGGGGGGGGCTTGACCCCAAACATTGGCATATGTTCTCCCTAGTAAAATTGGCGAAGTCCAACCTCACCTGGCACAAGGCAAAGTAATCAAGCATGGTCACGACGGTACGCACCAGCCCCGACCTTGACATTCCCTAACAGTAGTATAGGGGGGACGCCCCCGCTCATTACTACCTAACGGAAAAACCTCTTCTAGGCTCATTTCATGCGACGACTTGGTCCGCAAAGCAACCCATTTATATTGAAATAAAGTGTTCTTCCACGGCAAAAGTAGCCCCGAGCTTAGTTCACCCTTCGAAGAGAGGGGCCAAGGTCAAGGGCATCTTGCCCACTTGCCCCTTGGCGAAGCCGAGGCCAAGCTGATGAGGAGGACCTACCTGGTCCTCGGTGACACACTCTACAAAAGCTCCTAAAGCGGCACCCTGCTACGCTACCTATACCTCGAGGAGGCGAGGTTAATCATTGAGGAGGAACACAGGGGGACCTGCTCAGCCCACCAAGGGGCCTACGCCATGGCTCGGAGGGCAATCCTACAAGGTTGCTTATTGCCCAACATGGCTAAGGAGTGCGTGGACTATGCAAGGAGTTGCTCAACCTATCAACAGTTCCAAGACGGCTCGGCCCGGCCGGCCACCAACTACACCCTGACCTCAATGAAGACAACCACCAGACCGACCTCCACCTCATTGATGAGAGTAAAGAAGTGGCGGTCATCCGTGGCGAGAATTACCAACGACAAGCCAAGTCCTACCACGACAAACGTGTTCGACCTCGTTACTTCCAGGTCAACAACTACGTCCTACGAAGGTGTGGGGGCAGCCAGCCCAGGAGGGAGACAAATTCGCGAAGAGGTGATAGCAGCTATGGTCCGTCCCGGCAACTACAAGCTCAAGACACCGAAGGGAAGGGGTAGAGGTACCCATCTAGCCTCTCCGATCACCTTAAGGGGCACAAGGTCTGACCTCGCTCGCCACCTGACGGAAGAGCCTAACGGCCCAAGTCCGGTGACTTGGAGTCGAAGGGCTATCCTAAAGAGGGCACGAGGTCCGACCTCGCTCGCCGCCTAACGAAAAAGACTAACGGCCCAAGTCTGGTGACTTGGAGTCGAAGGGCTACCTTAAGGAGGGCTCGTGGTCCGACCTCGCTCGCCGCCTGATGGAAGAGCCTAACGGCCCAATTCCGTTGACTTTGAGTTGAAGGGCTACCCTAAGGAGAGCACAAGGTCCGACATTGTTCGCCGCCAGACGGAAGAGCATAGCGACCCAAGTCCGGTGATTTGGAGTCGAATGGCTACCCTAAGGAAAGCACGAGGTCCGACCTCACTCGCTATCCGACGGAAGGGTGCTCGGGCCGAGGGGTACCCTTGACTGAGCAACCATGACTACCTCAAAAAAAAATCAAATTGCAAAGTTTGTCCATGGTGGGAGGTCCGACCTCCAAGTAGAACCCAAACCTCGGCCTGGGACCAAAGCTACGTTGAGCCCAACTCTCCTAAGACGAGTTGGCAGCTAGAGGCTATCTTGAGCCCAACTCTCTATGGCGAGGGTGGCTACCTCTTGGGCTCACCAAGGCGAGGACGCAACAAGGAGGCTATCTCATGAGCTCACCCAAGACGAGGACGCAACAAAGAGGCTACCTCATGAGCTCGCACAAGACGAGAACGCAACAAGGATGCTACCTCATGAGCTCGCCCAAGACGAGGATGCATCAAGGAGGTCATCTCATGAGCTGGCCCAAAATGAGGACACATCAAGGAAGCCATCTCATGGGCTCGCCCACGACGAGGACACATCAAGGAAGCCATCTCATGGGCTCGCCCACGACGAGGACACATCAAGGAAAAGTGCACGAAAGAAGTAAGGTGAGCTTAGAAATCAAAAGTTTCATACACGAAGCTAACGAGTTCAAAGTACATAGCAAACGTCTTAAGCATAAAGGATGTAACACCCCGTGTTACGGCCTCCAAATCTGGATTAATTATGAAGTTAATCCCGTTAATATATAATTAAAAAGGATTTAATTGGACTAGAATTCCTTTAATTAATTGATATGGTTAACAATGGACCGTGGATCCTTATCCCTAGCACAGCTTTAATCCCGTCAGGAATTGGGAAAGTGGGCCTTTACTATTCCGATTCTAGTTAGGACTCCCGAATCTATATATAGGGGATTAGAAAGCATTTAGAAACCATACCACGAATAGCTCTGCCACCCAAAATATTCCCTCAGGTAATCTAGCAAAGGAATTCCCCCTATCAAGCCTAGGAAGAATCAATTGGGAGGAGATCTTAGAAAAGAACCTTAGTAGCCAAGGGAATTTGATTAAGGGCTAAGAGGTAACCCATGTCTTACAAAATCTATTTTCCTTGCTATAGTTTATTGATTGGCTCCGTTGGTTGATTGAATGTGTGATTTTGTACGTATATCTTGTTAGAGCTTGCCTTTAGGTTTATATGGTGAATTATTGCTATTCTTGATATTCTTGATGACCCTGTGTAGTTATTAGTTTGATCTTGTATTTAATTATGTCTAGAGCTTGTCCCTAGGGTTTATATCGTGAATCTCGTGTTGTGATGTTCTTGGTATTCTTGGGTGGGTTTATGCATGTTTGGGTGTTGATTCTAGTCTAGGACTTGCCTTTAGGGTTTTGCATATAGATTTCTTGATGTTCTTGAGGTTCCGGATGCACTTGAACCATTATGTGATTGATGTCGAGTCTTGACATGTTTCGGAATCGTGTTAGAATGTAATTGGAATGATTCTTGGTTCAATCTTTGTTAATCGAATCCGTGTTGTTGTTGATACGTGTTGGAATGTGTTTGGACATGGTTTTGGCTTCCACGAACGAACATCGAACCGAATATTTACCTTCGTACCAGTGGGGGGGGGGGGGGAGCGAACCCCCGCGGCCCTGACCGTCAGGCGCCCGCTGGAAACTTGACTGCCCACCGGCGGGTGGTCCTCCACCCGCCGCCCACCCGCTGGAATGTGGTGGTGCGGTGGGCTATTTTTCCCTGTTTGTTGTTTTCCCGTGTCCCGTTGTACCCCGTTTGATGTTTATGAGTCTCGTATGATGTTTTGAGTACCGTTCTAGGAATTTGTATGTAGCATGTGTCGTTTGTTATTGTACCTTGATTGTTATTGTTGATTATATGATTGATTGATTGAATGATGATGGGTATTGTGATCATTGCGCAATGATGTTGAGATCGATGATAATGAGATGATTGGTGGAAATGAATTGTTAGCAGACAGCATAACGAGTGCTCGGTTATCGTGCTAAAGGCATGGACCACCCCTTAGGCTTGCTGGATAAAGGCTTGGATCAGGGTATAAACTCCGCGGTGCCATGTCAGAGCTATATGCGCTGACCCCTTGATTATAGTGCTATAGGCACGGATCATGCGAATGGCACTTCGGTGCTACCATGTTTGTGGACTTGTTGGTGGTTTCGGTGTTGGGCATGCGTGCTCCGGAGGAATAAGGGAGGCGATATAAGGGTGGCCTGGAGGTACAGGTTGGAACTGATATAAGGATGGAGAGGAGTAAAGGTTGGAACTTGGTATAAGGTTGGAAGATGGATTGTGTGCTTTGATAATTACTTGCTAATTGATTGTCATTGGATCCCATTGTTGCCTTTAATTGCTATTTATGAGCTTACTTGTCTATTATGCCTTGCAAACTTTGGATGCATGCTAGTATCTCTATAATATTCGAAATGTTGCCTTATTGATGGTGTCTCGAGTCTTGATCCTGGTTTTAAAGCTAGAGTTGCTCAGGATTATATATGTATTCCAGTTTCAAAATGATTTCCTATATTTATATTAATTGTACTTAATGTGTGAGAGTGGGTTTACTCAGCATTATTCGCTGACGGTTTCTACGACATGTTTTTCAGGTGATGATCAGTAGCTAAGGAGCGCGCTTGTTGGACTTGTAGCCTTAGCTTAGTTAGTACTGGTGCTGGCCTGCGTGCCTTGGCTTGTATTTTGAACTTATGGATTTTATGTATTGGTTAGTTTAGCCTGTGCACCTAGGTTCTCAAACTTAGGTGTGGCATAGCACCCCGACTCTAACGAATAGTTTATGCTCTGTTTGGATGTTAACGATGGATTGCGTTATTTATATAAGTTTTTAAATGTTTTAAAATTAGGGGTGTTACAAAGGAGGTCTAAGTCTAAGGCTTCCTAAAGGCCTGCGTAAGGTTGTCCATGTCACTCGGTAGGTGGATGACCTCTAGACGAGGAGTCGTGGAGCGCTCCCTATCGGGCACCTCCTGAGTAGCACCAGCATATGAAGAAGCCGTCGCCAAGGGGGGAACTTGGACATGGGAGGGGTCCACGTTGACGTCGACCTCTACCCGACCTCCTTAGGTCAAGGTTAGACCAAGCTCGGAGCTCAATCTGACCTCCTTAGGTCCAAGGCCGAGTCAAGCGCCAACTCAACCAAGTTGAGCGTGGGGGACTCGAATCCAGCCACTTCAAGGTGGCCACGCCGAGCTTGAGCTCGACCCTCTTGAATGTACATGTGTTGAATTCGGCTAAGGGGACCTCGAGCCAAAACAAGGTCCAAGTTCGAGATAATGACTTCATACATGCGAGACAAAGCGGGGAGACCAACAATCCAAGGCAAACACACGAAGGAAGCAAGGGGGAACCCAAATGATATGCACTTCATTCATAATACCAAGGAGTTCAAAATAATAGCGAAATTGTTGGAACACTAATCTAAGCCTCTAGAAGGGAGCTCGGCTAGGGCTGCTCAATGCTAGCTGGGTGCTAAATGAGGTCGGCCATGGCACCGGGTAGGTGAATGTTCTCTAGGCGAGGAGTCAAGGAGGGGTCTCTGTCACGTGCCTCTAAAGAGGCATCACCAACATGAGATGAGGCGGTCACATGCAGG
Source organism: Ipomoea nil (assembly GCF_001879475.1). Taxonomy (NCBI): domain Eukaryota; kingdom Viridiplantae; phylum Streptophyta; class Magnoliopsida; order Solanales; family Convolvulaceae; genus Ipomoea; species Ipomoea nil. Next base: position 415,453 of record NW_017616605.1, on the reverse strand, counting down.
GATGCACAAAGAGGGGTTGCAACAAATAATTATTCTCGCGGGTTTGAGGTAGACTTTCGGCTTCGGAATACTCTCCTTCGTTGACGAAGACTCGCAACTCGGAGAGTGGGGGACTGATGATGGATATATTAGAAACGTGCTCGGAGCAAACCAACTCGAGGAGGAATAGAGGTGATCGGAGGACGACCTCGGCTTGGGGCGGCCTCGGAGGGAGGCGACCTTGGCTTGGGGCGGCCTCAAATGGAGGCAACCTCGGCTTGGGGCGGCCTCGGATAGAGACAACCTCGACTAGGAGTACCTCGGCTGGAGGTGACCTCGGTCCAGTCCGTCCATGGCTAGAGACGGCCTCGGCATGGGGTGCCTTCGGTTGGAGGCAACCTCGGTCCGGGGTGCCCTGAGCCTCGAGGGCTGCACGCGCGGATGCGGTCAAAGGGCGATCCAACCGCCCACCCTATTCTTGTTGGGCGGTAGGGAGGTAGCTTAGTATAAAATCCTTCATTATTGTCTTGATTAGGCAATTAATCACATGTCCAAACATTACATCTACTTATAATCTTCCTACAGACACTATATTAATACACGAATTGTCTCCGCGACATATTCCTTGTCTTTTTTCCTTTTATTTATTTATTTTTTATTATCGGGTTTAGTAATTCGGATTACCCCGAATTATTTAAATCCATCACTTCACACTGTTGCTGCTGAATTTCGAACCTTGATCCTTTTTCACAAATAATGCCTATCAGGATGCATTTTTGTAATTACTTACGGATGGTTATCTCTCTCTCACACACATAGATTATTGATAAAATTAGAACACCTCCTCCGGGAAGAATCTGGGAACCAACATAAATACATAAAAGTGTCAACATAAATATACACAAACTATTTCAGTAGGTAATTGTGTGTATTCTGTACTTAGAATATGAGATTCTGTATATTTATTGTGTATATAAGTTTGTAGATTCTCACGGGAAGAAGGCTTTCTTTGTAACATCACCCAACAGTATAGCCCACGAGCATGGCACAAATATACAGTGGTTTGCCTTTACAACCCACACGCCAACTTTCACTCTCCACGTTTTTCTTTAGCTTAGTGCTATGGAAACCCAACACTTTTTGTTTACCCTTATCTCAATTTCTTGGCTGCATAGGCTTTGCCGCTTTGCTCTAGTTCGTATTTCCATATTAAACAGATTATATTTTGTAATATATTAAGTGCCGAACCCATCAACTTCATCTCTCTCTCTCTATCTCTCTATCTCTATATATGGCTATATATACTAATATACATATACACACACCCACACTGCACAGTATACGCACATACATAGCATATACCCTCAACTCACCCCAGCCCATCGTGTATGCTATGGCGAAACGACGCTTCATTCGCTGAAAATTTTGTATGTAGAAAGAGGTAAAATACTGACTGGGTTTCAAAGGTGTTTTTGAAGCACAAAACCGCCTTTCCGTTCCATTCGTTTTTATATTCGCTCTATAAATGCGGAGTTATTGCACAATATCCCATACTATATAATATTCTCTTTCAATTCCGTTAAGAATTACAGTTTTCATATCGATTGATTCCTCTCCCTCTTCCCTCTTCCCTCCCGCTAACACTGGTGCATTGTGTATAGAGCAGTACCGCCATTGTTGAAGGTGAGAGAACTTGAATACTTCTAGTGAATACTTTTTTATTTTGTTTTATTTTATTTTTCCATGGAATAGGATGAAGACATGCATGAAGACATTATTGGATAGTGTTAACCTATTCTCAGTCTTCATTCTGAGATACTGGCCCCAATTGAAACTGACATTTCATATAATATAGTATCTTCCATAAGGATAGGGATATCTGTCTTCTAAATAAAGAATCTTAGTGAGTAATTTGAGGGTATTGTTTTGTACAAGTTCCATACTTTTACAGCAGTCTAATATCATATTCTCTGATTCCTCTTCATTCACGTGCTTTCTTATATTATATGTGATTTTGGGTTTTTAAAATATTTTGTTTTTATGTGATATGGTATGTCTTAATGTTTTGTTTTCAAGAATATCTGTTATCTGTGTGTGAATTTCTTTTTCTCGTTCTGGGTTTTTGGTAGGTTAGGAAATAGGAACTAAGGATTTTCAAGTTTGATGTGTTTTGGCCTGTGAAGAGAGATGGACATTGCTGTGAAGCTAATCAAAGCAGCATTTTTCGTGCTGCTAATCGTATGGTTATTGGTGGATGTTTTGAGGCAGAAGAAGAGACAAGGCAGTGGTGATGATAATGTTTTTAGACAGAAAGAAAAACCAACTATTTTTGCTAAGATTACTGTTGTATTGAACTTTATCATAGCAATGGCTTACCTGGGATTTTGTGTTCATGAATTGTGGATATATAGAAGCATTTCTGTGGATGATTACTTCATCTCGGCCTTGACATGGATTGCAGCTAGTATAGCATCTGTCTATTCGTTAAACAAAAACCTCAGAGGAGATAACGGGTGGCCATTGTTGCTTATTCTCTGGTGGGTCTTTTCAGGGATATTTGATTTACTTTTGCTCGTTCTCCATCTTCTTACCGTTTATGATTACATAAGAGCTCCATCCTTTATCCCGAAGACTACCATCATTGATTTAGTTACCCTGCCACTGTTAATTGTACTGTGTTTCCATGCGTTTCCAAAGTTTTCTACCTCAAAGCAGAATGATGCTCAGCAGCCATTTCTTCAAAAAGAACGCAATGGCCCTGATGACCCTTTCTCGAGTTCTGGGATCTGGAGTCAAGTTATGTTCATGTGGCTTAATCCTTTGTTTTTGAAGGGGCGTAACGAAAAACTGACACTAAAACACATACCTTTAATTCCTCGATCTGATATGGCTGATCACGCTTCATCTTTATTGGAAGATGCCCTTCGGGTGCAGAAAACTCTTACTCCTTCACTTCCAAGTGCCATACTCCATACTGTTTGGTGGCCTCTTGCTGCAAATGCAGTCTTTGCAGGTAATTTTAAGTTCTTCATTTTTCATTTTTTTTCCCAGTTAAGACTTCTTGTTCTTAAAACACTTGGTTCTGTTATTTGATGTTGTAGGAGTTAACACAATTGCTTCTTATATATGTCTCTTGCTGATCACAAGCTTCGTAAAGTTCTTGTCAGAAAAATGTGATGATTCAAACAACTGGCACAGCGGATTAGTTCTGGCATTTGTGTTCTTCTTTGCAAAAACCATAGAATCATTGTGCCAAAGACAATGGTATTTTGGTGCTCACCGAATAGGCATTAGAATCAGAGCTGCTCTCATGGCATTGACATACAAGAAGTCTTTAACGATCAAGCATGGCGCTATGAGCAATGGAAAAGTCATTAATTTCCTCAATGTGGATGTTGAGAGGATTGGAGACTTCTTCTGGAACATTCATGGAATCTGGTTGCTCCCCATTCAGGTCATTTCTGCTTTGGTAATTTTGTACTTGAACTTGGGCGCTGCTCCCTCAATCGCTGCATTTTTCACGACAGTTATTGTGATGGTGAGCAATACGCCGCTTGCCAATAGGCAAGAAAAACTACACACTAAGATTATGGAAGCTCGAGACTTGAGAGTTAAAGCCACTTCTGAAACATTAAAGAACATGAGAGTCTTGAAACTGCATTCATGGGAATCAACATTCATGGGGAAGTTGATTGACCTAAGAAAAACCGAGAGGCGTTGGTTAAGGGAGTACTTGTATACATGTTCTGCTGTGGCTTTCCTCTTTTGGGCTTCGCCAACATTAGTTTCTGTTGTGACTTTTGGTGTTTGTATTGTGCTTAAAATACCATTAACAGCAGGCACAGTTCTTTCGGCTATAGCAACTTTCCGTATCCTGCAAGAGCCCATTTACAATCTCCCCGAGCTGATTTCTGTGATTGCTCAAACAAAGGTTTCGGTTGACAGGATTCAAGATTTCATCAGGGAGGAAGACCAAAAGAAATTGATTGGCTATCTTGGTTCCGACGCAACTGAAGTAGCACTTGAAATTGAGCCTGGAGAATATGCATGGGAAAGTGATTACCTGAAAAAATCCACAATTAAGATAACTGAGAAAATAAAAATCAGAAAAGGATGCAAAGTAGCCATCTGCGGTTCAGTTGGTTCGGGCAAATCAAGCTTACTCAGCAGCATTATGGGTGAGATTCCAAAGGTCTGTGGACTGAGTATCAAGACAAATGGTTCAAAAGCACTAGTACCACAAAGTGCCTGGATTCAAACAGGAACTATCAGAGAGAATGTGTTGTTTGGGAAGGAAATGGATAAAGGTCATTACCATGATGTTTTGGAACGGTGTGCTTTAAAACGTGATATTGAGATGTGGGCTGATGGGGATCTTACTGTGGTAGGAGAAAGAGGACTTAACCTAAGTGGGGGACAAAAGCAAAGAATTCAGTTGGCAAGGGCAGTTTACAGTGATGCAGACATATATCTCCTAGACGATCCTTTCAGTGCAGTTGATGCAAAAACCGGTGCTTATATCTTCAAGGCAAGTAAGCTCTACTTAATCATTCAGTTTTCATTTGACTTTTACAAGTTACAATACCCCTTCTAACAGCAAATGATTTTGCAGAAATGTCTGATGGAGAGTTTACACAGCAAAACTGTTATTTATGTCACACACCAATTGGAATTTTTAGATGCCTCAGATCTTGTTTTGGTAAGTTTCCTCGACAAAATATGAACTGTATAATCTATGATCTAGGCTATCTTTAAATTGATGCATTTTTGTGTATAGGTCATGAAAGATGGTATGATAGTTCAGTCAGGAAAGTATGAAAATCTGATAGCAGACTCAAGCGGTGAGCTTGTTAGACACATTGCTGCACACAAAAAATCTCTGAATCAAGTCGATAATTCTAAACGGTGCTGCTTAAACAAGTGTCACACTACAAACAACCTAATTGAAATGATAGAAGAAAGTGAGGAACTCACCTGCAGCGATAAGCTGTTAAAAAATACTCAGCACGAAGAGACAGAATCGGGCCGAGTTAAATGGAATGTGTACTCCACTTTTGTCACCTCTGCATATAAAGGAGCTCTTGTTCCCCCGGTCCTGTTGTGCCAGATTCTCTTCCAGGGGTTGCAAATGGCGAGCAATTACTGGATTGCATGGGGAACGGAACAAGACGGGGTTACCAGAGAGAAATTGATTGGGATTTTTGTCTTGTTGTCCGGAGGGAGCTCTATCTTTATCTTGGGCAGGGCAATTTTGCTTTCGACCATTGCCATTGAGACTTCTCAGCAGCTTTTTACTGGGATGATTAAATCAGTTTTCCGAGCACCCATGTCATTCTTCAACTCTACACCTTCAAGCAGAATTCTCAATCGTGTTAGTATACATACAGATCAGAAGTAACATAATTTTGGAACTTCTAGTTGAATTTGTTCTAACTTTTATCTATTGTTATTTATCAGTCCTCTACAGATCAAAGCACGGTGGACACAGATATACCGTATAGATTGGCAGGACTAGTATTTGCTCTTATACAACTACTGAGCATCATTGTACTCATGTCCCAAGCTGCTTGGCAGGTGTTTTTCCTCTTCCTCATCATACTTCCGGTCTCCATGTGGTATCAGGTAAACACCTGAGAATCATACAATTACAGAATACAATAATGTACGGGTTATATATTATAAACTCATGGATGGATAAGATGATGATGCAATAACAATTGGAATTGCAGTCATATTACATTACCACTGCTAGAGAACTTGCTAGGATGGTTTGCGTTTTGAAAGCTCCAATTCTCCATCACTTCTCAGAGTCAATCGGTGGGGTTTCAACAATTCGTTGCTTCAACCAGGAAGATCGATTCTTGAAAAGTAACTTGAGTTTCATTGATGATTACTCTCATGTTGCATTTTTCAACTCTGCTACGATGGAATGGCTTTGCCTACGAATCAACTTCCTGTTCAACATTGCTTTTTTCTTTCTTCTTGTCATTTTGGTGAATCTTCCAAGATCAGCCATTGACCCCAGTAAGTACCCCCCTTATAAACTAAATATGGTTTGGGTTCAATTATGATATCATATCACTATACAAAACTTGATTCTTGTGCATATAAAGACTTAATGAAGTCTGTGAAGTGAATCACCAACCGGAACAATTTCAAGTAACACCAATAACGGCTTATATAAATATAATGGTTGGTGCAGGCTTGGCAGGACTTGCTGCTACATATGGCTTAAATCTAAATGTTCTTCAAGCTTGGGTTATATGGAACCTTTGCAATGTCGAGAACAAAATGATTTCGGTTGAAAGAATATTACAGTACACCAAAATACCCAGTGAAGCTCCACTCATTATTGAAAACAGCAGACCAGAATCTGATTGGCCGGAGAAGGGAAGAATTCAAATCGAAAATCTGCATGTGCAGTATAGCCCTGACCTCCCTAGAGTTCTGAAAGGAATCAGCTGTACCTTTCCCGAGGGAAAGAAAATTGGTGTGGTTGGAAGAACAGGAAGTGGGAAGTCTACACTGATCCAAGCTCTCTTCCGGGTTGTAGAGCCATTAGAGGGATGCATCAAGATTGATGAAATAGATATTTCAAAGATTGGTCTGCAAGATCTGAGGTCTAGGTTGAGTATAATACCACAAGATCCAACTTTGTTTCAAGGAACCGTGAGGACCAACCTTGATCCCCTTCAACAACACTCAGATTATGATATTTGGGAGGTAAAATTTACGAATGAAAAAAACATGGTATATACCATGAAATATATATGCCACTTGATCATTGTTTGCTGTCTTGTCTCGACTTGGTTTCAGGTTCTGCGTAAATGCCATCTTGGTGGGATAGTAAGGCAGGACTGCAGACTCCTAGATGCTCCAGGTAGGTATACATGCAATAATATTATGTTTGTTTCAATTCAATGAATGTTTTTTTGAAAGTTTTAGAGAATGGTGCAGTTGCAGAAGATGGAGAAAACTGGAGCATAGGTCAAAGGCAGCTTGTTTGTTTGGCTAGGGTGTTACTACAGAAAAAGAGAATTTTGGTGCTTGATGAGGCGACTGCTTCGGTGGATACAGCAACAGACAACGTGATTCAGAAAACAATAAGAGAAGAAACCGATGGGTGCACAGTCATAACAGTTGCGCATCGGATACCCACTGTCATTGACAATGATCTGGTTCTAGTTCTTGATGAAGGTAAGCAACATCAGGCTAGGGGTGTCAAAAACAGACTGATAAAATAAATGTAGTGCTTCTTCAGTTTGTAGCTCAGGTGCTTTATATATATATATATATATATATATATATATATATATATAGGTCTAGTTAAATTACCCTCACTCTGTGGCACAGTGGTTGAGTAGGAGGGATTCATCCATCCTTACCCAAACGTCAATGATTGTTCCTTGGCTTTGGGCATGGATCAACCTTATATCTCCAGGCCAGCTGGCTTTGGGTATGGAGTAGCGCAGTCTTAAATCTTCAGGCCAACTGTCCTACCTACCCTTAGAGATGATTTAGTCACTGTGTTCAATACCTGGGTTACACTCTGTAGCACAAATGAACTTTTTGACTAAATAAATATGAAGACAGAAGGGCTAAGAAATTTGTTTGATGCAGGAAAAGTTTTGGAATATGATTCTCCTGCTCGGCTGCTGGAAGATGATTCTTCAGCATTTTCAAATTTGGTGAGGGAATTCTTGAGGAGATCCACCAGGGTTGATTGATTCATATCTAATTAACCAAAACTGCATATATTAATCCTCAGATCAGAACAAATTATGTCACCAGATCAGAGGCGCCAAATTTGTTGAACATGCAAGAGAGTCAGTTAGTATACTTTCCTATAATATCTAACAACCTTATAAAATGTAGCCATTAGGACCCAATGCTAATGACAACTGCTTCTCAAACTTCCTCTCTTTCCAAACAAACAAACTTTACTTTATACATGTATGTGTGTCTATCATTTAATATTATCGCTAACAACATATGTAAATTATCTACTAATACACATCAACCTAACACTAAATATTAAAACAAAACATGGCGCCTATATGAAGCGGTTGTTATACCATGGACCAAAGTCCACCTTGTTAACTATACACACATAATATGTTAACTGCAGTTTGCAGATACATAATCTGAATATCGTTATGGGCTAGGGTCTACAATGCAAGGTAGACACTCGTCGATGCTATAATTTGCCTATATCAATGCGGTATATGTAAACTCTACCAAAACGATATGTGTACCATTTTATTTTGTTCTGAGGATTGCAATGCTTTTAAGTTAGATATCAATCCTGGTGGATCTCCTGTAGAATTCCTCACCAAATTGTGAGTTGCTAAAAATGAGATATACTAGAATGCAATTGATCAAAAGAAGGTTAGGGATAAATCTAAGGCACTGATTGCTTTGAGTTTTGTTAGAGATTAAAATATAATTAAATAATTAAATGCATGGAGCAAAAAAAAAAATAAAAAATTTGATTGAATTAGCAATAACTGTTTTTCTTGCCGAAAATGTTGAATTCCCAATCCTAAGGGCCTCCGATCCCACATCCTGGTCTAACATCATGGTAATTCAGTGGCTCAGTCCGCCGTGTACAGGTTCTAATCGTCAATATTAACCGGCCGGTCAACCAATACTAAGTCTTTCACCTCTGCAACAGATTCATCTCCTTGACGTAGACCTTGGAGCTGAGCGAGCAACCAGAGGGTGCGAGCACAAGTCGTGGAACTAAGCGCCTACTCAATGGACACCCAAACCTACCGCGATGTATTCTTGCCAACGGCGAGATGCATCACCACCTCTGAAAGTGAGGAGATTAACATGGACAATATGGCTTGATCTTGTTGTATCCATAAAGCAACCGAAAGAGAAGCAAGAGACGCCAACGCCGGAGAAGAAGCCGCAGAGGTTGACGCCAGCGACGGAGCAGTGACAGTAGTTACAGTAAGACATGGGAGAGATCCATCGACAAAACCCAAAAGATTTTGACCTCGCAAGAAGGGTACTAACTGAGTTCTCCAAAACAAGTAGTTACAGGCTGTGAGTTTGAACAACGACATCAAACACGGTCCGCTCGAAAGAAACTCCAGCAGAACTGTCATTGTCACTGAACTATCATTGTCACCGGCCATAAGAAAAATCAAACTCCAGCAAAATTGTCATTGTCACCGGCCATAAGAAAAACCAAGCAACTGATACCAAATTATAACAAGATTCTGAATATTATTGATAATAGGAATGTACAAGATATATATACAAGATTAAAGTCTTATAGTGAGTACACAAGACTAAAAGCCTACATCAAACATAATGCAAAATAGTAGTAGATTCCTAATAATACCAAATGTTTAGCTTTCCTTAATTATAGGATAATCACCACCCATTCATTCATTTAATGTGTAACCACTGTCTTAATTTTCTTCTAACATTACCTTGATGGAGTTAATTCCATGGATTGAATTGCCATATATCTTTTGCACATTCATCGTCACTGAATTTGTTGGGCCATTTGGGCCAATGCCATCAAGGGTTGTGACACATAGACGTTTACAAACCTTCCTTTACTATGGTAAGACCGTAAGAGGAGATGGGATCATGAGACTCATTTGACAGAGGCCTTCATATTGGGCAATGTAAGTATTAGACATTTCCCAATTTTTATATTAATAAATTTATAAATATTAATAATAAATTATTTTTTATGAAAATAATTAAATAAAAAATATTAAAATTATTATATTATCAATAAACATAAATTTATTTTCATTTAGTTGTTAAAATCTCTATATGAATTGAAAATTAATTTATTATTATTTATTAAATATCATTATTATATAAATAATACATTTTTATTATAAAATATATGCATATCTTTATAAATCTTTTTACAAGTTAAATGTTAACAGTTACAATTAATTTTATCAAATTAAATAACAAGTATAATCTATCTGCTGGTCAATATTTTAACACAATTTGCTAGTATAGTGAACCCCTTTCGAAGTCCACAAATTGAGGATAATATATATTGGCCAAAAACTTTTTAGATGTCACAGTAATACAAGAATTGTAATCAAAATGGTAAATTAAATTTTTATTTCCTGATTTAGAAAGTAAATTCGGGTGGGAAAATTACTTTCTATATATATTTTTTAAAAAAAGTTATTGTAGATTGCATGGGCTTAACTCATTGATTAAATAGACAACATTTGACACCTGCACTAAATGTTTAGAGATTTTAACAACTAAATGAAAATAAATTTATGTTGATTGATATAATATCATAATTTTAATATATTTTTATTTAATTATTTTCATAAATAATAATTATTATTAATATTTGTAAATTTATTAATATAATTCCAAACATTTAAAAATGTAAAATATAAAAATTGGGAGATGTCTAATATTTACGTACATTGCCCAATATGAAGGCCTCTGTAAAATGAGTCTCATGATCCCATCTCCCCTTACTATATAGTAAAGGAAGGTTTGTAAATGTCTACCCTTGATGGCATTTACCCAATAAATTCAGTGAAGATGATCTCCAAAAGATATATGGCAATCCTCTTCAAAAAAAAAAAGAAAAAAGAAAAAGAAAAGAAAAGAAAAGAAAAAAAAGATATATGGCAATCCAATCCATGGAATTAACTCGGTAACCAAAAGCTTCTTACACTCTCCCAAAATTTTGATAAAATATCTACAAACTCTAGAGCCTTCTATACAGAACATACATGTAAAAAATTTCTTGAAATAGTGTGAATTTATTTCCAAAAAATAAAGTCCATGGTTTTTACCTTATGATTTCCACATAAAAATTCTCATGTCTATTTCATTTTCTCCCAAATTATTTTTCACGAACTATTTAAATTTATTTTAGAGTTCATATTTGACCAATGTACATAAAATCAATATTGTCACCGTTTGAGGAAATTATATTGGTACAAAAAGTTGTATACTCCACCAAAGTAGACTTGTGGGAAAGGAAATATTAAGCATGGACTGCTAAATAAGTAGTTCCACCCTCTGTGGGTGGCTGAACAAGCTATTCCCCCACCTTAATCAAAAGTTGTTGGATAAGTAGTGCCTCTTCTCAGGGCTACTGAACAAGTAGTGCCCACGTCCTAACTAGGTTGCTAAATAAATACCACTCAAACATATTATAGTGCTTACTCTTTAGTTTGGTTGTTGACTGTGATTATATAAAATATATATATATATATATATGCACAAATGGTTGTAGGTCTCAACACCGGTGTTCCTTGGATCATGTGTAAACAAGAGGATGCCCCCGATCCCATGATAAGAAACCTCATCTCGGTCTCTTCTTATTTGAGTATGAATCCATGAAAATTTGATGTCCTTTAAATTATTATGCCATAGTGTCTGCAAGAAAATAAATATAAAGTTAGTTTCATGAATTTGCCAACTTCCACATGTACTATCCTATATATGACAACTATTGGCCAGTTCAGAAGGTATGTATTGGTATTCTTTTACATTTTCACATTGCACTTGTTGCCCTTATACAGCTGCTACCTTATCCTGGTGGTTTCTTAAGAATTACAAAAATTATTGTATGCATGATGGCAATTTGGCATTTCAGTAGTTTAATATGCTTTTGAATAAGCGGTATACTATACATCAAGAATGTTATGTTTCATTTCAGAATTCAGAGGCCGGCATGCTTAACTGCTTTTAGTTTCACTTATAAGTTATAGTTCACTTTGAAACTATTTAGCTATAGTTTCATTTCATCTCTGACTGTGCAAATGGTTACACTAGTAAGTTCTTGCACTTCATCTTCGTTACTCTCTCTTCCCATTAATTGTCACCTGTGTGTATCGACACTTGTGCTTTAAGGGAAAATAGGCACTTAACGTTTTAGATCGACGCACATTAAATTAAAAAAAAAAAAAAAATCTCAACTGAAAAACTAATGCGCCTTAAAGCACTAAAACCACGCACTTTAAGAAGGAAACCAAATCTCAACTAAAAAACTAATGCGCCTTAAAGCACTAAAACCACGCACTTTAAGAAGGAAACCACACACCTAAAGCTTGACCTAGACACAAAAAGATCAAATTGCCACCACATTTTTTTTTTAAGTTTTCTTCAATCTGGACTATTGATTTTGATTAGATCAAGAGCTGAGATTAAACCTCATCTTTTACCTGAAGCCTATTACCTTTGATCTCTCTCTCTCTCTCTCTCTCTCTCTCTCTATATATATATATATATATATATATATATATATATATATATATATATATATATATATATAGAGGCGGACCCACAGTGGGGGCAACTGCCCCCACTCCCCCACCCCCACCCCCACCCCCACCCCCACCCCATACTATATATATTGTATATATATAGGTCCTTATATAGATAATATAAATATACCAAGTTTTAAATAGAAGTTAATCTAACTTGGATGGTAAGACTACTTATTCTTATATGGATAGGCCAGGGTTTGAAACCTGCAAAGTTTATGCTTGCTTTTGAATTCTAATTGTTTCTTCTTTTCTTTTTTGGTAACATTGTGACTTCTTCTCTATTTTATCTCTCTCTCTCTCTCTCTCTCTCTCTCTCTATATATATATATATATATATATATATATATATATATATATATATATATATATATATATATATATATATATATCGGACCAGATATATATACAAAGGATCATATGAGGTCATATTTCTACATGTGGTCTGTGGTCGAAATCTGACATTTGATTTTAGTTAGATCTATAATTCTTGTTTTTTGGTTTATTTATTTTTTTCATTTTTCATGCCATCTTGATCTAGGGGCTCATTAGTCTTTGCATTTTCGTTTCCTTTTTTTTTTTTTCGGCTGATTTGCCATAGTTTTAGAGATATTAAATTTGGTAATTAAAGATATTCTTCATTCATATTTATATACTGCCTCTTTTTCATATTCTTTGTTTGTGTTTTGGCGAAGATTACAGACTCTTTTATTTATTCATGCTTCATTCTCTGTGCTATGAATTCTCCAGGTTTGTGTTTTCGTTTGTTTTAATATATAAGTATTGTGTAGCTTTTTATTGTTTTTTTTTTTGTGCATTTCTATTTTCGCTGGCTTCATTCGTCTTGTAGCGTTGTATTGTTTTTAAATCTATTCATTGTCTTCATTTTGTTTTTTTATTGGGATGGTGGGTTTCATATAGGGGTGTCAAAGTGGGCCGAAGCCCGCGGATTAGCCCGCACCCGCCCCGTAATGGGGCGGGTTAGGGCCGCAAGAAATTAGACTCGCGAAAATGCGGGCCTAATGGGCATGGTCCGTGGAGGGCCAGAGCCCGCACGGGCAAACCTGCACGGGTTGCGGGCCGGCCCGCGGGCCATGTCATATTTAAAAAATAAATAAATATATTATATATATAATATCTTTTTTTTTAAAAAAATCATATATATAATATCTTAATTCTTAGGCAATGTGTAGATCTAACTATCTAAGAGTACGTAGAAGGGGAGAAATCCAATAATTCAATAATCCTTCGCCAATTCTTAATTTAATAATTCCTAGAGTACGTAGTTCTTCAGTTCTCCCGTCACCATCCGCCTCCAACTCTATCAAATAATTACTAAAACTAAATCATCAATTCATACATATTTATGAATTACTAAATCGCCTCCAAGTCTAGCAAACATACATATTTATATATGTGTTATACACAGACGGGAATTGTAGAGGGAAAATCTGAAGCCGAGAGAGAAATCGAGTGTGCTGTTGAACCCGTGATTTGATCACCCGCCTACAGTTCTGTTGAACGCGCGGTATCGATCCGGGTGATTTGGGCGAGATTTATGGATTTTATGGAGGTTTCCGGTGCCATATTTCAAGCGGTTTTAACATGTTTATATACTATTTAATATTTTTTTTTAAATTTAAGTAATGGCCCGCGGGCCAACCCGCGAGACCCGCAAACCCGCATGGGGCGGGCTTGGGTTGTATAGTTCCAAGCCCACGGGCTTCACGGGCCGGCCCGTATTGACACCCCTAGTTTCATATATATAAAATGTGTCTGTTATTTTTTTATTTTTTATTTTTTGTGGGTGTGTTGGTGTGTTTTTTTGTTTTTTTTTTTTTTGGTTTCTTATTCTAATTTAGATATATACCTAATCTACGGTTTTAGATATATCTAATTTCCATCTCTTTCTTTTGTTGATTTTACATCATGTCTTGCATGTGTTGTTTGAGTTTTTATTTTATTTTTTATTTTTATTTTATTTTTATAATTGTATCTTATTCTCATTTTAGTCTTTTGCAATACCAATTACCCGTTTTTTTTGGAGTAAACAATTTATTTATTTATTTATTTATTTTGTGTAATTCTTATTCATTTGCGTTTTTTTTTTTTTGTTCAATTATGATTTATTGTAACCAGGAAGTTCCTTTTTCTTTCTTTTTTTTTTTTTTTTTATGGGTTTTAACGTTCTGGTTTGTGTGGTGTTACCAGTGTATTTTCTGTGTAATTATAATATTTATTTATTTATTATTATTTTTTTTTGTTTTTTTGTTTTTTTTGTTTTTTTTTTTGTTTTTTGTTTTTTTTTTTTTGTGGTGGGTGTGTTTGATAGGTAATCTGCAGGTATAAGATTATTAATTGTGCAATCAGTTTGGTTTTACCATGCTGTGTTTGTTTGTTTTTTTTTTTTTGTTTTGTTTTATTTTGTTTTGTTTTGTTTTGTTTTTTTTTTTTTTAATTATGGTTTATTGTAACCAAGAAGTTCCTTTAAAAAAAACGTTTTTAACGTTCTGGTTTGTGTGGTGTTACCACTGTATTTTCTGTGTAATTATAGTATTTATTTTTTTGGTTTTATGGTGGGTGTGTTTGATACGTAATGTGCATGTATAGGCTTCTTAATTGTGCAATCAGTGTGGTTTTACCATGCTGTGTTATTTTTTTTAAAAAAAGTTTTTAACGTTCTGGTTTGTGTAGTGTTACCATTATATTTTCTGTGTAATTATAGTATTTATTTTTTTGGTTTTGTGGTTGGTGTGTTTGATACGTAATGTGCATGTATAGGCTTCTTAATTGTGCAATCAGTGTGGTTTTAACATGCTGTGTTCGTTTTTTTTTTTCATTATTTTTGTGTTTGATGCGTGTGAAGTTCGGTCGGAATCTCTAAACGCTTGTGTTATGGACGTGTCTCCCGGTGGGACGAAGTACTGGACGCCTTCGTCTGACGAGGCTGTTAGGCCTTTTGAGGGTCAGCTTTTTCCTTCTCTTGCTCATGATATTGCTTTCCATCGACAATATGCGTCTGTTGTTGGTTTTGATGTACGTCGTAGTTCAGTGCGTAAGAATAGGGACGGTGTTGTCGTAAAAAACTTGTTGGTTTGTTCACGTGAGGGATTCAAGGGTAGGAGTCTGGGCATGTACCATTTGTTGGGAATGATGCGTTGGATGAAGCTCCTTTGGCTCAGAAGCATCGACGTGTTTCTAATAGGGTGGGTTGCAAAGCGAAGTTGTTACTGAAGATGGTTGATGATGGGTTTTTTATTGTCAAATGCATTGAGCACCGCCATAATCATTGTTTGTGCTCGGATGCGGCTAAGTCTTTCCTGCGGGTTAACCGTAAGATGGATTTTCAGCATCAAACTTTTCTTCTTAAGTGTGCCAAGGCTAATGTTGGGTCTAATAGGTTGTTTCGGTTGGCTAGGGAGTTTGCTGGTTCTTATTCTAATGTTGGTGCAACATGCGTTGATTTTAAAAATTTGAAGCGTGATTTAATAGCCTATATTAGCACTTCAGATGCTCATATTGTTGTTAAAAAATATGTTAAGTAGTTTATTTTTTATTTTTTATTTCTATTACATTTCTTACCACCATCCAGCCATTGTCAATTTACCTTAAACTGAACTGCACATTCTACTTCAAAACATGTACAACAATTTCGCTGATGCACAGTCACAAACACACACAAAAAACCCACAAATGCACATTTTTGTAAATCTGATATGCACAAAACATTAAAACTATAGCATAAATCCTCATTCTTTGAATCTTCAAACAACGCCCCACCTAAAGATATCCAAAACCATGTACACTTTAAATCCTAATTCGTTCGTTGCAAACCGTAATATACACAACAAAAATTGTTCTATTAACGTATCTAATTTAAATTTCTGTCTAATAATAAAAAGCCATACGTGTCCAGAGTTTCCTTTCCACCAAAAAAAAAAAAACACGCTTTCAAGTCAAAAACATATGTTGTCACGGATTCAATATATCTCACAAACCAAAAACGCTTAATCACACCCATTCTTCTCACGTGTATTGAAACTGTGGTGTGCTCGCGATGTTACGTGCATGGTGGTCATTACACTCACTAAGCAATATTTCCCTAATGTATTTGACTCGTAGCTCTTGGAGTGCTTTTTTATTCTATTGGGCTCCAGAAGTTCGACTATTGTTGATTTCCCTGTGGCATAGATGTCATCTAGGAAGGTAGAGAAGAGGTCTTTCTGCACAAAGTTGCAGTTAGTTTAGTGCCCTAGTAGTTCACAGAATGCTAAATAAAGGCAAAGCACAAATGCACATCAAACGCTGCACAAAAAACTTTTTAAAAGTCCCTGTGCACATCACACTACTATCAGAATGCACAATCAGTCTACTTGAAATTCTGCCTGGGCAGTTTTCTCTACAGTAACGGAACTGCACAGAAATGAGGCCTAACTATATAATATCTCATCAAATTTTGTGGTGCACTAATACTTATTTAAACATTTGAGAAGTAGTCTCAAACCGCTCAGGTCAACAGTTTCATTCAATTTAGTAGTTGTCCAATGTTGCCATATTTTTTATTCTTATTAAATTATTACTTTTAGAAATACTTTACGCCAATAGAACAGTAAATGTATCTAATATATTAGCACATAAAAGAGTTCGGCCACTAACATCACTGTTGCACATATAAAAAACCATCACACATTTATACACAAACCAACACTTAGCACAAACGGTCATCACAAAAAACCACACCCATAATGCACTGAGCGATATCTCATCCATACACCCAATTCAATGCACAGTATAATTGTACCAAAATGCACACAAAACTACTACACTCCAACAGATACTTCACACTTTCGTTACACACAAATGCACACATCAACCCCATTTGAAACTATTTTTATAATCGTGTTTCTCCTCAGCAGCCCCCACCCCAGATGCACATACGACATTAAAAAAAAACACTTTTTCACTTGTTTCTAAACGTTTACTACGATTGACAATGTTTTCCACCCACTGACCATTGCTACAACAACACTAACAGACTCGCACTCCTACTACAAAATAATATTAGTGTACACAGCAAAAAACCCATCAATTTACCATTCTCTGCTTCTCCATAAACTGACAAAATCAACCATTCATTCAAATATTTATATATGAAATAGTTAGAATGTTTTATATGAAAGTTAATTGTTTTTTTTTTTTCCTCCAGCTTTTTTCCCCCAAAACCCCCTACTCTCGTTTGTGCATCGTCGAAACGCAAAAATCATGGCCGCCTATTTTGATTTCGTTTTACATCTTCTCACTGGGAACCCTAATTTTCCCATTATCCTCTACCAAGCACAGTGTGAAGCGTAAAGAATTAGGGGAACCACAATAAAACAAAAGTAATCCACGTACCGATTCTTCTCGTCGCCTCTAAGGACGTTCGCCGTTTGCTTCGTCGATTAGCTTCGCCGACCATGGATTTCTGATCTAATCGCCACCACCAACTCTGTAATCTCTCATCTCTATTTTCGCAGCTTCGTTCGACTACTCTATGGCAGTCAACTTCAATAACAAAGGTAAATGCACAAATATGGTTTGTGAATCGTGGCCGAAATCGTCTCAGGAAACTGAAGCTCAATGGGTCGAGAATCACGGTAGTTTCCTTGGTTGAACCTTACACGATCTTTGCCCTTTTACTTTTTAACCCCTACCGTGATTAATTACTCATCTTACGCTAAGGAATATACGTTTTTAATTCCTCATGTCTGCGCAATCTTAACCGTTGATCAACATAATTGTATGGCCTAAAATTCTCCACAGTCCTCATGTGGGATACCATCCTCACTTGATCTTCACCCTATATATATATATATATATATATATATATATATATATATATATATATATATATAGAATAACAATCGTATAGGAACTCATTTTTAAATAAGAACTTGAGAACTAATCTGAGCCATTTATTTGAATCAATCTGTCAGGGGTAGGTTGGTCAGTGGTAGTCTTAGGATGCGTGTGAGAGTGAGATGTTAGTGTGCAGGTGAGATTACACCGCTGGTTTTTCGTTGCCTTTGTTCCGCTCGAGTACTGCACCGGAGCTCCCGCCCTTCGTATTTTCGCTATCCTAGGAGTCTACCGTGTGTCGTCTTCGTCGATTGAGTTGCCTTCTGCGATGGCTGGCTCTGATGCTCGGAACCCTAAGCGCCCACAACCGACCACCACGTCCGCCGCTGCCCCAGGTCGGTTCCCCCCCCCACCCCCCCCCCCCCCCCCTTATTTCTTTTTTTTTTTTTATATATGATTTGTGTATTTGTTAAGCGGTTGTTGGGTATTATTGTGGGTTTTGGGTGAGGGGATGCCGTGCTATGTCTTCCGGCTGGTGGGGGAGGGTGGGCCGGAAACTATGGGGTTTTTTTTTTTCCTTTTTTTTTTGTGTGTTTTGTACCAGTCACGGTGTTGATTGGTGTTTTCAATGTATTTTTGGTTTCATGCTTTATGGGGATGTTTTTTACCCTGATTTTGTGTTCTGTTTAGGTTTGTGTTACTGCTTATCCTTTCTTTCACTTGCAATTATAGAATGAAGAATTATTTGTGGCGTGTGGATGCCATAAACCAAGTAACAGTGTTTGTTTTGAAAGATTATATGAAGAAAAACATATATAAAAATGTTCTTTTTAGCATCTTGAAGTATTGTGTTTGATTCCTTTGGAACTGGAAGAAAAACATATATAAAAATGCTTTCCCCTAGTGGTGGTTTCTCCATAGCATTTAACTAAGCTTGTTTCATTGTGCTCTTCTTGATTGGCAGAAAGATTTGTTGTTTGTGTTCCTTGATGATGAGGTTGATTTGCGGTATGGGGCTGTTGTACGGAGGATTATCTTGAGAAGGATGCAGATGCGCTGACGTGATGCACGTAACAAAGTGGATTGTGGAGTCTTCGCAATGCGGCATATGGAGTCCTTTTTGGGCCAATCGGTGAATGCATGGGATTGTGGTCTACAGAAGGGTGATACTATGGGTCTTGATTTGTTGAGGAGGTCTTATATGTGTCAGATTTTGACGAATGAGATTAATGCTCACCATTCTAAGAATATTCACAGTGTAGTCGAATACCACGATGCCATTAAACAAAGATAGTTTTAGCTTTATGTTTATTAGCTAGTTGATTAGTTGTTTAGTTTAGTTCACATGGTTATGTTTGGTGAATATGTTCTTTCTTACCGTAACTTATTTTAATTTATACTGTTTTAATGAGTTTGGTTTTCCTTTATGAGTGTGGTTCATTCTGCGAATATGTAATGGCACACTAATTGCTAACCTAGTGCACGTTAACTATAGTGGACCATTCATGCTTTCGGATTCGGGGGACACTACATGCTCGTACATTAGGTGAAGCCATGTGGATACCAACTCCAGTCTGCTCTTCACAATTGTTGTGGGTCAGGCAAAACAGAATGGCACATACAGACCAACGTGTGTGCACATCCGAGCACGACTACAACTATACAGCACGTAATGGCACACAATTTGGCCTTCCGGTGCACACGTACTAGTATTAACCATTCATGCTAGTTGCATTATGGTGCAATGGCACACAAATGTTTCCCCAACTTGTGTGCACACTATTATCTCTGTTTCTTGATTAACATATCAGCCTAGGTCACCTGGGTATGGGCGGTGAATATGTTCCTTGTTAGTGTTTCCTATAGAAATTTTCTATTTCTTCGAGTGCTTACTCTTCGTTAATGAGTGGTGGTTGGGTTGGCTAGTCCTATCGACCACGATGTCACATGTAGTATTACGCAAGAGCACGCCAACATTAGTTTGGCCCTTACTACCGCTTTGGCACGGTCTAACCAGAATGGCACATACGGTTGAATGTGTGTGCACATAGGGTGTGGCTACAACTATACAGCACGTAATGGCACACAAGTTGGGGATCCAGTCCACACGTGCTAGTATTAACCATTCTTGGCAGTTGCATTTGGCAGAATGGCACACACATGTATTCTTGTGTGCATACTATTATCTCTGTTTCTTGATTAGCATATCAGCCTAAGTCACCTGGGTATGCGCGGTGAATATGTTCCTTGTTAGTGTTTTCAATAGAAATTTTCTATTTTTTCGGGTGCTTACTATTCATTTATGAGTGGTGGTTGGTTTGGCCAGTCCTATCGACCATGCTGGCACATGCAGTTTTACGCAAGAGCAAGTCAACTTTAGGTTGGCCCTTACTACCATTTTGGCACGGTCTAAGCAGAATGGCACATACGGTTGAGTGTGCGTGCACATAGGGTGTGGCTACAATTATTCAACACGTAATGGCACACAAGTTGGGGATCCAGTGCAGACATGCTAGTATTAACCATTCTTGGTAGTTGCATTTGGCAGAATGACACACACATGTATTCTCGTGTGCACACTATTATCTCTGTTTCTTGATTAGCATATCAGTCTAGGTCATCTGGGTATGCGCGGTGAATATGTTCCTTGTTAGTGTTTCCCTATAGAAATTTTCTATTTTTCCGGGTGCTTACTCTTCATTTATGAGTGGTGGTTGGTTTGGCCAATCCTATCGACCATGCTGGCACATGCAGTTTTACGCAAGAGCACGCCAACTTTAGGTTGGCACTTACTACCGTTTTGGCACGGTCTAACCAGAATGGCACATACGGTTGAATGTGCGTGCACATTGGGTGTGACTATAATTATTCAGCACGTAAAGGCACACAAGTTGGGGATCCACTGCATACGTGCTAGTATTAACCATTCTTGGCAGTTGCATTTGACAGAATGGCGCACACCTGTATTCTCGTGTGCACACAATTATCTTTGTTTCTTGATTAGCATATCAGCCTAGGCCACCTGGGTATGCGCGGCGAATATAGTTGGTTGTCAAGCATTACTACGCAAATGCAATAATAATGGGTGAGGGACAACATGTTGCCCGCATAACGGGGTATGTGTAAATAACTGTGGTGTAGTATCTCTGTCAGGCATACCCTGTTGGTCTTAAGTGCACAGGCCGATTAGGCCTGCCTGCGGGCACTCCGAACTGATCTTAGATGCACATAGTCTGTAGTAGGCTTAACATAAATATGCCATCTTCAACAGATTTAATTAATTGTTTCACGTGAGCATGTATCTAGATATGATAAATGGAGTCGGTAAACATTTATCTATACACAAATATAGCATTAAAGAATGTGAAAGAAATTATAGTCAGTATATCAGCCAGGCACACGGTCCTGGTCTCAGGTGCACAAGTCGGCCTAAAAGGGGTAATTCGACGATGTCCGTTTATCCTACTTCTGACCTTTGGTCTTCGGCCGTAGCTCGCAGTTGCGACTATCATGGTGTCCATATTTGTTGCAAGTCCAACACTTCCGTTCCCCCTTGGCAGCTAGTATTGATGCAATCTCCTTTGTTGACTTGAAATGCTTACCTGAACCCTTGTTCTTAGCAATGGCACACTCTGGAGTCCAGTACTTCGTTGAGCCGGGAAAGATGTTCATAAAACAGCCTGTTGAGCAGTGAAAAGTTATTAATATAATATTTTG
The DNA here is from genome assembly GCF_001879475.1 of Ipomoea nil. Taxonomy (NCBI): domain Eukaryota; kingdom Viridiplantae; phylum Streptophyta; class Magnoliopsida; order Solanales; family Convolvulaceae; genus Ipomoea; species Ipomoea nil. Next base: position 393,632 of record NW_017616605.1, on the reverse strand, counting down.
GAAACCAATTAGTCCCTAAAGTTTGAGCCATTGTGCACTCCCACTGTGAGGTGTTGACCAGTTTGGCACATTCAAGAACACATAGGTGTACACACGCCACCTTGGTAGCAGAGATTTGGATTTCAGCCCTAATTGGCATTTACCTGACCACAATGGGGCACACATGCTACTCGATAATACGGAGCGTAGGTAACATAAAATGCACTAGATATGTACATAAAAATTTGCCCGCACACAGCTGGGGATGCCAAGTTCTGTCTGTGCACTTTACTGCGGGAGGGTGTGCCATTGCCCACAATTACATTGTGCATTTACCTGACCACAATGGGGCACACATGCTACTCGATAATAAGGAGCGTAGGTAACATAAAATGCACCAGATATGTACATTAAATTTTCTTTAACACAGCCGGGATGCCCAGTTCTGTCTGTGCACTTTAGTGCTGGAGGGTGTGCCGTTGCCCGCAATTATAGGCTTTGATGCCAAGTTCTGTCATTGCACTTTAGTGCCGAAGGGTGTGTCGTTGCCCACAATTACATTGTGCGTCACAGGTGAAGGCAAAGTCATCCTGCTCCGTATGCAATTGCAGACAACAACGTGAGTTTTAATATTCTGTCTGGTTGCATTACAGAACCCACCATTCCAAATTCAATCGAATTCTAAAATTGGATTACAAACACGGTCAGACATTGGTTCAGTGGACTTACTTTCATGATTCTTTGTTGCCGCCATTCTTTCCGGGGGAGTTTCTTGTTCGTTTCACGAGGTCTGCGGCTGCCAGGTGCACGAGACTGTCCGTAATTCGCAACCGTTGTTCGAGGGGAGCCCTGGAGCAGATTTGGCGATCGTAGAATTGGAGTCCAAGTGGAGTCCGTCTTGTTGTCCTAAATTCTAGGGATGAAATCAAATTTATTATTTAATTAATAATTATTGGTGGGTAAAATTACCCTACTAACCTTTTTAATTTTTTATATTAATGATTAATTGGCTTAGATCCAAAGGCTGGGATGGGTTCTTATGTTCTCACCTATTGAGTGGTTCTTACTTGAAGGCCACCATATATATATATATATATATATATATATATATATATATATATATATATATATATATATATATATATATATATATATATATATATATATATATATATATATATATATATATATATCGTTGCCATAATACTTCACCACATCTGTCTCATTTTGTTATAAGCTTCCACCCAAGCTTTGCAAGGAAAGCTAAATTCATATCTATCCCTCATCTTTCTAAGTTTAAGATGTAAGACTTTTCCGTATAATATATTATATATTATGAGCCGAGATATTCAGGTTTTAGTCTATATGTCTATATAAAACCTGTATTGAGCCGGGATATTCAGGTTTTAGTCTATATGCCTATATAAAGTCTGTATTGATGGGATACATGGCATATTCATTATATAGCATCTATAGTTGTGGTACTCATACTACGGCAATTTATATCTTGCACCACAGCACGCTTTGCATTGTGCGCCCAGATGCAAAACGACGTCGTTTTAGATTTTTTTTTTTTTTTTTAAAAGTTTCCTACCTAGTGTTTGGCGGTTAATTTTCCTTAAAAAAAATCTCATGTTCAAAAATGTACATAATGTTATACATGAATGTACATAATTGTATACATGAATGTACATAATTGTATAACAAAATATACATACTATTTTTAAAAGATAATACACATAATTTAACATAATACATAATAAACATAAACTTTTAACATAATACACATCAACTCTTAACATAATACACAAAAATTTCCTGATTCGGATGTACATAATTGTATAAAAAAAATTGTATATAATTGTATAAAAAATGTACATAATAAAAAATATACATAATTGTATGAACAAATATACATAATCACAGTAACTTCCGACCACGCCTCTCAAAACGACGTCGTTTTGGGAGGCGCGCGACGCACATTGCTTCGCGCGCCTTGGTGTAGGGTATAACGATTGCTCATACTACTCAGTAAATACCAGTCCAGCATCTAGGGTTCTTAGGGTTCTGAGTCAAGCAGGGGACAAAACAGATATACCGCGTGGCAACACAACAAGGTATCAACTATGGCGGGAGATCAATATGACTTTCGCTAAACCTTAAACCCATAGATTTCCATCCATTGACGTAGAGCCACCGTCTATATGCAGCGACACGTGTAAATCACGCTCCGCTTGGCCATAATATTTTGCCATCGTCTTCTTTCCTCTGATGATCACTTCTCTCCCCTTTTCACTGTTTCAACTAGGGATGTCAATTTAGCCCGAACCCGATGGGCCAACCCGATAAAACCGAAACCGACAGGGCTATGGCCCGAACGGGCTAGCCCGATAAAATACATTAGCCCGACGAGCCCGAAACTGATTAGCCCGGTGGCCCGTTAGGGCTAGCCCGAAATTAAAAGGGCTAGCCCGACAACCCGAACTATTGAAAACTATTTTTTTTATTATAGAAGTGATGTGAAACCTAACATACATGGAATAATTATTATAATTATAAATAAATAAATAAATAAATAAATAAATAAATAAATAAATAAATATATATATGTATATATATATATATATATATATATATATATATATATAAAATTTAAATTAAAACTTAAGTTTTTAGTTTTTAAAATTTAAAGCAACATTGTTAGACAGTTAGATAATTAAGTATTGTTAGAGTTAATTATGTGGTTGTTAGCTATCTCTCTGTTACTCTTCATGTATAAATAACTCAGTAATCTTCTCTGTTGAACACACTGAAAATATTAAACATCAATCTGGTATCAGATAAGCCTCATCGATCCTATGGCTAATACGCAAAACCCCTCTCCAACTCCAGAATCCACTGGAGGATCGACCGATGCAGCCCCCGATCACCGCTCTCCCAACATGTTGCAGCAAGCCCATCACTATGTCTCTCTTAAACTGACCTCTACGAACTACCTCTTCTGGAGAGCACAATTGATACCCTGCTTGAAAGGTCAGAACCTCTTCGGTTATGTTGACGGCACTCTGGCCTGCCCATCGAAGACAGTCGCCGGTTCTTCGACGGGTGCAACTCCGGCCAACAACCCTCTTCATGCTGTATGGGTCCAACAGGACCAATCCATACTCAGCATGTTAATATCTTCAATGGTGGAGGAGGTCTTGTATCTGGCAATCGGTCACGACACATCTCGCTCAGTATGGACGGCAATTGAGACGGCACTAGGTTCCACATCCCATGCGCGATCGCTCAGTCTTCTCACCCAGCTCCAAGGTCTCCAGCAAGGGGATTCTAGTCCGGCAGAATACTTGGGCAAAGCGCAGGTCTTGGTGGAGCAACTCGCTCAGGCGGGTCGACCCATCGGACTTGACGAGCAGAATCTCCACGTTTTTTGTGGCCTTCGACCGGAGTACAGAGGCCTCATCGCCTCCGTCACGACAAAGAGTTCCCCGCTGACAATTCCAGAAGTGGCTGATCTACTTGCCACTCACCAGTATTTGTTTCCTGAGGAGTCAATTCCGCCGCCGTTACCGGCAGCCATGGTCGCGCAGCAATCTCAGCAATTTCCGAGCAACGGCCGAGGACGCGGTCGCTATAACCACCGAGGCAGGGGTCGTGGTCAAAGAGGACGCGGCGGTGTTCGTTGTCAACTGTGTGACGCAGCCGGCCACACGGCCCTCACGTGTTATAGGCGTTTCGTGGATGTTGGTGGCCAGCGTCCCTCCCACTACCAGCCAGCTCAACATGCACCCGGCCCCCCACAAGCGCACGTCGCCACTCACCAACCCCAGGAGGATTTCAATACAACTCCCTTTTCTAACGTATGGTTCCCTGACACCGGAGTTAATGCCCATGCAACACCGAATGTAGCAGCGTTGAACAATGTTGAACAGTACAGTGGCGATGAGACGTTGCGCGTTGGAGATGGTTCAGGTCTGTCTATCCTGAACACAGGTTCATTTTCTTTACCCTCTAAGTCCCGGTCACTGTTTCTAAATAGTGTCTTGCACGTCCCTAAGTTACGTGCGTCATTGTTGTCCGTGCACAAATTCACACGAGATAATGATGTCTACTTTGAGTTTCATCCTACTCATTTTTTTGTGAAGGATCGTACAACCAAGCAGGTCCTGCTTAGCGGCCCCAGTCAGGGCGGGATGTACTCACTCGCCACGACTTCCCCAGTTGCGTTCGTTTCTTCCAAAGCGTCTCCCAGAGTATGGCATAATCGACTCGGGCATCCGCACACTCGTGTCCTGCGTCAGGTTCTTACCAGTTGTCCAGTTAGTGGGTCTTTTCGGTCTCTTAATAATCTTTGTACGGCGTGTCAGTTGGGCAAGTCTGCGCGCTTCCCACTGGCACGGGTTGAACAATCTAGTCAATCTGTACTTGATTTAGTCTTTACGGATATTTGGGGTCCAACCCCGGTTCCGTCAGTAGATGGTTTTAAATATTTCGTGATGTTTGTTGACGATTTTTTGCGATTTATTTGGTTTTATCCACTCAAGTTTAAGTCTGATATATACTCTGTGTTTGCTAAGTTTCGTGTCCATGTTGAGAATGTTTTTTCTACTACCATAAAGTGTGTGCAATCTGATATGGGCGGTGAATACCGCAAACTGAACTCAGTGTTCACCGCCGCAGGTATTGCTCATCGTCAATCAGCCCCCCATACTCACGAACAAAATGGGCGCGTAGAACATCGTAACCGGCATGTGGTTGAAATCGGTTTAACGTTGCTCGCCCAAAGCCATGTCCCACAAAAATACTGGCCCTACGCGTTTGAGTCAGCGGTTCAGTTAATAAACCGCCTCCCGTCCACTGTTTCCGATAATATGAGTCCCTATTCTAAGTTGTATCACAAGTCCCCTAATTATAATATGTTACGAGTTTTCGGGTGCGAGTGCTTTCCGTGCCTCCGTCCGTATAACAATCACAAGATGGATTACCGGTCCACTCCTTGTGTTTTTCTGGGATATCCAGATTCTGTTCTTGGTTACAGGTGCTTAGACAAAGACACTGGACGCATGTACATTGCCCGCCATGTCCGTTTTAATGAAGAGGTGTTCCCCTATCAACATTCCACCCACCGCTGCTTCACCACCTTGGGCGAGTGCTCAGATCAGCCAGCCGGCTTCACAGTTGCATGTGCCGGCGCCATCACCACCTGCCCAGGGGCAATCTCTACCGCCCCGACCCCCGGCTGTGCAACCCTCTTCTTCATCGGCAGAAGCGGCTTCTTCATCCTTCCAACCAACGACGTCTTCAACTACTACAGGCAGGCGGCGTCGTACAGTCAGGCCAAATATCCACACACATTCCATGCAACTGCGGATAGGCACACATGCAAGGCGGCGACCGATCGCAATGGTGGCCTCAGTAGACGATGACGAACCAACCTGCCACACCCAAGCTATTAAGTCTCCTCATTGGCATGCCGCAATGAACACTGAGTTCAACGCTCTTTTGCAAAATAACACTTGGCGCCTGGTACCTCCTCCCCGCGGCGTGAATATCATCGGCAGTAAGTGGGTGTATCGCGTTAAGCGGAAGTCTGACGGCACAATTGAACGGTACAAGGCTCGTCTCGTGGCCAAGGGGTTCAACCAAATCCCGGGTGAGGATTACCGTGAGACATACAGCCCCGTGGTGAAGCCAACCACCATTCGGCTTCTACTCGCCTATGCGGTGTTGGCTAAGTGGAGCATGCGCCAGCTGGACGTCCACAATGCGTTCTTAAATGGGCACATTGAAGAGGATATATTTATGCGCCAGCCGCCTGGCTACGCTAATCCTAACTTTCCCGATCACGTCTGTAAATTGCAACGTTCATTATACGGGCTCAAACAAGCCCCCCGTGCGTGGTTTAAAAGGCTGCACAATTTTTGGTTGCAAGTGGGCTTTCGTCCGTCTAAGACAGATATCTCTTTGTTTATTTTTGACTCAGGACAGGTACGGGCGTATATCTTGGTGTATGTCGACGACATACTACTAATGGGCAATAGTCCTAGCATGATTGATACTGTGATGGATCGGCTGGCCAAGACCTTCCGCATTCGGGATCTTGGCCTGCCTCGTTTTTTTCTTGGGATTGAAGCTACTTATGCCGAAGGTACCTTGGTGCTGTCCCAACAGCGCTACATGACAGAATTGCTCCGCAAAGCCGGGATGGAAACTTGCAAGCAGCTGGCAACTCCCATGTCGCTAACCGCCTCAGCTACATCGGATTCTTCCCTCCTGGACGATCCCACCGCCTACAGAAGTCTCGTGGGCTCCTTGATGTATCTCCTAATTACTCGACCAGACTTGTCTTACGCGGTGAACCGTCTGTGCCAGTTCATGCACACGCCGACAGAAGACCACTGGGCGGCCCTAAAACGTGTTCTACGTTATGTGCAGGGAACGCGACACCTAGGCCTCCGTCTTGCTCTGTCTGTCGATCCAGTTATACATGCCTTCTCCGACTCGGATTGGGCCGGGTGCTCCACTGATCGTAAGTCTACTGCCGGGTACGCGGTTTTCCTTGGCCCTAATCTCATCTCCTGGGTCTCGAGGAAACAATGCACGGTGGCCCGGTCCTCTACTGAAGCAGAGTACAAAGCATTGGCAAATGCGGTGACAGAAGTAACCTGGATAGAATCTCTGTTACGAGAACTTGGCCTAAGCCCTCCAACGATCCCGGTGTTATGGTGTGACAACTTGAGAGCAATGTACCTGTGCGCCAATCCCGTATTCCGTGCACGAACGAAGCACGTCGAAGTGGACTACCACTTTGTCAGGGACAAGGTTTCGTCCGGCGGGTTGAAGGTAAACTTTGTTTCGACTCATGACCAGCTCGCGGACATATTCACCAAGCCGCTTTCTTCGGCTCGTTTTGGCGATTTACGGTTCAAGCTGGGCATGGTCCTGTGTCCCCCGTCAGCTTGAGGGGGAGTGTTAGACAGTTAGATAATTAAGTATTGTTAGAGTTAATTATGTGGTTGTTAGCTGTCTCTTTGTTACTCTTCATGTATAAATAACTCTGTAATCTTCTCTGTTGAACACACTGAAAATATTAAACATCAATCAACATTAATCTAATATTTTGACTAAAAATTGATGAGGACGGAATTCTTCGTCACTGTCAAATTCTCCGCGGGAACGTAGATAGGGACTATTTTCAATTTTTTATTGAGGACGGAGACGGGGAGTATACTTCCCGCACCCGCACCCGCTCCGACCCGCCCCATTGTCATCTCTACACTAAGTATGGGTACTCACTTTCAGTTTTTAATTTTAGTTCAGATGGTTCAACCCGCCCGATTAGCCCGACAACCCGACGTTTAGGGTTAGGGCAATTTATATCCTACACCACGGCGCGCGTTGCACTGTGCGCCCAGGTGCAAAACGACGTCGTTTTAATTTTTTTTTTTTGAAATTTCCCGCCCCAGTGAATGGCAGTGATTTTTTCTTTAAAAAAAACCCGCTGTTCAAAAATGTACATAATGTTATACTAGAATACACATAATTGTATACATGAACGTACATAATTATATAACAAAATATACATACTCTTTTTAAAAGATAATACACATAATCTAACATAATACATAATAAACATAAACTTTTAACATAATACACATAAACTCTTAACATAATACACACAAATTTTCTGATTCGGATGTACATAATTGTATAAAAAGAATGTACATAATTGTATAAAAAATGTACATAACTGTATGAACAAATACACATAATTGTGTGAACAAATACACATAATTCCAGCAACTTCCTACCGCGCCTCCCAAAACGACGTCGTTTTGGGAGGCGCGCGGCGCATAGTGCTATATGCGCCGTGGTGTAGGGTATAACGATTGTAGGGTTAGGGCCAAACCGAACCCGAGAATAAAATATTAATAAATCGATTAGCCTGAACTGATTAGCCCGACGACCCGACAGGGTTAGCCCGAAACCGAGTGGGCTGGCCCGATTGACATCCCTACTTCAACCTCACCCTCTCTCCTTCTCTCACACAAAAGCCCAAATTTGATCCCTGGCCGTTTTAGTTATGGGGTTCATATGGACAAACAAGACGAGGAAGTGTCGATGAGGATCTATAAAGGCTAGAATTTCACGGGAGGTTGCTTAGGGATACGTTTGTTCTACGTACGGATTGCGCCTTGCACATTTGACGCCGTACCAAACCACCTAATTCTCCGACATATTCGTCGTGAGATGTGGGTGTGGATGGAGATAAACGGGTCTCGCCTCCCTCCTTCTAATGCAGCCTCGATCACGCTAATAAGGATTCATCGGAGGTAACTTACGTGAGTATCGACAACGTCTGGGTTTGTGAGCCGATGGAATTTGAGGTGCAGGAGATGAAAGATGTGTTGATTCTGTGTGGGTCGTTGGAGAGGGTGGAGACACCGTTGAATAATAGGAATGGGTTGGAGAATTCCTCTGGAACTGGCATTATGTGAAACAATTCCCTTAGGTGAAAAATAGGGTTTAATTATATCCGTAGATTGAGTCCAGATCAAAGGTTTAAATTGGAGATATTTTTTTTTTTAAAAAAGTGATGTCATTATGGTAATTTTGTTTACATAAGTTTTTTTTTTTTTTTTTTTTTTTTTGTTTTGTTTTGTTTTGTTTTTTATTTTTGTTTTTGTTTTTGTTTTTGTTTTGTTTTGTTTTGTTTTGTTTTGTTTTTTTTTTTTTGTTTTTTTTTTGTTTTTTTTTTTTTGTATTCTAGTGCATATTTTCCCTTCTTGTAAAATATAATGTTATGTCTTCTAGAGCACAATGTTGTGCCTTTCAGAGCACGCACAATGTTGTGTCTTCCCGTGCACATTGCTTTGCCTTATAGAGGACAATGTTGAGCCTCTAGAGCATATTGTTGTGCCTTCCATCGTAAGTGTTATATATATATATATATATATATATATATATATATATATAGTGTTGAGTTCACACGAGGACTACAATATATGGAGGACTATGAGGACAAATCATATTTATCCAATCCTAGAGATTTAATGGCTAGGATCATATCCATATAGCAGTATGATTCACGTCCAAAATAATTAACAGAGGGAAAATAAGAGAATTGACACCATGTTTAATTATAGTAGGATTGCGTTTACGTTAAATATGACTGGAGAATGAGTTTGAATACGGTAAGGAATCAAATACTAATTAGGATCGTGCGATGTTCATTGGCGAAAGAGCAATATGGATGAGGAAGGAGAAAGTGTTCTATACGTAGCCATGGACGCAGGCGAACCAGTGGTAATGGAACATCCATGAACGACAACAACTACATATTTCCGGAGCCAACAATTGATGAGGAAGACCGTGGAGGGCATGAGGACGACATGATCGACGGTAAGGCCTAAAACTAAAACTATATGAACCACACATTTAGTCAAAAATAAAAACATGTAGTCAAAAATAAAAACTGTTATGGTATACTGTATGTAGAGCACTGCCTGTGTGTAGGGTAATGGGTTACGGAGTTACGGGCCATGTCGGTGATATAGCGTGTGCCTTACTTTAGTTATTCGTGTGCAATATCATATTAATTAGCGACCCGTGGTGAGAGGTGGGGGGTTTTGTGTAATGAAATATGGAAGCAGTGACAATCACTAGGAAAAGTAATCACATGCAAGAAAAATCTCCCAGTAATTAATAGCGCCTGAGTTCATTGAATGCTGATCAATCACATTTCTTTGCATACTGTATGCCATGATTATTTATTTAATGTGCTTTATAGCTATTTGTCGTGTGCCATTGTCTGTCAACATATATAACGAACTACTCTCAATGACACTTTAAAATGCAACATACATAACAGTGGCCACTGCTCAGTAACAACAACTTAACAATCAATACGCATCAACATATAGCAAGGGGTAGTTGACGGGAAGGCACAATGATCACATAGACTTTCATCAACAAGTGACATCAATACAAACACGCAACCCACAAGATACAGCCAGCACTCTACTACTCAAGATAACGAGATAACCACAAGACATACACGGGATCATAAAAATCTCATCCTAGGCCAACGGGATACCAACTTAACCATATGCAATAACCAAGACTCACAACTCCTAAAACGGTACCCGAAATGTCAAACGAGACTCACAAACATCAAATGGGGTACAATGGGGCACGGAAAAACATAAAACGGGGTAAAACATCACAACACACCATCCGTTCTAGCGGGTGTATGGCGGGTGGTCAACCACCCGCCGTCCACCCGCCGGTGGGCAGCCATGTACCAGCGGGTGCACGGCTGACCACCCGCTGGTACGGTAGACAAGTACTGGCGGGTGGTCAGGTGGGGATTCGCCCCCCCCCCCCCTCACCAACCCCCCACTGGTACAATGGTAACTTGGCACTTTTCCCAACTCGGGAATTCCTCAATTACACACAAAACCAAGTCCAAATATATCCCAATACACATCAACAACAATATGGACTTGAACCACAAGAATTAAGCCAAGAAACCAACACAATTAAATCCTAAATACATGCTCCTAAGATATCAAGACTCAAGAATTAACTTCTAATCATGTAAGAACGACAAGAATCACAAGAACATCAAGATGCCATCACATAGACCCTAATAATAAGCTCTAGACATAACTAAACGCAAGATCACACATATAATCAATCACAACATCAAGATCATCTGGATTATCAAATAAATACAACATAAACCTTAGGCAAAGCTCTATTAAGCCTTAATCACAGAATCACACATACGATTATCAAATGAGCCAATAATCAAGATATAGCAAGGAAAATAGGTTTTGTAAGACATGGGGGTTACCTCTTAGCCTTAATCAATTTTCCCTTGGCTACTAAGGTCCTTCTCTAAGACTCTCCTACGATTGATCTTCCTAGACTCGGTGGTGGGGAACCCTTTTTGCTAGGTTTCTCGGACAATTCATGTATTAGAGTTATGAGAGGTGCGAGGGTTCTAATTGCTTTCTAACCCCCCTATTTATAGAGTCAGGAAATCCTAATTAGAATTTGAATGGTAGAAGGTCCACTCTCCTTGTTCTTATCTAGCTTAAAGTCTTTAATATAGACAAGGGTCCATGAATCATTGTGGACCTGACTAATTAATTAAGGGGATCCTAACCAAATTAAATCCTTTTTAACCATTTGTTAACCGGATTAATTCAATAATTAATCCGGATTTGAAGGCCGTAACATGGGGTGTTACAAAGTTGGATAGAGGCGTACTTCAACAACATGTTCATGGGAGGGTTAATGCAGACCACATCCCAATCGGAGTCAGAAAATGGACTATTTGGGGACTGCATCAACACTCATGACACGTTGTTAGAAATTTTCACGCAGTTTGAGAGCGCTATCGAGATGCAGCGGCACAAGCAAACACGATTAGTCGCAGAGTGCGAAGCATCTTATCCACCTATGAAGACACCACTACGAATGGAAAAACATGCATCTTCCTTGTACACCAATACATTTTTTTACGAAGTCCTAACAGAGATATTCGAAGGAAGTTTCTCATGCAAAATATCTAGCAAGGAACAAACAAATGATCACGTACTATATACAATCTTTGAGGGCAAGAAGAAGAGCTTCACAGTAGAATATAATAAAGAGAATGAGATAGTGAGGTGTTCATGTGGGAAATTCAATAGGGTGGGAATATTATGCAGGCATGCGTTTGTAGTTTTAAACTATGATGATGCAGAAGTGATACCGGCAAAATACATAGTACCAAGGTGGACAAGGAACGCATGTGCACAGAACTTGAACCACGAAGACGATCCACAGGGTGCAACAGACAATCCAGAAGTAGGGGAGAAGAGACTATCAGCAAAACTATAGAGTGAGTTTTACTCTTGCATAACACTATCACATGTGAACACAACAGAAATGCAAGAGATGCTGAACTTGATACAAGAGCACAAATTTAAATTATTGAAGACAAGAGAGAATAGACATGAACAATAGCGAATTATTGGAGACATTTTATAACACATAGGCAACAACTAATGTACAAGTGAAACCACCACATGTATCAAAGAACAAAGGGAGTGGAAAGAGATTAAAGAGAACACGGGAAACAACAAAGAAAAGAAAGGACTGACGTACATGCTATTGTTGTGATGAAGAAGCGCGACATGACAGCCGTAACTGCCCACTGAAGCCACAAACGAAGTAAAAAAGCAAAGACCAGAAAGAACGGGGCTGCAAACAGTTGAAACTATGAATAAGGGCACACACTTTATTTGATAGTGCACACAATAAATCCTAGTCAGGCACATTATTATTAGCTACGCTTTCAATACGCGAATGTAGTTGTATATGCTAGAATATTATGCATTATCCCGGATTTGGAGTATTCAATTTTTTATGTTTTCTTCCTTAAATTCTATATATGGATGTGTAGTTCTTTTTCCTTTTCAGTTTTTTCTTATGCGGTCCTTAATTTAAAACTTAGTTTGATGAACCATTGTTTATAGACAGAAAGATGGCACTCAGACATTTTAATGGTCTTTATTTGTTCTTTGAAAAAATACCATAGAGTTTGTCTTTTATTGTGTAGATATGATGTGTGCTTCTTCCATATTACATACACATGTGTATTGACTTTATAATTAAACTTTTGTGTGCTTCTTCCATATTACATACACATGTCTATTGACTTTATAATTAAACTATTTTCTTTTTTTGTGTGGTCGCAGGATATTTTAATTGCTTACATTACAACTCTTATTTGGTGATCTACAGCAGCAGATTGGATTGATGTGCAACGCAGAGATCTCGTAAGGATCTTCTTCATCTACGAAAGATTAGTGACGTTGCCCACAAACTATTAGACACCGGTGCACAGAATTTAGGTACCCGAGGCACAAATGTACTATGAGCTGAGCACGCAAGAAAAAACGCAACCAACAATATTTAACATATCCTAACAATATGCAATATGAGTTTACAGGCACACGAACCACACATGAGGGCACATAAAAAGAACAATAACTGTGCACCAAAATTGTAGGACAAAAATAGATTAATATTCCCAAAAACCAAGAATCTAAACTATACACAAAGTTCACGGGTGAAAGGCGTAATGGACCGTTAAAAGCATACACCAAACCTAATAACGCACCGCATTTGCCACATTACTTGTACGGTTGGCATTGATATTTACAGTGCAAATCTCCTTCATGTACTGAAAGCGTAAGTGCTCAAGAGCTGCTCTGCCGCCCTTAACTAAACCACACTCCCATCTTCCCACCCTTTGTCCAACATAAGTTTCCATATGGCGCATAGCATAAACCCCACTGTCGACTTTGTTCCTCGAGTCCCGCCACTTCATCGGTATCCTTTTGGCTCTAAATCAAGACAAAGCCCCGTCTTATATCCCTCATGGGCGGATTTGAAAAACTTGAACAATAATAATTGCTACAAAAGACAAAGCACAATCATCATCTACCAACCCAAAGCTGAAATGAAAAAAAAAAAAAACAAACAGAACCGTAACCCAACGTACCAAATTAACAACAATGTCGCCATACTTCTTCGAAGTAGTCTCTGCCGAAGCAGAATTATCAATAATCTCAAGGCATTCATTCACAAAGTCCACGCATACGACGTAGAAATGATTGCTTTGCAGAATTGGGAAGAATAGCTGTGCAAATAGTTTACGAGACATAATAAAATTACACGAAATTATCAACGGAACGAGTAAGAAACAGTATAGGCACACAAAAACCATGCAAGATGCACAAAACCATAAACTGAAGTGCACACTGGTTATGAATACTTCCCTACCCAGCATTCACAATTAAGACAAACGAAAGGGGTCAGAAATGCTAACCAGATTGACCTCCCCCCATTGCTTATAAGGGGTGAGGGCAAGATCAGCGGTCAAAGCTTGAGAAAACCAAGACACCATCTAGGAAAATGAATCTGAGGCCACCACAACAGTGTCAAGTTGAAAAAAAAAAACAAAAACAAAACAGTTGAGAGTTGTCAACAACAGTGAAAAAAATTGAGAAAGAAAAACAGTATACTACTTAGATGCAAACCATTGCAATATTGACATCAGACCCGGGAGCCAAAGAACGTAGGTCCTCACAATGTGCCATACGACAACCATGCGAAAACAGAACCTCATGCCTAAAGCCATTACCGTAACTCATCAAAGAGGGGGGAAAAATACAAGGGAGACTGCAGAAAGAATAAGAAATAAACAAAAACTTACAACGCATCGCTCCCACACTCCAACACCCACTTGCCGAACACAACATCATCAAACACATCAACTGAAGGCAAGGGCACATCACCATATTGATCAGCTGGACGGATAGAACCAGGCACAGGTTGGACCGATCTAAGAGGCTTTAGCGGGGCAACACAGACCGGGGAACCCGTGGAGGGTCAACAAAATCATCATCATCATTACGTACTCCAGATGAAAAAGCCTCCAGAGGTGCATCATTTACCTTCTTAGCTGCCACCAAACAACATGGATAGACAAAATAATTAAAAGACTAAATGCAAAGCAAGTGACACAACACACAGCATCCATGCACACAGCGATATATACCAGGGCACACAGACCAACGTACCAATGCACACAAATAAATGCCTACGACCACACAAACAATGCCAAACAACATAAAGCTAGAAGGCACACATTACTTTTTGTCAGTGCACCCCAATTAAGTGCTAATATTAGGAGACACAATATATATAAATATTAATGCCAAGGACCACACAAACAGACCACAAATAACTAGAATTGAAAATTACTATTTCACCCCCCCTCCCCCCACCAAAACTGCCAGAATAATCAGAAAAACCATGGTAGGAAAAAAAAAACAGGATATATATGAAAGAGTAACAAAGCTCTTCCACCTTAAAATTTTTTATACCAACATACCTAAACAAGCGCAAACACTACCAATGACAATAGCACACAAATATACAGAATGGTGCACACACAGTAACAAAACAAAAAAAAAAAATTGCCTACATCGGTTTACCGTAAATAATCACTAACATCTAGAATAAACACAACTGTCTAAAATATTTTACAAATAGTATAAGTTCAATTCTTATTAATAACACTTTGATTATTTATTATTTACTAAAATAAAGTAAAATAACAAATAAGATTTATTAAATCTGTCCATAATTAAAATAGAAGAGAGGTATTGACCAATCATAATATAGTTAATTACTACTATATAATTAATAACAATTATAAGAATTTAATCCCTATACTATTTAATTCCTTTTTTAATCAAAACATATCAAAGCTTCAAACTTTCCAATTCAATAACATTACGTCAAAATTGTTTAGCCATAGGTTTGAAACTCACTAGGCTTGAGTTTTCTATCACTTTGTAAGAGGCAGTTAGTCATAGTTCGTTTGCTTGAAAGTGTTTTTCTGGTTACTATACTTCATTGCAGTGGATTACTCATCAACTGTATGTAACAAAGTTTCTTTTGTATGAGATAATCCCATTGATCAGCCATTGACCTGGGATTCTTATATCGGAACACTGTAAACCGTAAATACTCACTGACATCCGTAATAAAAACAATGGTCACCCCAAATACGCAATTTTTACAATTTTTTAAAAAGAAATAGGGCAGAACGAGCAACATACAAAACCCCAGAAATTCAGAGAATGCAAAAGGTATATACAACGACCAACATACAAAAATTCTCCCAAACAAATGCAATTGGGCAAGAAAAAAAAATCCGATGAACGAAAACGGGAAAAAATAGAAAAACTAGGTTTAATAAACCTACATGGCCTACTCGTCGCTGGAGACCGCGCCTTCTGCTTCGTCCGTCGAGAGCCACCGACTACCGTCGTCTGCTTCGACCGTCGACGGCCACCAACTTTGGTCATTACTATAACCGTCGACTGCAACGAGAGGAGGGAAACACACCATTCAACTTGGAGAGAGAGAGTCAGTGCGGGTAGGATACATACTGTGTCTGATAAAAAAGGGGGTAACAATAAAACCAATTACTGAATTACCGAACTACCCCCTACAATTAAAAAAAAAGATTCACTTTAAAACACCTCATTTAATCAAATAATCTCCCTTAATCTACACCATCGATTATTACAATCCAATGCACCATATTTGTCCTCATAGTCCTCTATAATATCCTTGTCCTCATTTGAATACATATATATATATATATATATATATATATATATATATATATATATATATATATATATATATATATATATATATATATATATATATATATATATATATAGGGATGCACTCAGGTGCGAAATAAGTGTCCAGGAAGGAATATGTGAACGAATCAGCACTCGACACGTGTCCAGATCTAATAGCCTAAAAAAAATGCGGTGGCATTTTCGTAAATAATTGAACATCGAAGTGCAAGTAAAATCACTTACAAGTGCACCTACTTTCACCTATAAGTGCATGTAATTTTGCCTTGTTAGCATTCACTTCCCGCAAACATTCATGCACCTGGTTGTGCTTATAACTATCGGTGCAACTATTTATAACTATCGGTGCAACTACTTATAACTATAGGTGCACCTACTTTCACCTATAAGTGCATGTAATTTTATCTTGTTAACATTCATTGATCTGAGTTCAACGGGTAGTAATACCCCTGAAAACCACTCACAAACATTCATGCACCTAGGTGCAACTACTGATAACTGTATGTACAACTACTTAGAACTATAGGTGCAATTATTTATAACTATAGGTGCACTTAGTATTGATGCTCAGTGTAAATTTTTACTTGCACCTATAATACATTTTACATGCACTTGTAATACATTTTACTTGCACTTCGATGTTCAATTATTTACGAAAATGCCACCGCGCTTTTTAAAAAAATCAGTGTTTCTCATCCATTACATCTGGACACGTGGACGGATAGAATCCATTCCTATTTTGCTCCTGGACGAAGCATTCGCACCTGAGTGCGATTATATATATATATATATAGGGCAAATTCTGCTTTTTAGTCCTCGACTATTGTAGTATTGTCACATTTAGTCCTATTCTTTTAATTTTGCCATATTATATTCCTAACTTTGAACAACTTGCACTTTTAGTACTCGACTATTGTGGCATTGCCACATTTAGCTAGTCCTATTCTTTTAATTTAATTTTGACATATTACATCCATGACTTTCATTTGATTTCCACCATTAATCTTTAGTTAAAAATTCTATTAATTTACCGTTAGAATTGACAAATAACAAATGTAAAAATTCTTACACATATCATAACTCATATTTCGAACACATTAGAGATATCGTAAATATCAAAGGTTGTAATATCGTAACTCATAGAAATATGAGTTACGATATGTGTGAAGATTTTTTTTTCCTTTGTTATATATCAATTTAAGGATATCACTATGTTGCAATATTGTCACTTATATCACTACGTTGCAATATTGTAACTCATATAACAAAGGAAAAACAAAAATCCTTACACATATCGTAACTCATATTTATATGAGTTATGATATTACATCCTTTGATATTTACGATATTTCTAATGTTTTCGAAATATGAGTTACGATATGTTTAAGGATTTTTTTCTTTGTTATTTGTCAATTCTAACGGTAAATTAACAAAATTGTTAATGGAAGATTAATGGTGACAATCAAATGAAAGTCATGGATATAATGTGAAAAAATTTAAAGAATAGCACTAAATGTGGCAATGTCGAGGACTAAAAGTGGAAATCGCTCAAAGTCATGGATGTAATATGGCAAAATTAAAAGAATAGGACTAAATGTGGCAAGGCCACAATAGTCAAGGACTAAAAGTGGAAGTTGTTCAAAGTTAGGGATGTAATATGACAAAATTAAAAGAATACGACTAAATGTGGCAACACCACAATAGTCGAGGACTAAAAGTGGAATTTGCTCTCTCTCTCTCTCTCTATATATATATATATATATATATATATATATATATATATATATATATATATATATATATATATATATAGAGGGTTGCATTCACATGAAAACCCCTTTAAAATACAAACTTGAGGACAATATGTAGCCATAGGATCTGCTTAGATGGATGGATTAGATGCAATGGGAGAATTAGTTATAGATTCCTTTTTTTATCGTAAATAAGGGCAAAAATGAGAATGAGTATACTACGTATATAAGGAATAAAAATCATTAATATATTAAGCATGAATTTAGAGATTTAAGTATGGTAGGAGTTAAATACATCAAGATGAGAACTGATTGTATTATATTTTCTGAACTTAATTACGATGAGATCAGATGATGTGAATATATAGAATAGAGAGTCACAGTGTGACAATGATAAGAAGTAGAGAGTCACAGTGTGACAAGGATAAGAAGTTCTAAACAGACTCATATACATAGAGTCCTAATACTCCCCCTCAAGCACAATGTATACTAGTAACCTGTAGCTTGTCCCTTAAGGAAGAAAATCTAGGTCCAGGCAGAGCTTTGGTGAAGATATCAGCAAGTTGATCCTTTGTGGAGATGAAGTTGACTTGGATATCGCCCGAAGCTACTCGATCACGAACAAAATGATAATCAATCTCCACATGCTTGGTGCGCGCATGAAAGATTGGATTGGCACTCATATATGTAGCTCCTAGATTATCACACCATAATTTTGGAATGGAAATACCCGGAATCTGTATCTCACGCAATAATGACATAATCCATAGAACCTCAGCACAAACATCTGCAAGAGCTTTGTGTTCAGCCTCAGTGGATGACCTGGCAACAGTTCTCTGTTTCTTGCAAACCCATGATATAAGATTACTCCCCAAGAAAACAGCAAAACCACTCGTGGATTTTCGATCGTCAGGACAACCAGCCCAATCAGAATCAACTGTTCCCTTAACATACCTGAGTACTCGTTTGAGCTGCTCCCAGTGTGATATGGTGGGGGCAAGCATATGCTGGCATAACTGATTAACTGCAAAGGATAGGTCAGGTCGTGTGACAGTGAGATATTGCAGTGCTCCAGCTAGACTCCTGTACTGTGTGGGATCATCATATAGATCTGAATTGAAGGGGACAGTTTTCGAGACAGAGATAGGTGTAGAAAGGGGCTCCAGCCCGTTTTAAAATATCATTCATATACCGTTGTTGAGATAAAATAATCCCATTGTCACTCTTAACTGTTTCAATACCCAGAAAAAAATTTGGTTCACCAAGATCTCTGATTTTGAATGTAGCAGACAGTTTGGACAAGAGCTGAGACATAATACCTTGATCACTTTCCATTACAAGAATGTCATCCACGTACACCAATAGATAAACCAAAGTAGAGTCTTTAGAGTAATAGAACAGAGAGACATCTGTCTTGGATGCTTGAAAGCCAACAGATAGTAAGAACGTATGTAGTCGATTAAACCAAGCTCTGGGAGCTTGTTTTAACCCATACAGAGATCTTTTTAACAAACAAACATGATTCGGGAAGTTAGCATCAATATAACCAGGGGGTTGCTTCATATAAACTGTTTCAGCCAAATTACCATTCAGAAAAGCATTATGAACATCTAGCTGTTTGATAGACCACCCAGATGATAAAGCTAGAGATAGAAGGAGTCTTACAGTCGTAGGCTTTACCACTGGACTAAAAGTGTCGAAGAAGTCCTGACCTGGAACCTGATTAAAACCTTTCGCAACCAGCCTGGCTTTATGCCTTTCAATAGCACCATCAGCCTTTCTCTTCGTACGAAACACCCATTTACAGCCAATAATATTCATACCTGCAGTGGGTGGAACTAGAGACCATGTGTGGTTATGCAGGAGAGCATTGAATTCTTGGTCCATGGCTTCACGCCACTCAGGATATTTGACAGCTTGAGAATAACATGTGGGTTCCGTGGGATGCACTTGAGCTGCTAGAGCAAAAAGATGAGCATCTGCGTTGCTGCGAGTGGCCATAGAGTGAGTACGGACATTGGGCCTGATGGACCGCCCACGTGGACGGCCTCGCCGGCGAGCAACAGGCTCCACAGGATCACCCGACGAGGCAGCCTGTCCAGGATCCACGGCTGGTTCGAATGAAGCAGGTAGCGGCGGTTCTGGCAGCTCATCATTGGACACGGCAGGAATAGGTGTGCTGTGACTGAGAACAGATTCCGCCCAAGGTCCAGAAAACAGAGTAGATAGATCCTGCAAAGAAGTTTTAGTAGCAAAGGGGAAAACTTCTTCATCAAATCTGACATGCCTGCATGTGTAAATCTTATTAGTATGTAAGTCCATGCATCTGTACCCCCTAAAGGACTCAGGATAACCTATGAAGACACATGGAGAAGACCTGTATGACATCTTATGACGATTATATGGTCGAAGATGAGGGTAGCATAAACACCCAAAGACACGAAGAAAAAGATAGGAAGGAGGGGATTTATGTAACAGGAGATGAGGACTGGAGTTATTTAATACAGAAGATGGCATTCTGTTAATTAAATAGACAGCAGTCTCAAAGGCAAAATCCCAAAATTTCAAAGGAACAGAGGCATGAGCTAGAAGAGCCAGACCAGTTTCAACAATGTGATGATGTTTTCGTTCAACACGACCATTCTGTTCATGTGTATATGCACAGGATTGTCTATGTTGAATTCCTAATTGAACAAACAAAGAATGCAACTATTTGTACTCAGCACCTAAATCAGACTGAATGGCCTTTATTTTGCAATTAAAGGACTGTTCAACAAGAGTACGAAATTTATCAAAGATGACATAAAGATCAGACTTTAATTTCATAGGAAAGAACCATGTATAACAAGAATAGTCATCCACAAAGATCACAAAATAACGGAAGCCAGAAGTAGATAAAGTGGGCGCAGGACCCCAAATGTCTGTGTAAATAAGATCTAGGACTTGAGAACTAGAGGAAGCAACACGGGGGAGGGGAAAACGGGCAGATTTGCCTAATTGACACGCATTGCATAAAGAATTATGACAACGAATATTATCACGAGACCCACTAACCAAACAAGAACGAAGTATATGGCTAAGAACACGGTTATGAGGATGACCTAAACGATTGTGCCAAGTGGAAGCCGAGGCACGAGCGGAAATAAACGCTGACGGAGACGAACTAGGTAATGAAAGTGTGTATAGTCCCCTCGAACTATTGCCCCGAAGAAGTATTTCCTTGGTATTGATATCTTTTACAACAAAAAAGGAGGGGTGAAACTCAAAAAAGACTTTATTATCGGATGCAAACTTCTGAACAGATAATAAAGAATTAGACAAACGCGGAACGGTGAAGTATATCAGACAATGTAAATGATCTAGAAGGGGTATTAAAAGAGGCATGGCCAACATAACTAATAGATAAACCCATACCGTCACCGACACGTAAAGTGTCATTACCAGTGTACTTCTCCGATGTAGAAAGGGCAGCGATGTTCGGAGTTGCATGATTTGTGGCTCCAGTGTTCGGAACCCAAGTATGAGAATTTGACGAGGTTTTAGCAATTAACCATTCTGAAACACCAAATTAGCCTGAGAACCCGGAGCCCCTGAATATCGCCGAAAACAGTTGACTCCCGTGTGACCGAAACTTTTGCAAATTTGACACGGATCATTATAGCGCCAAAAACAATTGGCTCCCGTGTGACCAAAACGTTTACAAATTTGACACGGATAATCATAGCGCCAAAAACAATTGGCTCCCGTGTGACCAAAACGTTTACAAATTTGACACGGATCATCAAAGCCACGTTGCTGACCTCCACGGTAATTAAGGTTGCCATCGCAGCGCTGCATCTTCTTAATTTTATGAATCACAAAACCCTAGCTAACTGATACCAGATGAGAACTGATTGTATTATATTTTCTGAACTTAATTACGATGAGATCAGATGATGTGAATATATAGAATAGAGAGTCACAGTGTGACAATGATAAGAAGTAGAGAGTCACAGTGTGACAAGGATAAAAAGTTCTAAACAGACTCATATACATAGAGTCCTAATAATCAATAGCAACGCCTCCTTTTATACAAAAGAACGCAGACCAATAATTTCCGTTGTGCAATGTTCAAAGAGAACACAGATTGCATGCACACAGAAATAAGAGACAGTGCACACACCAACGCAGGCCATAATACCAATTAAGTAAATTTACCATGCACACCCCATGCATGCGCCAATCAGAGACCAAAAAAAAGAAACCTTACTAAGTAAAAAAAAAATAGTACGTGCACACCACAATTGCATATGCGCATGCATGATGAACTTATGAAATATGTTTATGAATAGTGAAAACTGAGTGTGCATGTGTGCAAATTTTTTTCTCAATTTGAATGTGTACATGGAACGACATTTTAATAACGTTCATATGGTCGAAAGGCAAAGAGCAACATGTTAGGAAAGAATGTGTAATGGACATAACCCCGGACAGGTCGAAATAATGGTTACATACCAGCAACGAAAAAAACACACCATATGTTGGACAACGATTCGACACAGTAAAGAAAGGAATAGATTATTACCGTGCATAGACTTTTGACATTTCAGGAGGGACCTTTTGGCATATATAGCAGGAGTAGATGCACAAAGTTAATATTCGAAATTGTTAGTATATGAATAACTATAGTACTACATATTGCAATGTGTGATATAAAAAGCACTGTGTTCCGCTCGTTTTACACAAAAGTAATTTCGTGCACACATTAACCCACTATACGAGCACACTAATTTTACACACAAGTAATTTCGTGCACACATTAACCCACTACACGTGCACACGGGTTTTACATAGAAGTAATTTCGTGCGCACATTAACCCACTACACGTGCACACGGGTTTGGCAATGTTAAGTTCGTATTTTTAAGCTACAACAATCCAGTTTAAATGCCACAGAAATTAGTTTACTAATGGTGTGCACACATCAGTCCAAAACCCGTGCACACGTCAGTCTAAAACTAAGTGAGAAATTTTTTACGCCAATTTTGAATAATTCATTTCTTGCTTCCATAAGTTCCATTAATAGTTGTTAATACAATTTACAAAAATGTAAATACAATTCTAATTCTTTTAACTATAAGTTTCATCGCCTAGTCAGTTAAATTCATACATAAAATTTAATTATGTTCATATTGAATAAGACTTTAAAGACTACCAAAATACTCGAAAATTATAAAGTATCCACACTTGCATGTGGCTGAGCACAAACCAGCACACACTGGCATGCGGCTGAGCACACAGGACCAGAGTGCTCCATAAGTTCTATTAATAATTGTTAATACAATTTATAAAAATGTAAATACAATTTTAATTCTTTTAACTATAAGTTTCATCGCCTAGCCAATTAAATCCATAAATAAGATTTAATTATGTTCATATTGAATAATATTTAACCGTTGGCCTACATACGATTCCATGTGCCGCATAAGATAGACTCCACAGTCAGTCTTATTTTTCGAATCCCTCCTAAGACATTTGCAACCGCTTTGTCTCCAAACCAGCAGAAATGCCTGACCTCCCAGGATCAATAGGTCTATAGAACTCAGAGAGCATATCCTTCTACAAACATAAATTAAGGAGGTCATTAAAGCATAAAACAAACACTTGGGAAATAGGGTGGAGGGTGCAACAAATTAAAACAAAACACCAAAGGGGGAAATTAACGCAAGACTAATAATATCCTCCAACGAATTGAATCCCCATATTTCAACGCCTTTGCTGTGGGGTCGGAATGATTATCAATAATCTCGTAACGATAGTAGAGGAAATCAAAGCACAGTAGGAAATAGTGACCACATCGAAGAATGGAAAAAAAAATATACATAGAATAATGCAACAAACAATGAATAATGAAAATAACAATGGGCACTAAAAACCATAATACATGCAGAACCATGGCAATTGAAACAAAGACAACACCCTAATGATACAAGTGATGCACACACCGATTCTGCCCGTTCGCACACATCATTGCAAAACAAACAGCTTATAACAACAAAAGAACCCCATCCCCAATAGCAAAATAAACTGAACAACAAGCATACAAATTACCAAAAAAAAAAACCCTACGGATTAAAACTGAGCAATATCTTATTGAACGCACTAGCAACGCACAAAAAAAGAGGCTACCAACAATCCTAACACGACAACCAACCGTACCCTACCGAAAAAACAACCAAACACAACACACTGACATGGAAAATGCCACCACCTGCCACACTATAAGAACTGCAATATAATGTGATTATGTACAATCAAGCACATCAAGTATAAAATAATGGTGATAAAAATAATAACAAATTCCAACATCAAAACATTATTAGGCTCTCACTTCTACCCTTCCAGAAAGGGTGGAAAACAATAGTACATCATCTTACAGAAGGAAAAGTAAAACAACATTTATGATAAGCCTGGATATTAAGGCTTATAATAATAAACACATGCCATCACTTGATATACATTGCTTGCTATGACCATACTTTGCAGTGCCTGGTTGCAAACAGGGGGTAAATAAGTGGTGTTTCTTTTCAGTAAAATTAGAAAAGAGGAGAAAAGTTAAGCACCACTTCTTTCACCTTACTGCTAAATAAAATAGACAAACAAATATTCTGTTCTCATGCATAAAAAAAATTTAAAAAAACAAAAAAAAACGAACACGAACATAAATCACCAGGTTGCATAAAGCATTCAAACGCCAACCATAAACAAAATCCTAAGCGCAATTTCATAGAAAATGGGGAAAAACAAAAACCCTAGATATACAAAATGCATCCAAAATTCGAAAACTCAATTAATCGCACACCAAACACACACGACTAAAATGGATGCGCAAATACATCCCCAAAACAAGAAAATGATAGCACAGACAAACACAACAAAGGAGCACGACAAAACAAGATCGGAAACAAAAAGGAAAAAAAAGATTACCTCTACCAACACCCTGACTATGTGGTCCCTGCCGCTTGCTTCTACTGCGGTTACGTTCCCACTGACAACCATCTGCATTGTGTGGACAAAGATGAAGGAACGGCATCGGCAGCAAACATCAAACCGGAGCACAGAAGAGAGATGCGAGAGAGAAACGGTAATTCTACAACATCATCGGGCGCGCGTGAGGAGTAAAAGGCAGGACTCTCTAGATTACTTAGAAGTAAAACCCCTAAACTACCCCATACTAAAAATAAAAACTGAAAGAATAATAAAACAAGGCCATTCAGATGACTCGATCTTAGCCATCCAACATCAAGATCTAACGTATACAAATGGTCCACACGTTTGTATTTTAATAGGCCGACAAATTTTTGGAAAATCTTTTATGAAGCGCCTATAAAAATCTACATGACCAAGAAAACTTTGCACTTCTTTCACAGATGTAGGGGGAGGTAATTTAGAAATAACTTCAATTTTAGCCTTATCAACCTCTATTCCCCTATCAGAAATTATATGCCCCAAAACAATGCCCTCTTTAACCATGAAATTACTTTTTTCCCAACTTAAGTTTAAATTCATTTTAACACATCTTTCAAGCACAGAAGATAAATGAGCAAGGCAATCATAAAAAAAAATCACCAAACAGAGAGAAATCATCCATAAACACTTCAACATATTTTTCAATCATATAAAAAAAAATCGACATCATACACCTTTGAAAGGTCACAAGTGCATTATATAACCCAAATGACATTCTACGATAAGCAAAAGTGCCAAAAGGGCATGTAAATGTCATTTTTCCTGACCTTCAGGTGCAATAGGAATCTGGAAATAACATTGAAAGCCATCAAGAAAACAGTAATAAGCACACTCAGCTAATCTTTCTAACATTTGGTCAATAAAAGGGTAAAGGGAAATGATGTTTTTAGTGGCAGCAGTATAGAATGCACATGCGACACCCAGTTACTGTTCTAGTTGAGATTAACTCTTCTTTTTCATTAGTTACCTACCACAGTAATCCCAGTTTGGCACTACATGAACTGGACTGACCCATTTACTATCTGAAATTGGATAAATAATACATGAGTCCAACAATTTTAAGACTTCTGCACGTACACCCTCCTTCATATTTGGATTTAACATGCGTTGAGGTTGACAGACACGAGTTGCTCCTTCTTCAAGTAGGATCTGGTGCATACAAACCGTTGGACTTATTCCATTAATATCTCCTACTGCACCCTCCTTCTTCCGTTGGACTTATTCCTTTAACATGCGTTGAGGTTGCCGTACACCCTCCTTTATTCCTTTATATTTTTTAATACCTCTAGCAAACTTTTTTCTTGCTCATGTGAAAGGTTAGAGGCAATTAGTATAGGATAAGTATTATTTGGACCTAAGAAAGCATATTTCAAAGAATTAGGAAGAGGTTTCAGTTCAAGCTTTGGTGGAACGTCAGCTTCAATTGAAGGATGATGTTTTTCCTTGATTTTCTCCCGACAGCCTGTAACTGAACCTCCTTCAACACTTCCCTCTTTTATTGGGCTTTGGCCGTGTTCCACTTTATCAGCCTCAGTCTCTTCGACCTTCAACAGATATTCATCTAAAAACCTCAGCAGAAATTATTGAATCTAAAAGATCTACCGCAAAACAACGATTATTATTGTTTTCGGAAAATTTCATTGATTTCAAAATGGAAAATTCAACAGTTTCATCAAGGACAGTCATGGTTAATATTCCATTTTGGACATCAATCATTATTTTTGTTGTGGCCTTGAAAGGTCGACCAAGCAAATAGGCATGTCCTGCTCATGATTACACTTTTTATTTATGTCTAAAACAACAAAATCAGCAGGAATTATTAATTTATCAACTCGGACCAAAACATCTTCTACAATGTCCCTAGGATATCTAACAGAGCGATCATCAAGCTCTAGGGACATTGTGGTAGGTTTCAACTTATCCAGACCCAACTGCAAGTATACAGAATATGGCATCAAGTTAATGTTTGCCCCTAAATCAAGCATTGTCTTTTCTTTCTTAGAATTCCCCACTGTAATAGTTATTTCTTAGAATTCCCCACTGTAATAGTTATTATGAAACTACTAGGGTCTTCTAATTTTGGGGGCAAGTCAGCTTGCAAAATAGCACTTACAGTTTTAGACATTAAAACTTTTTCATTATGTTCATACCTACGCTTTCTAGTGTTCAGTTCTTTCAAAAACTTAGCATAGGCAGGCATATTTTTAATCATGTCTAACAAAGGCAAATTCACATTCACTTTTGCCAACAAATCATAAATTTCAGAGAATGATTTATCAAATTTAGAATTTTTAATCTACAAGGAAATGGAACGGGGGGAACATAAGGCTTAGGGGGCACATAAGGTTTATCAGATTTAAGCAATTTGGGTTCCTCCTTATTAGCATCATCATCAACATTCAAGTTTTCAACTATTTCGACTTGTTTAGAAGTGGTATTTGCTTTTACATTGTTTTCAATAACTTTACCACTTCTTAAAACAAGCATAACCTTAGCTTCTTCAGGTTGACTAGGTAACTTACCTGGCACATTGCCTTACAAAGCTTCGGGGATTTGCCCCACTTGTATTTCTAGTTTTCTCATGGAAGCCTCATTTCTGGCAAGTGATGCCTCTGTTTGTTGGAATTGTTGTTCATTTGCTTCTTGCTGTCTACTGCAAACCTGTATAAAATTTTGCAAAGTATCCTCCAAAGATGGTTTTTTTGGTTGAGGTGGAGCAGTTGGTTGAAAATTATTTTGATTATTACCCCAAAAAATATTATGGTGATTTTCCTACCCCGATTATAAGAATTAGAATAAGGTCATTCTTAGGCTTTTGATTAAAATTGTTCATTGCATTGGCCTGCTCAAAATTATTATCATTTCCTTCAATCATATATGCATTATTTTGCTTCATACTCATCATAGAACACATGTTTGTCATTTGTTTCGCTAACTCAGACATATGATGTAACACCCCGTGTTACGACCTTCAAATCTGGATTAATTATGAAATTAATCCTGTTAACAAATAGTTAAAAAGGATTTAATTTGTTTAGAATTCCCTTATTTAATTAATGTGGTCCACAATGGATCGTGAACCCTTGCATGAACTAGAGCCTTAGGCCTGTTAGGAATAGAAAGTGGGCCTTACCATTCAGATTCCAAATAGGATTTCCTAAACATATAAATAGGGGATTAGAAAGCATTTAGAACCTCTCTCTCTCTCTCTCACTTCTCATAACTCTAATACATGAATTGCCCAAGATACCTGGCCAGAGGAATTCCCCCACCACCAAGCCTATGGAGATCAATCGGAGGGAAATCTTGGAAAAGAACCTTAATAGCCAAGGGAGGATTAATTAAGGCTAAGAGGTAATCCATATGTTACAAAACCTACTTTCCTTGCTATCTTTTATTGATTGGCTCCGTTGAATGATTGAATGTATGATTTTTGTATTTGTGCTTTGTTAGAGCTTGTCTTTAGGAATTTGTGATATGGCCGATTATTGTTATTCTTGATATTTTTGATGGCCCTGTGTGGTCTTGGTATGCTCTTGTATTTAATTATGTTTAGAGCTTGTCCTTAGGATTTATATTGTAAATCTTGTTGTTGTGATGTTCTTGGTGTTCTTGGGTGGGTTTATGCATGCTCGGGTGTTGTGTGTCGTGGTTATTGTTGTTGTTGAGCTTTGATTGTTGTTGTTGTTGTTGAGGATTGACTACTGTTATTGATTGAGTGTTGTTGGCTGTTGTTATCACTGAGAATTGGTTGTTGTGATTGATTTGGCCATAATGAGAAAAGAGATGTGATTGGTGGAAAAGATTTGTTGGCGATATAGCACAACGAGTTCTCGGTTATTGTTCTATAGGCACAGACCACCCTTGATTAGTTTTATAAAGGCATAGATCAAGTTATTAAGCGCTACGGTGCCATGTCATGTGCTATAGGCACTGACCCCTTGATTATAGTGCTATAGGCACGGGTCATGCGAATGGTACTGCGGTGCTACCATGTCGGTGGTTTTGTTGGTGGTATGTCGGTGGGGAGCATGCGTGCTCCGGAGGGATAAGGGAGGCGTTATAAGGTTGGCTTAGAGGTACTGGTTGGAACTGATATACTGATGGAGAGGGGTAAAGGTTGGAACTTGGTATAAGGTTGGATCATGGATGTACACCCTGTTGATTGCTTTTTATTGAATGTTGTTGAATCCCATTGTTGCCGTTATTTTTTATTCATCAGCTTTGTTATTACCTTATCATGCGAGCTTAGGTTGTTGTTGTGTCTTGAGTCTTGATCTTGGTTTTAAAGCTAGCGTTGCTTAGGATTATATATGTAACACCCCGTGTTACGACCTTCAATCTTGGATTAATTATTTAATTAATTCAGTTAATAATAATTAAAAAGGGATTTAATATGGCTTGGATTCCCTTTAATTAATTAATGTGGTCCACCATGGATCGTGAACACTTGCCTAGACTAGAGTCTTAAGCCTATTATTAGGAATAAAGAGAGTAAACCTTTTTACTAATCAGATTCTAATTAGGAGTCCAAGACCTAATTATCTATTAGAAATAAAGAAAGTAGGACTTTACTATTCAGATCACGATTTGGATTCCCTTTAATTAATTAATATGGTCCACCATGGACCATGGACCCTTATCCCTAAACCAAGCCCTTAGTCCTATAAGGAATATAATTAGTAAACCCATACCATTCAGACCCTAATTAGGACTCCTAGATATATATATATATATATATATATATATATATATATATATATATATATATATATATATATATATATATATATATATATATATATATATATATATATAAAGACATAGGAGGCACCTAGAAGTCACACCACAATAGATATCACCACACAAGAATTCCCAATGGATTCCCCACCACCAAGCCTAAGGAGGTCAATCGGATGGAAATTTTAGGGAAGAACCTAAATAGCTAAGGGAGGATTAATTAAGGCTAAGAGGTAACCCATGTCTCAACAAAACCTATTTTCTTCGCTATAATCTCCTTCTTTGGCTCCTTCTATATGTTTGTGTCTTGATGAATTCCTTTATGATATTTGTGATATTATCTTGATGATTGATGGGATGAATTTGTGTGTAATCTTGATGATCTTGATGTTGAAAAGAGGTTCTTGATATTTATGTGATGATTCTTGATAAATCTTGATGTTTCTTGATATTAAAGATAAAATATGATTTTGACGATTTGGGTGGGATTAGAGCCCTAGGTTGGATTGAGAATTTGTATTATGATGTTCTTGTTATATAATTGGGTGGGAATTCGCATGTTGGGGTGTTATTTATGTTAGAAGTCATAATAGGATAAGTTCTACTTGATTCTTGCTTTTGATCAATTAATTGTGTACATGGTGTCGTTATTTGCGTTTGAAAGTGTCTAAGCATGGTTTCGGGTTCCATAAAGGATCCGAGACGTATTTTTGATAAAAGAGTTAGTGGGGGGTAGGTGGGGGTAGGGGAGCCCGCCACCTACCCGCTGCCCGAAGATCATCGCCACGCAGCGGGCAGCCACCGGGCAGACGCCTGCCCGCCGGCAACCCGCTGCCTGGAAGATGATCTCCGGCGGGCAGCCGGCGGGTGTGTAACACCCCGAAATTTTAAAACTTTTCAGACTTATATAATAAAGGTAAATTCTCATTAAATCCCAAAACATAACATAAGAGTACGGGGTGCTATGCCACACCTGAGCTAGAGAACTCAGGCGCACATGCTATTAACTAATATCCTCAATAATGTCAATATATAAGCATGACACGCAGGCCGAAAGGGAAACTATCTACTCTACGCTCCAAATCTCTAGCGCGCTCCAGTGTCTACTCATCTGTGCCTGAAAGCCAAATATATCTGTTCCGCGAGAGATGCTAGTAACCCACTCCAACGCGTTGAAATACATTATAGATAGATATATATAGATATACAAAAACCATTTTGAAGCAGGAAGATATATACTTAAGAGACACTAGTTTAAAAACCAGGAATAGACTCGACAGATAGGGATAAGCACATTCAACAGTTATAGTCAAGCATATAATGATACTAGCATATATCCTACGGTCACAGATTCGCTTCATCCTATCCATATCACCATTCAATTCGTATCTCAGCACACAAGCACACTTTGGTGGCGCCACAGGACCAATCGCATGCCCAAACATGAGGGTCAGCGCATATAGCTCTGACACGGCCCCGCAGCACCCTGCCTCGTATCGCAATACGAAGGGGTCGATCGCAACCGACCGATGAACCGCAGCTCATCATAATGTTTGATCGCAACCAAGCAGTGGACCGCAGCCCAAAAGTAATCATCTGACCGCAACCAGGAATATGAACCGCAGCTCATGTAAAACGTTTGATCGCAACCAAACGGTGGACCGCAGCCCAAAAGTGATCATCTGACCGCAGCCAGGAATATGAACTGCAGCTCATGTAAAACGTTTGATCGCAACCAAACGGTGGACCGCAGCCCAAGAGTGTAATTCTGACCGCAGCCAGCTTCTGAACCGCAGTTCAGGAATAACCAATTTGATCGCAACCAAATTGGGGTATCACGCACACATAACACATAGCAAGCACATGCAGCCCACATTAACACATTGGGAAAGGGGAGAAAACGTATAATGAAATCTATGCATGGTCATCCACATACTAGGAATAATCCTAAGGGGTTCATACTTCCTTTACCTAGGCCAACGGGATACCAATTCAACTAGCATGCGATATATATAAGACTCATTTATCCTACGAACGGTACCCGAAACATCAAACTAGACTTAGGCACGATAAACGGAGTCCGTTGGGACACCACGAGAGTCGGGGAAACATCAAACGGGGAAGCCGAAGTCCCGAGGTGGGAAAATTCCAGCGGGTGGCCGGTGGGTGGAGGACCACCCGCCGGCGACAAGTCTCCGGGCAGCGGGTGCCCGGCGGGCAGTCGTCTGCCCGCCGGCTGCCCGCTGCCGGCGACGTCCTTCTCGGGCAGCGGGTAGGTGGCGGGTCCCCCTACCCCACCTACCCCCACTGACTCTTTATCAAAATAAACGTCCCGGGATCCGTTGTAGAACCCGAAACCATGCTTAAACACTTTTAAACGCCAATGATGACACCATGTAGACAATTTAACGGATCAAAAGCAAGAATCATATTGCATATATCCTATCATGATCTCTAAACATAACCAACACCCGAACATGCGAAATCCCACCCAATTATGTCAAGAATATCACAATACGAAATCCCCAATTCAACCTAGGGCTCTAATCATATTTAAGTTATCAAAATCATAGTTCATCTTTTTAATACCAAGAAACATCAAGATTTATCAAGAACATCACATAATCATCAAGAACCTCTTATCATCATCAAGATCATCAAGATCACACATAAAATCATCCCATCAATCATCAAGATCATATCATCAATATTATAAACGATTCATCACGACACAAGCGTAGAGAAGAAGCCAAAGAAGATAATTATAGCAAGGAAAATAGGTTTTGTTGAGACATGTGTTACCTCTTAGCCTTAATTAATTTCCTTGGCTATGAAGGGTCTTTCTTTAAGATTCCTTCTTTCTTGATTTCTCCTAGGGGGATTTTTGGAACTTCTTGTGTGGTGAGAGATTATTGTGGTGTGGGTTCTAGGTGCCTCCTATGCCCCCTATTTATATACCTAAGAGTCCCTAATTAGGGCTAGTTCTATTCCTTCTAGGACTACGGGATTGGGTTTATGGATAAGGGCCCATGGACTATGGTGGGCCTTTTCCTAATTAATTATTGGAATTTAGTCCTTTCTTTTGGGTAAATGATTAAATGATTAATTGGTTTTAGGGGCCGTAACACGGGGTGTTACAGGGTGACCCCCACCCACCGGCTACCCGCTGGTCCGTTACCCACCCCGGGTCTGGCTTCCCCGTTTGATGTTCCCCACTCCCCGTGGTGTCGCAACGGACCCCGTTTGTCGTGCTTGAGTCTATTTTAATGTTTCGGGTACCGTTCGTAGGATAAAAGAGTCTAGGATTTGCATGCTAGTTGAATCAGTAACCCGTTGGCCTAAGTAGAAGTCGTATGAACCCCTTAGGACTATTCTTAGTATGGGAATGATCACACGTAAGCTTAATTATATTTCTCCCCCTTCCCAATGTGCTATTATAGGTTATTATATGCTATTACGTGCTATTATGTGTTATGTGGTGCATGA
This sequence comes from Ipomoea nil, assembly GCF_001879475.1. Lineage (NCBI taxonomy): Eukaryota > Viridiplantae > Streptophyta > Magnoliopsida > Solanales > Convolvulaceae > Ipomoea > Ipomoea nil. Next base: position 360,425 of record NW_017616605.1, on the reverse strand, counting down.
TTCCCCAATTTGGTTGCGATCAAATTGGCTATACGGGCAGTTGGATGGGTTGAGAACCATCCCAACTGTTAACCAGGCCGGTTGAGATCCGTCAGGTATATAAATATTATATAGGGCTGCGGTCCACTGTTTGTTTACTTATGAGCTGCGGTTCATCCTCCTGGCTGCGGTCAGTGATTCACTTCTTGGGCTGCGGTCCACATGGGCCTCGGGTGCTATAACCCACCGACCTGGACGCGCCAGGCGGTGTGTAGGGCCAATAAGCTCGAGGAAGGCTGTAGTCCACCGACCTGAGTAATCAGGCGGTGTGTAAGGCTACGGTTGGCTGCGATCCACCGAGTGATGGGCCAGCGGTGTGTAGGGTCATAGTCTCCGAGGATCATCGCCCACCGACTGAGTACTTCAGCGGTGTGTAGGGCCTGATCCGCTACGGTCCACCGACTGTACCAGTCAACGGTGTGTAGGATCGTAAGTCCCCCCTTGTAAAGTGGATCATGGTCCACCGATTGGGCGCGTCAGCGGTGTGTAGGACTGTGATCCGCCGCTGAGTTCATCAGCGGTCTATAGGGTTGGTTGCGATCAACTCCCTTCATGCTGCGGTATGAGGTAGGGTGCTGCGGGGCCGTGTTAGTGCTATATGCACTAACCCTCATGTTCGGGGCATGTGATTGGTCCCGCGGCGCCACCACAGTGTGATTGTGTGTCACAAATGATGATATGATTGATTTGAAAGTAATCTATGACCTTAGTTGCGTATTCTTTATGATAGTTGTTTCTACTTGATTGTTATCATTGATTTTTGTGCTTGCCCCTATTTGCTGAGTCTATTCCTGGTTTTAAAGCTAGAGTCTCTTAAGTATATATCTTCCTGCTTCAAAATGGTTTTCATATATCTATATATATCTATCTATATTATATTTCAACGCGTTGGAGTGGGTTACCGGCATCATTCGCTGAACAGATATATTTGGCTTTCAGGCACAGATGAGTAGACACCGAAGCGCGCTAGAGATCCGGAGCGTAGATTAGTTAGTTTCCCTTTCGGCCTGCGTGCCATGATTATGTATTGACATCACTTTGAGGTTGTTTAGTTAGTTAGCCTATGCATCTGAGTTTTCCAGCTCAGATGTGGCATAGCACCCCGCACTCTTATGTTGATTTTGGGATTTAATGAGAATTCGCCTTTATTATATAAGCTTTAAAAGTTTCAAAATTTCGGGGTGTCACAGTTGGTATCAAAGCCTAAGTTTGACCCTAGGATAAGACTCTTAAGACAAGACTTTAGGACATTAAGCTTGAACTCTAGGTATTTAGGTACATAGGATTCAGGAAACTTAGGACGCGCGGTGAGATTGTGAGTTTATCACTTTTGACAGGTCTCACATACTTGTTCTTCATCCCACATACTTGCCCTAAAAGTTGTGACATCGTTACATGCTTTCACCTATTTTGTTGCTTATCACTCTTTGATTACCATACTTGTTTATTTGCTTAAACATATGTTCCTAATTTATTTGTTTATAGACCGAGTCAGGAATTGTGTATTGTTGCTTAAACTATTTGATCAAACGTGCGTTATTTGGATATTCGTTAATTGATATTTTGGAACTTGTAATTGGTAATTAGACATATAATAGCTCACTTCCCCTAATCATAATTGACCAATTACTCTGATAATTAACCCACTAATAGCTTGATAAGTACTTACGTAAGTTTGCATGGAGAAAATTGTGGGAACGTAGCTCTAGTTAAGAAGGGGGTAATGGGGTGTGTGATCCTTATGATATCTCATTGAATGCCTCCCGTGTCCCTTGTTAGTATCATTATAATGTGATTTCCTAAGATTTTCCATGCATTTAAATCTCTTTTATTGTTCATATAAGCGTGGAATTGTTTGGACTTAAATCTATGCATTCTCGGGACTTTCCCAAAGTGATTCCTTCTTCACAGTCACGTTCCAATGGGGCCTTGGCAGGAGGTCGACCACCCACCACGTGCCCACTGCCACATTCCAGTGGGGACTTGACAGGCGGTCGACTGCCCACCTCGCGCCCACTGGTACGGTATGTTTTCTTGACTTCTCGTTTTATTGATCCATTATGCATTTGTGTGCCTTCATTGATACTTTTTATGTGTTTAACATGTAAACAACAATCTAATGCTTGAACATGAAAGTCGAATGATCTTCCTAATTGATTTGTTTATAAGTTACATAGAAATTATAGGGACTAATTCTACTTCTAGAAATCGAAATCCTCGGGTACATTGCATATTAAGTTTTGACCCGAAGGACAATCTGAGTGAAACCGGGATAAACCCGAGGAACCTAAACCAAGTGGTCATCAAGAAATTATCCTTGGAAAAATTATATTGCATCCCCAAACTATCTTAAAAGCTATCCCTCTAGACCTTGGTCCATGTTGCATAATAGACCACAAGCCTCCAATACCTTGTTTAGAACCTTAGCCACTAAGATGAGGACCCCCTAAACGAACATTTACATATAAATAGGTATCTCACTACTATTCTGAATATGTTCCCCTGAACTTCTATTATATATATATATATATATATATATATATATATATATATATATATATATATATATATATATATATATATATATATATATATAGACGTTCTAAAGCAGGTAGTAAACCCCAAATACATTTGTATGCTAGACTTACACGCAAGATATTATTATTATTATTATTATTATTATTATTATTTTCATTACTATTACACCCTAACCCTTGCCTAAACCTAAATCCTCGATGGTTGCGTCATATACGGTACACCCCTATATGCTTATATATATAAATATATAGATTTGTGAGCCTATAGAACATCCTCCCTTATACATACCTATTCATATAAATTGTTACAGTCATATTATATACAATAATATCCCTAGCCTCAAAACCATACACCTGTACCTAGCCATTATGATCTTATATGCATCTATGAGTTTGCACTTAGCATGTCCTAACCCTGAGATATCATTCCGTACAAATTACATCACTCTTATATACACAAATCCTGAGATAACCCTAATTCTACTCTTCCCCCTCGCATGACCTCCATGTTACCACTCCTACCTTCCCTAAATAATTAAAAGCTTTAGCCTCATCATCAGATCATCAATTGATTTTGGAATTAACAATCAAGGGTCTTCAACTCTAAAGTTGTTTAGGTATTCCAGGCTTTTAGAGGTAAGATTTATGCCTACCTAAAATCTAATTACCACCAAGATAAAACTAATTTTTCCTAAATGCTTGTGTGATTAAATTCTGTCAAGATTTCTCAAGATAAAACCTTTAGTACTTGTGAACCTAGGCTATCTTATTCGTAATTATTAAAATATTTGTATGCAAATTGCAGGGTCTAATTATAGGTGGAAATTCATATATTTCATATGTATTGCATGTCAAATCACATAGCTCGCATGTTTATGTTAAAACACACACTTACACACATTCATGTATATATGCAAAGCATGTTGGACAAAAACGGCATGTTATAAGGCATCCCACTATGCATATACACAATATTATTAATTACAAGCAATCTGCATATAAGCGCCAATACTTGTTATGTGATTACCCACCATTATCCATGGTATGCAAAAATAAATATACTAATTCTATGGCCTCCCCAGAATTTATTTACCACATAATAAGCAAGAACCTTCGTCCTAAACTACTTACAATCTTTTCCTCAAAATCTGATTTTCGCTATTTGAATAATTGTTATATGATTTATGACCTTCCTGAATTTATATGACAATTGTTTGGTTATGTCATGACGTTGAGTACATGAATTTAATTGTTAATCATGCACTAGTTTAACATGTTGAATAATACATACATAAGTTTTACGATTTCCATAGGACTAGTTATTATTTAAAGACTTGAAATATATGCATATGTGCTTTATAATAATTATGTGACTATCCGAATCCTGCACCCACGTGGTATTTGCCTCTTAAATAGGTACATAAATAAATGATCGGTGCAACTTGTGAACCTATGTGTTAAATGTAACACCCCCTAAAAACAAGCTATAAAAAGCCTTAAAACATGCAGATAACGGAACTAAACATTCAACACAGCGGAAGTCTGAACGATAGATAGATAGGTAAAGTCTGAAACACAGGGTGTTATGCCATGTTCACCATAAGGATGAACGCACAGGCAATATCTGCACTGTTCACAACTAATCCCACAAGTTCAAAGTTCTACATCTACACTGGCTCATAGGCCACAAAACGAGAGGGGAAATCTATTCTAGCAAGTACTAGACCGCGCGCTCACTTAGACATCACCTGAAAGAACACAATAAAACATGGGACGACGCCTGGTCAGCGAATAATGCTGGTAACCCACCAATACATGTGAAATAACATACATAAGTAAGATATAAGTTGTAAAGCCATTTTCGAAATGGAATACATATATATAAGTGCAAAAACCACGAGTAATAGTCAACACAAGACTCAACACTCTCAACAAGAACACGGGAACACATCCCAAGACCACAAAGAACAACACGACTCACAAGAAGTCTCAAGGTATGATCTATCATCACACAATAGATCAAAACCCGACATGCATAACGCAAAGGAATAAGACTCACCCACGGCAACACATGCCAAGGCAACACATGCCTTTGTGACTACACACGTCACAAGAGAAGAACTCACAACAATGGCTACACAAGCCCTCGTGACATCACCCATCACGAGTTGATATGCCTTCCTTATGCCCGGTTCCAACCTTATGGCTATCCCCAACCTTATATCTTCTTCCAACCATTACCTCCAGGACCCCTGTACAACCAAGTCCAACCTTTTCCCTCCGAGGACCGTCGTCTCCATCCGCTGACAAACCGCCAACAAAACCACCAACACATAGTACACGAGGGTACCGATCACACACACGGCAACACATGCCTCCCAAGAAATACGTGAACCTGACACACAGGTCACAACTCCATAATCACGTCATGGCCACCACGAGGACCACTGCAATACCTTGGTGACTAGTGTCCCATACCACTAATCGTGCAATCCAAGTAAAGCCACACACACATCACACCTCAACAGGAATCAATCAACGGATCACAGCGAAGATATGAAACCATACTCAATCAAGGAATGGGTCACAACCCAACAACAACAACGATGAATAACACAAGTTATCATCAACCAAAGGATGGTACAAACAACACACACGCTAGCATTTAAACACCGAACTAGCATGTTTATCGAACGGGTAAACAAAACGTAGTTCCGAGGAACACACAAGACTCATCATGGTTCAACGAAACACAATGTTGAACACTTAGCACGATTCAAGACACCAAAGACCTACATGGATACCTACCACATAGTTCTAGACATACGAAACATCAAGAAGACACTCAAATAGTTCCACAAAAGAACATCGAGAAGTCAAAAGACCAAATACCGAGTCAAAAGAATCATGGGGAACAAATCCCCGCCATCACCACAATACGTACCCATGGGTAGGCCCACGGGTAAGCCTCTACCCACGGTTCCGCCCGCGGGTACAGGCTACCCAACCAGTGTACCCCACGGGTGGGCAACGGGTTGGACCCCTACCCGCCGTTCTGCCCGCGGGTACATCCCTGTACCACAAAATATCCCTTCGGGGATTTTCAACTCCAAGCTCAAACTCAAGTCCAAAACATGCCAAATCTCACCAAATACAACAAAATGACTTGAATCAAAGGAAATGCCAAGCAATGGCACAAATGAACCCTAAACACAAGCTCTAGATATGCATTTTCACAAGACAATGCATACACACTCACATTTCATAGCAAAAACACAAGTAGAATCCAAGAAATATTCATATAGGTAAGCAAAATAGATTTTGTAGAGCATGGGTTACCTCATTCGCTTATCCAACCAAAACCAACACCAACATTGGCTCAACTCATGAAACCAAGTTACCGGGAACCTGTGAATTAAACCAGTTCTCAACTATTAACACAAGCACTAATAAAACTAATTATGCTCAGAAAGAGAATTGAACTTTAAATCCTTCATTAATTACCCACAAGCTCAACCAACTAAGCTAAACATCTTATTAATAACTTAATCACAACATTATTGTACTAATAGGTAGGCTAAATAACCAAGACCTAATAGATAGAACTTATTACTTAAAATTAAACACTAAAACTAGCTTAAAGCCTTAAGCAAGGATCAAAACCTAACCAAACGCAACCACAACCCCCACACTTACCACTAAGCTAGTAACTCAATTAGGAACCTAAGCAACAACTAAACTAATTATCCCTAAACAAACAACTAAGGTAAGCAAAGCTCACCTTCATCACCATCTTCTGCTTCGACTTCATGCCAACAAACCCGCGGGTTGAGCGACGTGCTCACCACCACCCGTCTATCTGCCCGCTGCCGGAGATGCTACTGACCAGAGCCGAGGATACGGAAGGGAGGAGCTGCTCGTCACCATTACACATCCAAAATGCCTGTTGACATGCCGGAGAGGATGCCGGAAAGAGATGATCGTGAAAAGCTTCCACTTTTCTGTCGATTGCCGGAGCCGCTCCACTTCACTGTCCACATCCTCTAGGAGCACCCAAAACCACCGCCGAAGGGTTGAGCTATGCCGGGAAGGCCGAACGAGAAGGAAGGTTGAAGGTTCACGTCGAAAAGCTTCGCCGTAACTTCCCGTTGCTACCGCCAAAACTTGCCAGAAACAGAGAGAAACGCCGGAGGTCGCGCCGGAGCTCACTTCTGTCCATTGTGGTTGATGCTTGCTGCCTTGTTGCCGAGGAAGGCCTCTAAGCCGGAAGACTTAGCTACCACAACCAAAGCTAGCATCCTCACTGTCATCTTTGCTCTACCGTTTAACGAAGAAGAAAGAGAGAAGGCGGAAGGAAAAGAGGCCGAAGAGCTTGATACAATGCATATACACATACACACTATGGGTAGGGTTACTCAATGAGTGAGTTAGGCTAGACTTGGGTCAAAAACTTGGGTTGGGTATTACTTTTGGGTCAAGAACTATACAAAATATATAAATATATTTTGGACTCACAAAATGATAACACTTATATGTTTATATAAACATTTGGGCTCCAAAAATAATCACTAGGCTTTAGGAATTAAAATCATTTTGTGTCTAGGCATATTTTGTACAAAAATATTGGTTCACCATAATAGGTAGACCCGAGCCCGTTTTTAAAATAAATAGCTATATAAATATTTTTATCAAAAATATTTATTATCGGGACTATAATTTATTTTTAGGAAAATACCGGGTGTCACATTAAATCACTGTAAATTAATTACACAATGAACATGACATGTGTAAGACTTCTATGTTATGATTCATTCATCCGTAAAATTAACATAATGTAATTTTCATATTCATAATCTTATTATCTGATGCATTTTGCTAGCACCATAGTTAGGCTTAAGCCAGTAAATTTATAGGTGCATATGTATATATCTCCCATATAACATCTTCTTTATGTACTACTATAACTAATTCAGGCTCTTTACCCCAAAATGATTTCTAAGCTTCGGGGACGAAGCTTCTTGTAAGGGGGGGAGAGTGTAACACCACGTGTTATGGCCTTCAATCCTATATTAATTATTTAATTAATTCTGTTAATAATAATAAAAAAGGGATTTAATTTGGCTAGGATTCCCTTTAATTAATTAATGTGGTCCACCATGGATCGTGGACCCTTACCTAGACTAGAGTCTTAAGCGTATTAGGAATAAAGAGAGTAAACCTTTTTACTAATCAGATTCTAATTAGGAGTCCTAGACCTAATTATCTATTAGAAATAAAGAAAGTAGGCCTTTACTATTCAGATCACGGTTAGGATTCCCTTTAATTAATTAATATGGTCCACAATGGACCATGGACCCTTATCCCTAAACCAAGCCCTTAGTCCTATAAGGAATACAATTAGTAAACCCATACCATTCAGACCCTAATTAGGACTCCTATATATATATATATATATATATATATATATATATATATATATATATATATATATATATATATATATATATATATATATATCACTACAAGAAAAATTACGAATTGTAACGCAAACATCGCGATGGAACATAATCTGTTGTCAATTTGTGACGGTTTTTGCGACGAAATGTGTTCTGTCGCGATTTTACGTCGAAAATGGTGACAGAATGCAATTCCGTAGTGATTTTTGGCGCAAAATGAGAATAAAACATGGGAAATTTTGGCGCCTACACTTTGGTGATGGATTTTGCGACAAAATTAAGTTCTGTCACCACAATAGCGGCGAAAAAGGCAACGATCGATGGTTCCATTACGGTTTTGCTACAGAATCGACTACGAGAATAAATTCTGTTGCAATATTTGGCGCAAAGTGGAAAATAATCTCACACCAAGGGATTAACGACGGAGGTTGACGACGGAATTTGCGACGGGAATTTTTTCTGTCGCAAAAATATATAAATTTTGAAGTAAAGTTTATTTTTGTTACAGAATGAGACGACGGAATCAATTCTGTCGCAAATATGTTGACACATTGGCGACAGAAAAAACGACGCCCTATATGTCTGTCACACTATGGCGATCGAATCAGCAACGAGAACTAATTCTCTTGCGATGTTTGGAGTAATAGTAGATTTGACGTTTGAAGTTGGCGACGGAATTTACGACGATCATTCTTTCCGTCACTAAAATATTTAATTTTTTTATGTAAAGTTTATTTTCGCTACGGAATGCGACGACAGAATCAATTTTGTCTCCAATATGTTGACACATTGGCGACAGAAAATGCGACGCCCTATATATTTGTCGCGCAATGGCAACGAAATTGGCAACAGAAATTAATTCTGTTGAGATCTTTGGCATAAAGATAAATTTGACGTTTGAGGTTGACGACGAAACTTACGACGATCATTCTTTTGGTCACTACAATAATTAATTATTTTAAGTAACATTTATTTTAGGCACCCAAAATATCTGTTGAGAAATATATAAACACAGATTCTAGGCCCATATGTTAATTTAAAAATGACTCAAAGTATGGAACCCTACGTGCGTAGCCTTACATTTTTTGTCATTTCCTCTCATTTCCCTTCCACTGATTCACCCTCCCATTTCGCTTATTTTCACTTCCCCCCCTCCCCCTCCCCCCCAATGCATTTTCCCTTTTCCCTCCCATTTCCCTTCCCCTTAATATTATTATTATATTTATTATTACTATTATTATATTAATTATATTGTTATTATTATTATTACTATTATTTTTTAAATTATTATCCATTTTTCCTTCAATTTCCCTTCGTCCTATGCATACACCATTATTATTATTATTATTATTATTATTATTATTATTATTATTACTATTATTATTATTAGGGACGGAGCCAAAGCGGGGTAGGGGGCGGCTGCCCCTCAACCCACTCTCACCCCCACCCCATATATAATCTTTGTATGTATATATGTATATATAGTACATGTTTTAGTATTAGCTAGTATAAAAAAATTATGAAATATTAACAAGAATGAGTTAGATTAGTTGGTAGAGCACATGTTTGGCAATTATAAAGATCAAGGTTTCAAATCGTTTGGTATCAACATATATTTATCGTGTTTTAAATTTAAATTAATTATGCTCATCTCCAACAATATTTACAACTATATTTCTTAGGTAATTTCTTTTTTTTTTTTTTTTTAAATTATCTCTTTTTTTTTTAAATATTTCGCCTTTACTATAAAAATTTTCTGAATCCGTCCATATTTCTTTGCCCCCCTCAACCAAATTTCTGGCTCCGTTCTTGATTATTGTTGTTGTAAAATTGTACAAAATATATTATTATTATTATTGCTATTATTATTATTATTATTATTTTCCTTTTTCCTCCTCCTTATGCACACAAAGTTAATTTTTTGTTGTTGTTATTGTTATTGTTATTATTATTATTATTATTATTATTATTATTATTATTATTATTATTATTATTGTTGTTGTTGTTGTTGTTGTTGTTGTTGTTTTTCTTATTATTATCTTTGTTGTAGAAATGTACAAATGCTATATTGGATGATTGTATTTAATGAAATCAAACAATTATCATTGGACCCAAACTTTGATTGGAACGACCATGTTTCTAGGTAATTAATGAGACAAGTAAAATTGTACTTTGTATAAAGAACATCTACTTCTGAGGGGCATAATAAATTTTACTTTTCACAGAAATTAAGTTAAGTTTTACAATTTAATCAATATTGAATTATAAATTTAATTTATTTTAATATAAAAATTGTTAGGACATCATTTGTATTATCTATTATAACTATGTACAATAATATTAATCTTTAGGATTACTTTGGCTAGAAGTTTAAAATACTCATTTCTATTATATTAAAAATAATTATTTTTATTTTATATTTAAAATTGTACTAAACTATATATCGGTAGCAAAAAGTTTTTAAAATCTTTATTCATTGACTGAATTGAAATATTTATTTTATAAATTTATTAACTGATTTTTGGTTCGACAATTTAACATATTTTCAGTGAATTGTATACACTCCTAAAAATATAATTAAAATTTATGTAAATATTTAAATAAAAAAGATTTTTGATCATACACACATGTAAAAAAAAAATTAATTTTCTTAATTATATGGGAAGTATATTTATTATATTAATTAATCCAAAACTACATATGTTTTATTATATATATATATATATATATATATATATATATATATATATATAGTATTTTAAAAGCTAAATACTATTTTAATATACTAAAATCCTAAACTTTATTTTAATTTACACCTAAAATCCTAAAATAACTAAATTCCTAAAATTTCTAATAACTAAATTCCTAAAACTCTCTAATTCCTAAATTCCTAAAAATCACTAACTCTCCTCACGTCTGCTTCAGACTCTGCGACTCACGTCGGCCTCAGACTCGACTTTGCGAATTCGTGATTGGGACGTGCTGCAGCGAGGCGGAGATGGGCTACGACGAGGTGACGAGGCGGCAACTGGTTGTGGCGAGACGTCCATCAAAACCAAGGTTAGATTCTTTCCAGATTTTTTTGTGTGTACTATTATAGATTTATTATTTTCTGTTTGTGTACAATGTATATATATAAAACACTACTGTTTTGTATATATAAGTATTGGAGGAATTCGCCATTTTAAACCCATATTTGTTACAAAATTATTTCAATTTGTCGGTTTAATTAGCCGATCGATCAGATTGATTAACAGCTTCTTGAATTTGAAAGTTGAACTCAATTGAGAGCTGTGAGCCACCATGCCCTGTCATATAAATTTATATGGGGGTAAATAAATCTTTAAGAGAGGAAGGTACTTCGTGAACATGTGGAAGAAATTGACAAGGCGGTTGCAGCAGGGGGAATAGTTAAAATCTGAATGTGTTTTTTTTGCTCTGAAAGCAATTTAAGTGTTTTGCAGGAGAAGAAGGTTAGGGAATTAGATCTGGAATGAATGATGCATTTTGATTGTAGTATTAGGCAAAGTGACCCTGTTATCTCTTATGCTTAGTAGTGTACTAGTAGTGGCTTGTGAGCTATTCTCACTTTAGGTAAAGTTCCATTGAGATTTGGTGTTCTACCTGTGTGACTCTGCAGTGCTAGCAGTTTGCTTGTTCTTCAATGCTATGAAGAATCATCATCGTCATGATGTATGCCGTTCTTCTTTTTTTCTTCAAATCTTGAAAAAAAGTAGAGTAAAAAACATATGACACTAGATTTCAAAGTCTTTGGATACTCCCCTTCTGTTAGGTGCTATGTGCTTTATTTTTAGAACTTATAAGCATACCAATCTTCTGCATGTTTAGCTATTCTAGTAGTGAGTTCATTACTTTTCATTACCATAATGAAAGGGATATTGGATACTAATCAGATTATTTTTTTTTGCATATTTAGCACTTATAAGCATACCAAATTACCAATCTTCTACATGTTTAGCATACCAATCTGCATCTTTAAGTAGACTATTTTTTCCCAGGCATGACCATTAAGACTAAAGCTGCCATTCCGTACTTAATAATAAATATGTAGTGCCATTATATATTGCTTAATTGTGACGAAGTGGAACCTTTCATTAAGTAAGTTCCACATCTATTCTATGTTTAGCCAATGTTGAATCCTGCATTAATATATAATACTGTGAATATAAATTTACAGTTTACATGAAGATATGTTGAAGGAACTTGATTCTGAGATAAGTGATTCAGAACTTGCAATACAACAACAAAATTTTGGTTATTGGTTTGAAAATTATGTAAGTATTATAGATAACTACTTTCTTCTAAACTACTTAGAACTTCATTCTCATCTACAACTTTTACAATGGTGCAGACACGTCAAAACAAAATACAAAACAAGTATATAAGTGATTTGTCTAAGTGGCCTTTGAGAACTGTAAAATCTTATCCTGTATATTTTTTTAACGGGTATAGATTTCACACGGAGTCACATGGTGAGAATAGATCAACAATGAATAGTGGTGTTTGTATAAGTAGTACATGTGGTGATTACTATGGTAAGCTGATAGAAATATTAGAAATTGAGTATACTTCTTTGTCAATTAAACACACTGTCTTGTTCAAATGTGATTGGTTCAATCCAACTCCTAATGTTGGAGTCAAGACGCATAATAAGTATAATTTGGTTGAAATAAATCACCGGAAAATGTTTAATAAGTTTGAGCCATTTATTTTAGCAAGTCAAGCCACTCAAGTTTGTTTTGTGCCGTACCCTAGTATGAAACGAGACAAAGTTGATTGGTTAGTTGTCTGTAAAGTTCAACCTCGCGGCTGGAGACAAAATCATCAGGTTGATAGTATAACACATAACGGGCGCTTATCGATTGATGTTCAGGGAAAGATGTAAGTTAATTAAATTAAAATGAGATTTTAAATTTGAATATATATATATATATATATATATATATATATATATATATATATATATATATATATATATATATTACTTCTTTTAAACTATGAATTTCCTTTATTATAGGTTGACTCAGTCTGATGTTTGCGCTAGAAAGATTACTAAGCTATTCCAGGAACGAACAGATCCCAATGGCTATGCATGGGCGCAACTTAGTGATGATACAATTAATTTTTATTGGGAAGAGTTCAAAGTAATTTTTTAATATCTAAAATTTTTTTTGTTTACATGTCTAACATTTGATGCTTAATATTATTTATATTGTGTATTGCAGAAACATTTTGATTGGAGTGCTACTAAAACAGATTTAGTGTATAGTGCTTGGGAAGTGAAGGCAAAAAGAAGATATGCTGATTATATAAGCAGAATGAAGAACAAGTCAAGACCTCCCTATATCAACGAAGAAATATGGGCAAAGTGGAATGATGTTTGGAATTCTAAAGAAAGTAAGAAAAAATCAGAATTAGGTAAGAGAAATAGACGTGGTGGTGTTTTTAGATGAAGTTGCTCAATCTACGCATACCACAGGATCAACACCTCATTCCTAAGTTGCCACTCAAATTGTAAGTTAATTCGAATTGTTTAAATTATAACTGATTATGTTTGGATTATTTGAATTATGCGTTATTGTGTTGGTAGAAATTTTAATTGACATTATTATGATGAACTTCTTGTGATTTTATTTTAATGTACCTATTGAGCTGATGTTTGAGATATTTATATTACATATTAAGCAGGGAGATAGTTCTATTTATACAGGAAACTATGATGATTTTTTATCAGAATTTTGTTTGCTTTATATAATAATTATGTATTTTTATGTTGGTAGAAACTTTTATTGACACTATTGTGATAAAAACAGTGTGATTATATTATATTCTGCTTATTGAGTTGATGTTTGAAATATTTTTATTATATATTATAATCTTATTTGTTTTAATTTTTATTTTATTTTGTTTTTATTTTAACTAATTTTTAGGAAAAGCAATTTGGCCATCGTCCATCATATTTTGAATTATTCAAGCATACACATATCAAAAAACATGATGGCCAAATATTTATAGTTGAAAAAGATAAACAAATCCATGTAAGTTTATTTATCTTGATTTTCTTTGAACGTATATGAATTTTTATAAAAATTGAACTAATTTTTTAAGTTTTGCAGGAACAAATTGCATTGCAACAGGATGTATTAACACAAAATGGAGAAGAAGTAGATGAGAGTCAATTGTACTATGATGCAGTTGGCGGACATGATAAAAAAAGAAGAGTTTATGGACTTTGTTCATATGGTACATTCATTCGTAGTCCAATAAATGCTAACACATCGGACAATATAGAATCAACCTCGTAGCCATAAGAGAATGTTAATTCTGCAAAGGTCTTAGATGAGATTGATGAGATTGAGAATTTAAAGGCATCTATGGTTCTTATGTAGCAAAGATTAAATGCTCTTGAGAGTGAGAAAACTTGTACTTCATCATCACCCTCATCACGACCGAATTCACCTTGATTTAATTTTTCTTTTATGAATTACTATATTGTTGTTTATACATCATTTTGGTATTAAGTACAACAAATTATATTGTATTTTTGTTTGCATAATAACAATTTAAATACAAATATTAGAGTTTTAACAAAATAATAATAATTAAAAAAATATTAAAATAATAATTTAGCATAATTGTGATGAAATATAATTTTAGCGATAGAATATTCATTGTAATTATAGCGACGAAAATATTTTTTCATCCAAAATGCGACGGAATCACAACAGTGATTAGTTACGTTATTATTTTACGACGAAATTTTTGTGATGGAAAACAAATTTTGCAACGGAATATCTAGCGATGGAATTACTAGGGAAATTTTTTCCGTCGTTTTCTTACGACGAATTTGTGCGACGGGAGACAAAATTTGTAACGGAAAATTTTGCGATGGAATAGCGACGTCAATTTTTTTCGCCGTGTTTTTATGACAAAATTTTATGACGGAATAAAAAATTTGCAACGGAAATGTTAGTGACAGATTCGCGACAATAATTATTTCCGTCGTTATATTTCACGACAGAAATTTGCAACGGAATATGAGTTTTGCGACGGAATATTTTTTCACGCAATGGGGACAGAAAGAAACATTTCTGTTGCCAAAATCACGACGAACTCGCGACAGAATGACTTCCGTCGCATACTTCACGACGAACAATTCCGTCACCATTTTCCGTCGCCATCACTCGCGACGGATTATTTCCGTCACGAAATGAAATACGACAAGCCTTGAGACTACGGAATGGATTACGTCGAGAAAATGAAAAATTTCGTCGCAAAACGTGATTTGCGACGGAATTTTGCGTTTTCGCAACGGAATTTTTCCGTCGCGAATCGTGATTTTTCTTGTAGTGTATATATATATATATATATATATATATATATATATATATATATATATATATATATATATATATATATATATATATAAAGACATAGGAGGCACCTAGAAGTCACACCACAATAGATATCACCACACAAGAATTCCCAATGGATTCCCCACCACTAAGCCTAGGGAGATCATTCGGATGGAAATTTTAGGGAAGAACCTTAATAGCCAAGGGAGAATTAACTAAGGCTAAGAGGTAACACATGTCCCAACAAAACCTATTTTCTTCGCTATAATCTCCTTCTTTGGCTCCTTCTATATGCTTGTGTCTTGATGAATTCCTTCATGATATTTGTGATATGATCTTGATGATTGATGGGATGAATTTGTGTGTAATCTTGATGATCTTGATGTTGAAAAGAGGTTCTTGATATTTATGTGATGATTCTTGATAAATCTTGATGTTTCTTGATATTAAAGATAAAATATGATTTTGACGATTTGGATGGGATTAGAGCCCTAGGTTGGATTGGGAATTTGTATTATGATGTTCTTGTTATATAATTGGGTGGGAATTCGCATGTTCGGGTGTTATTTATGTTAGAAGTCATAATAGGATAAGTTCTACTTGATTCTTGCTTTTGATCCATTAATTGTCTATGTGGTGTCGTTATTTGCGTTTGAAAGTGTCTAAGCATCGTTTCGGGTTCCATAAAGGATCCTTGGACGTATTTTTGATAAAAGAGTTAGTGGGGGGTAGGTGGGGGTAGGGGAACCCACCACCTACCCGCTGCCCGAATATCACCGCCATGCAGCGGGCAGCCACCGGGCAGACGCCTGCCCGCCAGCAACCCGCTGCCCGGAAGATGATCTCTGGCGAGCAACCGGTGGGTGACCCCCACCCACCGACTACCCGCTGGTCCGTTACCCACCCCGGGTATTTGGCTTCCCCGTTTGATGTTTCCCATTCCCCGTGGTGTCCCAACGAACCCCGTTTGTCGTGCTTGAGTCTAATTTAATGTTTCGGGTACCGTTCATAGGATAAAAGAGTCTAGGATTTGCATGCTAGTTGAATCGGTAACCCGTTGGCCTAAGTGGAAGTCGTATGAACCCCTTAGGACTATTCTTAGTATGGGAATGATCACACGTAAGCTTAATTATATGTCTCCCCCTTCCCAATGTGTTATTATATGTTATTATATGCTATTACGTGCTATTATGTGTTATGTGATGTGTGATTCCCCAATTTGGTTGCGATCACATTGGCTATACGGGCAGTTGGATGGGTTAAGAACCATCCCAACTGTTAACCAGGCCGGTTACGATTGGTGAGGTATATAAGTATTATATAGGGCTGCGGTACACTGTTTGGTTACTTATTAGTTGCGGCTCATCCTCCTGGCTGCGGTCAGTGATTCACTTCTTGGGCTGCGGTCCACATGGGCCTCGGGTGCTATGACCCACCGACCTGGACGCGCCAGGCGGTGTGTAAGGCCAATAAGCCCGAGGAAGGCTGTAGTCCACCGACCTGAGTAATCAGGCGGTGTGTAGGGCTACGGCTGGCTGCGATCCACCGAGTGATGGGCCAGCGGTGTGTAGGGTCGTAGTCTCCGAGGATCATCGCCCACCGACTGAGTACCTCAACGATGTGTAGGGCCTGATCCGCTACGGTCCACCGACTATACCTGTCAACAGTGTGTAGGATCGTAAGTCCCCCCTCGTAAAGTGGATCATGGTCCACCGATTGGGCGCGTCAGCGATGTGTAGGACTGTGATCCGCCACTGAGTTCGTCAGCGGTCTATAGGGTTAGTTGCGATCAACTCCCTTAATGTTGCGGAATGATGTAGGGTGCTGCGGGGCCGTGTTAGTGCTATATGCACTAACCCTCATGTTCGGAGCATGTGATTGGTCCCGTGGTGCCACCACAGTGTGATTGTGTGTCACAAATGATGATTGGATGATGATATGATTGATTTGAAAGTAATCTGTGACCTTAGTTGCGTATTCTTTACGATAGTTGTTTCTACTTGATTGTTATCATTGATTATTGTGCTTGCCCTATTTGCTGAGTCTATTCATGGTTTTAAAGCTAGAGTCTCTTAAGTATATATCTTCCTGCTTCAAAATGGTTTTCATATATCTATATATATCTATCTATATTGTATTTCAACGCGTTGGAGTGGGATACCGGTATCATTCGCTGAACAGATATATTTGGCTTTCAGGCACAGATGAGTAGACATCGGAGCGCGCTAGAGATCCGGAGCGTAGATTAGTTAGTTTCCCTTTCGGCCTGCGTGCCATGATTATGTATTGACATCACTTTGAGGTTGTTTAGTTATTTTGCCTGTGCATCTGAGTTTTCCAGCTCGAATGTGGCATAGCACCCCACACTCTTATGTTGATTTTGGGATTTAATGAGAATTCGCCTTTATTATATAAGCTTTAAAAGTTTCAAAATTTTGGGGTGTTACAATATATATATTCCAGTCTCAAAATGATTTCCTATACTTATACTTATTGTACTCCACGAGTGGGACTGGGTTACTCAACATTATTCGCTGACGGTTGTTACACCATATGTTTTTCAGGTGCAGATCAGTAGCTTCGGAGTGCACTAGACGGATGCAAGGACTTAGCTTAGATAGTTTTAGTCTTGATAGATGGCCTGCGTGCCTTGACTTGTATTTTGGATATTGAACTTGAATTATGTTCTGTTTAGTTAGTTAGTTTGTGCATCTAAGTTCTCAAGCTTGGATGTGGCATAGCACCCCGACTTTTGTTGTGTAGTCTCTGCTCTGTTTGGAACATTAATGTTAGATTGCTACTATTTCATAAGCTTTAAATGTTTTAAAAATTAGGGGTGTTACAGTTGGTATCAGAGCCTAAGTTCGACCCTAGGATGAGACCTTTAAGACAAGACTCTAGGATGTTAAGCTGAAACTCTAGGTTCTTTAATACTTAGACTTAAGAATTTTAGGACGCGCGGTGAGGTTGTGAGTTTATTTATCGCTTTCCATATGTTTCTATGCTTGCTCTTTTTATTCAAAGTCTCTTTTAGCACCAAGGTAAGGGTGCGTACCCCTGACTTACATCTCTGACCGATGTTGACCCTATAGAACCCGGAATGGCACCACCGCAAAACCACGAGACACCCGCTCGCGACACGTTTACTCAGAACCTACAACAGTTGACTCTGAACCATGCCATCGTGGCCAACAGTTATCGATCCCCACTAAACGGAGATCACGACGTGGCTCACCGAATAATGAGCCACAATCCCCCTTCCTTCGCTGGGGAGGAGAACCCCGCGATACTTGAAGAATGGATTCGAACGTTTGACAAGATTTTCGAAGTAACAGATTATCCAGAGGAGCGGCAAGTCGGATCGGAATCATTCTACCTAAGGAACGGGGCTGACTTGTGGTGGACGCAAGAATTACCAATATATAGACTGTAACACCCCTAAATTTTCAAACTCTTAATGCTTATAAAATAAAGGCAATACTATCATTAAATCCCAAAACAGAGTATAACTAAACATAATTGTTGGGGTGCTATGCCACATCTGAGCTAGAAAACTCAGATGCACAGGCTAAACTATCTAAACAGTAGAAATCCTCAAATCAATGTTAAGTACATCATCATGGCACGAAGCCGATAACAGAACTAAACTAGCTAAGCCACGGGTCCAACTAGCGCGCTCCGGAGCTACTCATCTGTGCCTGAAAGCTAAATATATCTGTTCACATATATATACTTATGAAACTCTAATTTAAAATCGAGAATAGACTCAACAAGTAAGGGTAGGCACATTCATCAGATATAATCACGCATATAAAGATACTATCATACACCCTAAGGTCACAAGACTATTTTACATCATTCATATCAGTATTCAATCATTATTTCAACACGTAAACACATTTGGTGGTGCTGCAGGACCCTTCACGCGCCCATAAACGAAGTGCCAGTGCATATAGCTCTGGCATGGCTCCGAAGCACTGCCTGTACCGCATGACAAGGAGATTGATCGCAACCAATCGATGAACCGCAGCTCATTTATAATGTTTGATCGCAACCAAACGGTGGAACGCAGCCCGAATAATATGTATATCTGATCGCAACCAGATTATGGACCGCAGCCCTATATATATATTTATATACCCGTCCGATTGCAACCGGCCGGGTTAACAGCCGATGGTTCTCAACCCATCCAACAGCCTGTATAGCCAATTGATCGCAACTAATTGGGGTATCATGCACAAATAACACATAGCCAAGCACATGCAACCCACATTAACACATAAGGAGGGGGAAATCATACATATATATCTTATGCGTGGTCAACCACATTACTAGAGATACGCATAGGGGGTTCATGCACCTTTCTCCTAGGCCAATGGGATACCAATTCGACTAGCATGCAATATACAAGACTCTCTTATCTTTCGAACGGTACCCGAAACATCAAAATAGACTCAGACATGACAAACGGGGTCCAATGGGACACCACGGGGCACGGGGAAACATCAAACGGGGAAAACCACCAGGTTCCACACTGGAATTACAGCGGGTGGCCGGCGGGTGGAGGGCCACCCGCCGGCGGCACATCACGAGGCAGAGGGTGCCCGGTGGGCAATCGCCTGCCCGCCGGCTGCCCACTGCCTGGCGGTCCCATGGAGCAGCGGGTAGGTAGCTGGTAGCCCTGCCCCCACCTACCCCCCACTGACTCTTATTTAGTCATTCGGTCCCGGGATCCCTCGTGGAACCCGAAACCATGTCCAGACACACTTAAACACAAACGACGACACCACATAATCAAGTAATGGATTAAAACCAAAAATCACATTAAGTACATCCTAACACGACTCCTAGACATGCCAAGACTCAATACCCGATAATGCAAAATCCAACCCAAACATACCAAGAATATGACAATACGAAACCCACGTTTTAACCCTATGGCTCTAGTCATATTTAAAACACAAGATCATTTATATAATTTATCTTAGAATCAAGGACATCAAGATTATCACATAAGTATCAAGATTACCATATAAACATCAAGATCATCTCATAAACATCAAGATTATCTCATAATCATCATATCAATCTCAAGAAATGCCTCATCAAGATGCAAACACATAATCATATATCGAAGGAGCCAATGAAGGAGATTATAGCAAGGAAAATAGATTTTGTTGAGACATGGGTTACCTCTTAGCCTTAATTAATCCTCCCTTGGCTATTAAGGTTATTCTCTAAGATTTCCATCCGATTGATCTCCCTAGGCTTGGTGGTGGGGAATCTCCCGGGAATATTTTCGTGTAATATAACTATGGGTGGTAAGGGTTCTAATTGCTTTCTAATCCCCTATTTATAGAATCAGGAATCCTAATCATAATCTTAATAATAAAGGCCTACTTTCTTTATTCCTAATAGATATATAGGTCTGGGATTCCTAATTAGAATCTGACTAGTAAAAGGTTTACTCTATTTATTTCTAATAGGCTTAAGACTCTAGTTTGGGCAAGGGTCCACAATCCATGGTGAACCACATTAATTAATTATAGGGAATTCTAACCAAATTAAATCCTTTATAATTATTATTAACAG
The DNA here is from genome assembly GCF_001879475.1 of Ipomoea nil. Lineage (NCBI taxonomy): Eukaryota > Viridiplantae > Streptophyta > Magnoliopsida > Solanales > Convolvulaceae > Ipomoea > Ipomoea nil. The sequence continues at coordinate 339,425 of NW_017616605.1, read as the reverse complement.
AATTAATTAAATAATTAATCCGGGATTTAAGGGCGTAACACGGGGTGTTACACCCTCCCCCCCCCCCCCTTACAGGAAGCTTCGTCCTTGAAGCTTTAGAAATCATTACGGGGATAACGAGTCGAAACTAGTACGGTGGTCATATAGAGAAAGTGTTCTACAGGGAAAATATATAATTATATATCTATGTATACTGAGTTTTTGGGAAAGATTGGTTTAAAAGAATAAAGAGAGTGGACGGTTCGGGTTTCAAACATGCGGACAAGGTAATTTGGGAAGTGGGATCAAGGTTTTCAATGTTGCAATTTAGGAAATAAGGTTGCCACCTTGTATGGTAGCATTTGAAATAAGGAATCAAGAATGAGGTTTGGAATGGTAGAGTGGATTTCCCAATGGAATGGTATTCGATAGACAAGGGAAGGAAATGAGTTTGGCTAGAATAGTGTTAAGGATTCTCGACTTCAAGCGATTATTCCTGTTTGAGACTTGATTATGATGTAAGGACGAACTGATGATTATTTTTCTTTAGTTTTGGCTCTGCTTGACTCCAAGATTTCCGTTGATCTTTTCTTTCCAGGCTAAAGTCTCATCCATTCTTACCGATTTTGAAGGAATCATCGAGATGAATCCCGTGCATACTTTCCCAAAATGCCCAAAAGTCTTGTCCTAGTCGGCTAGCATCGTAGAGTCCAACTACAACTTCCATGTGTAATGCAATTGGTTGTGTCTTTTCGAAGGCGTCTCGCGGGTCAAGGTCTTTTACCAAGGTCACCACTTTTAGGCAACCCATGATTCCTTACCCAAGACTTGCGTTCATCAATCGAGGCACACGAGTGTCCAATGGATCAATAAAACGAGAAGTCAAGAAATCATCATACCGTACCAGTGGGCGGTCGACCGCCTGCCAAGGTCCTACTGGAATGTGGCAGTGGGCACGTGGTGGGAGGTCGACCTCCTGCCAAGGTCCCACTGGAACGTGACTATGAAGAAGGGATTACTTCGGGAAAAGTCCCAAGAACACACAGGTTCAAGTCCCAACAATCCCATGCTCACGTGAACAACAAAAGGGACTTGAATACATAGAATGACTCATTGAACAATGTTATTGAACCCTAAACACGAGTTCTAGATGAGTTAAGACTCTCGCATGTCCTTCATTGTTGCTTAGTAGGTCGGGTCTGGTTTTCAACTAGCAACCCCGTAACCTTTACAAGGTAGTCGGTTATAAACCAGCCTTGTCTTTTCCTTGCTTTGATTAATGGCAAGCCCTCTTGATCTTTCTTGAAGTTCGGCTTGTCACCCGGTCCCTGTTTAATCCTTTAGTTTCCAAATGCTTAGTGATGCCTTTCTCTTCCTTGGAATGCATTTGGTTGACTGCCCTCGACGATGCATGGCGTTTGGCGATTTTGTGTGTTACATGTACTTCTTATGGTGCTTTAAAACCATTAAGGTCCTCATTCCGAAGTAAGATCTTTATTGCAGGGAAGCTTAGTGCATGACACTTTCCACGCGTCTGTCGCTGCTACTTGACACTCCGAGTCTTTTTTAACAACTATCCTAACACCAACCTAATAAGCATCAACCCCCATGCCACTTAGACGAGGCAAGGGGTTTACACCACTTGTAGGGTTTTAGCAAGCGTTCGCAAGGGAGGGATACAGGTTTAGAGCTATGGCAATGATTCCAAGCTCATAATGATTTAAGGTTTTCCAATGATAAATTAGGTACAACAAAGAGTGAGTAAAGGCATAACGGGTGTTTAATTGCTTTCAAGGATAATCAAGGATTTGAGGCAAGGGTTTCAACAATTGGGAATATCGAGAGGCTGAGATTCAAGGGTGAATGATATTTTAAGCTGAGGCAAAGCGTTCACAAGTCAACATGGCATACTTACCTCGCGCGAAAGATTTAAGAAAAGGCGTTGTTCAAGCACTACTTCTCTTCCTTGCATTTAATTGGCGTTCTAGTTCTCTTTACAGGTGGTCTCCCAATTCCGTTACTCCTTTTCCCGGATCTATTCTTGAATTCCCCGTTGTAGAAGTTGGATTCGGTGAAGGTCGGCGATGCTAGAACACGCCTCGTCGAGGGTCGTAGGATCTTCTTCCCCTGCGAAGATAGGCGGGTGATGGTTCGAGACTTGGCGAGCCACGTCTGGGTTCCCGTTTGGGGTGATCGGTTGCTATTATCAAGGATGGCATTGCTCCACGTCTAGGAGACCCGAGTCAACTGTTGTAGGTTTTGGGTTTACACCATTCATGGGATTTTAATAAGGATTTCAAAGGGGAGGGGTATAAGATCAGGGCAACGACAATGAATCCGATGCTCCTAATGATTTTGGGTTCCCAAGAATTCGAGTTGGGTACAACGAAGGGTAAGCAAAGGCATAATGGATGTTGGTCGTTCCCAAGAATAACCAAGGGTCATAAGACACGATTCTAATGAAATAGAAATATCGGGCGAATGGGATTCTGAGATTAATGGTTCAAACGAGGCAAGGGACGGAATAGGCTCAACTTACTCCAAGGATTAACCAACAGTGTCTGTTCGTCTGCTGCTTCATTTTCTTGTATCAATAGACGTCCTAGTTCTCTTTTCCATTTTCATCTCTGTCGTAATCTTTTCGTATCGAGATAAATCAGTTTACCGTGGGATGTATGCCGCCTACTTGAATCGGGGGTCGTGGTGATTTAATTTAGGTTGCAAGTGAAACAGTCTATCTTCTTCGGGTTGACCGCATGTCCAGATGTAAACACCACATCTTCACTGCTCTGCTTTAACAGACATCCGAGTCTTCCTTCTTCTTAGTCACAGTCTTTACTAAGTCTTGGTCAGGTCTTTAGAGGGAACCAGATCGAGGGGTTTTACCGAGTAAGTGTACACTACTCGGTTACGGAGGTAAACTTTCCTACTTACCTGGTGTTTTAACTAAAAGGACTAAAGATGAGCAAGGAACATGTATAGGAAACTTAATTGATAGCGATAAATGAACTCACAACCTCACCGTGCATCCTAAGATTCTTAAGTCCCAAGTACTTAAATACCTAGAGTTCAAGCTTAATGTCCTAAGGTCTTGTCTTAAAAGTCTTATCCTAGGGTCAAATTTAGGCACTGATACCAACTGTAACACCGCTAAATTTTCAAACTCTTAATGCTTATGAAATAAAGGCAATACTATCATTAAATCCCAAAACAGGGCATAACTAAACATAATTGTTGGGGTGCTATGCGACATCTGAGCTAGAGAACTCAGATGCACAGGCTAAACTATCAAAACAGTAGAAATCCTCAAATCAATGTTAAGTACATCATCATGGCACGCAGGCCAATAACAGAACTAAACTAGCTAAGCCACGGGTCCAACTATCGCGCTCCGGAGCTACTCATCTGTGCCTGAAAGCCAAATATATCTGTTCAGAGAATAATGCTAGTAACCCACTCTAACGCGTTAAAATACGGGTAGGTAGGTATATATATATATATATATATATATATATATATATATATATATATATATATATATATATATACTTATGAAACTCTAATTTAAAACCGAGAATAGACTCAACAAGTAAGGGTAGGCACATTCATCGGATATAATCACGCATATAAAGATACTATCATACACCCTACGGTCACAAGACTATTTCACATCATTCATATCAGTATTCAATCATTATTTCAACACGTAAACACATATGGTGGTGCCGTAGGACCCTTCACACGCCCATACACGAAGCGCCAACGCATATAGCTCTGGCATGGCCCCGAAGCACCCTGCATGTACCGCAGCACAAGGAGATTGATCACAACCAATCGATGAACCGCAGCTCATTTATAACGTTTGATCGCAACCAAATGGAGGACCGCAGCGCGAATAGTATGTATATCTGATCGCAACCAGATTATGGACCGCAACCCTATATATATATTTATATACCCGTCCGATCACAACCGGCCGGGTTAACAGCCGATGGTTCTCAACCCATCCAAATGCTTATATAGCCAATTGATCGCAACCAATTGGGGTATCATGCACAAATAACACATAGCCAAGCACATGCAACCCACATTAACACATAAAGAAGGGGAAATCATACATATATAACTTATGCGTGGTCAACCACATTACTAGAGATACGCATAAGGGGTTCATGCACCTTTCTCCTAGGCCAATGGGATACCAATTCGACTAGCATGCAATATACACGACTCTCTTATCCTACGAACGGTACCCGAAACATCAAACTAGACTCAGGCACGACAAACGGGGTCTAATGGGACACCACGGGACACGGGGAAACATCAAATGGGGAAAACCACCACGTTCCACACTGGAATTCCAGCGGGTGGCGGCGGGTGGATGGCCACCCGCCGGTGGCACATCACGAGGCAGAGGGTTACCGGCGGGCAGTCGCCTGCCCGCCAGCTGCCTGCTGCCAGGGGGTCCCATGGGGTAGCGGGTAGGTGGCGGGTTCCCCTGCCCCCACCTACCCCCCCACTGACTCTTATGTAATGATTCGGTCCCGGGATCCCTCGTGGAACCCGAAACCATGTCCAAACACACTTAAACACAAACGACGACACCACGTAATCAAGTAATGGATTAAAACCAAGAATCACATTAAGTACATCCTAACACGACTCCTAGACATGCCAAGACTCAATACCCGATAATTCAAAATCCCACCCAAACATACTAAGAATACAACAATACGAAATCCACGTTTTAACCCTATGGCTCTAGTCATATTTAAAACACAAGATCATTTATATAATTTATCTTAGAATCAAGAACATCAAGATTATCACATAAGTATCAAGATTACCATATAAACATCAAGATCATCTCATAAACATCAAGATTATCTCATAATCATCATATCAATCTCACAAAAAGCCTCATCAAGATGCAAACACAGAATCATATATCGAAGGAGCCAATGAAGGAGATTATAGCAAGGAAAATAGATTTTGTTGAGACATGGGTTACCTCTTAGCCTTAATTAATCCTCCCTTGGCTATTCAGGTTCTTCTCTAAGATTTCCATCTGATTGATCTCCCTAGGCTTGGTGGTGGGGAATCTCCCGGGAATATTTTCGTGTAATATAACTATGGGTGGTAAGGGTTCTAATTGCTTTCTAATCCCCTATTTATAGAATTAGGAATCCTAATCATAATCTTAATAATAAAGACCTACGTTCTAATTCCTAATAGGTCTAGGATTCCTTATTAGAATCTGACTAGTAAAATGTTTACTCTCTTTATTTCTAATAGGCTTAAGACTCTAGTTTAGGCAAGGGTCCACAATGTTGGAATACCATAAGAGATTCCTAGAGTTGGCTCGTTTCGCGCATGAATTAGTTCCTAAGGAGGCAACCAAAGTGGAGAAATTCGTTACAGGACTCAACTTCGAAGGTAGAAAAGCCTTGACGATGAATAAACCAAGATCACTCAACGAATCTTACACCAAGGCGGTTGAGCTCTATCGAATACAAAACACCTCTCGGGGAGTTCCCAAGGCGCACTAGAGAAAGGTCGAGGGAAACTCGATGACCACTCCTAAGAAATTGAGGACCGCCAGGGCCATTTGTAACACCCCGTGTTACGGCCTCTAACCCAAACTAATTATTTAATTACTTACCCTTAAAAGATAATTAAATTCCCTTAATTAATTAGGAAGGGTCCACCATAGACCATGGACCCTTATCCCTGAACCAAACCCTTAGTCCTATAAGAAATAGAATTAGTAAACCCATACCATTTAGATCCTAATTAGGACTCGTAGATATATATAAGGACATAGGAGGCACCTAGAATTCACACCACAATAGATTCCACCATACAAGAATTCCCAAGAATTTCGCTATCACCAAACGTAGGAGAAATCAAGAAGAGGAGATCTTAGAGAAAGAACCTTTATAGCCAAGGATTCTAATTAAGGCTAAGAGGGAACCCATGTATCAACAAAACCTATTTTCCTTGCTATAATCTTCTTCTTTGGCTCCTTTTGATATACAATTCTATGCTTGAGTCTTGATAAATCTTTTATGATGATTATGATATGATCTTGATGTTGATGACATGATCTTATGTGTTGATCTTGATAATCTTGATGATTATGAGAAGATGTTGATAATTGTGTGTCGTTCTTGATAAATCTTGATGTTCTTGATTTTAAAGATAAAGTATGATTTTGTGATTTAAATATGATTAGAGCCCTAGGTTAAATCGTGAATTTCGTACTGTGATATTCTTGGTATATTTGGGTGGGATTTCACATGATCGGGTGTTAATTATGTTTAGAACTCACGTTAGGATGTATTTGAATGTGATTCTTGGTTTTGATCCATTATTTGACTATGTGGTGTCGTCGTTTGTGTTTAAAAGTGTCTAAACATTGTTTCGGGTTCAACGAAAGATCCTGGGACCCAAGTATTGCAAAAGAGTCAGTGGGGGGTAGGTGGGGGTAAGGGAACCCACCAGCTACCCGCTGCCCATATGGGCGTCGCCGACAACCCGCTAGCCAGCAGTTCGCCGCCAGAGGGTGGTCCTCCACCCGCCGGCCACCCGCGGGAAATTCCCAATGTGGGATGGTGGTTTCCCTGTTTGATGTTTCCCTGACCCCTGAGGTGTCCCAACGGACCCCGTTTGTCGTGCCTGAGTCTAGTTTGATGTTTCGGGTACCATTCGTAGGATAAAAGAGCCTTGTGTATTGCATGCTAGATGAATTGGTATCCCGTTGGCCTAGGTGAAAGATGTATGAACCCCTTAGGACTATTCCTAGTATGTGGATGACCACGCATAAGTTTTATTTATACGTTCTTCCCTCCTTCCCAATGTGCTAATGTGGGTTGCATGTGCTTGCTATGTGTTATGTGTGCATGATACCCCAATTTGGTTGCGATCAAATTGGCTATACGGGTAGTTGGATGGGTTGAGAACCATCGGCTGTTAACCAGGCCGGTTGCGATCGGTCAGGTATATAAATATTATATCGGGTTGCGATCCATCGTTTGGTTGCGATCAAACGTTATACATGAGCTGCGGTTCATAATCTGGTTGCGATCAGAAATACACTTTTTGGGCTGCGGTCCACCGTTTGGTTGCGATCAAACGTTATGATGAGCTGCGGTTCATCGGTTGGTTGCGATCAACCCCTTCGTGCTGCGGTACCAGGCAGGGTGCTGCGGGGCCGTGTTAGCGCTATATGCGCTGACCCTCATGTATGGGCATGCGATTGGTCCTGTGGCACCACCAAAGTGTGCTTATGTGTTGAGATAATGATTGAATAATGATATGAATGATGTGAAATAAATCTTGTGACCTTAGGAAATATGCTAGTATCTTTATATGCATGATTATAACTGTTGAATGTGCTTGTCCCTACTTGTGGAGTCTATTCTAGGTTTTAAAGCTAGAGTCTCCTAAGTATATATCTTCCAGCTTCAAAATGGTTTTCCTATATATATATATATATATATATATATATATATATATATATATATATATATATATATATATATATATATATATACCTATATTGTATTTTAACTCGTTGGAGTGGGTTACCAGCATTATTCGCTGAACAGATATATTTGGCTTTTAGGCACAAATGAATAGCTCCGGAGCGCGCTAGAGGACCCAAGGCTTAGATAGTTAGGTTCCTTATCGGCCTGCGTGCCATGATGATGTAACGACACTGTTTTGAGGATATTTAGTTAGCATAGCCTGTGCATATGAGTTTTCCAGCTCAGATGTGGCTTAACACCCCAAACACTTATGTTTAGTAACGCTCTGTTTTGGGATTAATGATAGTATTGCCTTTATTTCATAAGTATTCAATGTTTTAAATTATAGGGGTGTTACACCATTCCTCATCAGGGTCAGGGGATATCAATGGCTCAGGACTCGAAAGATGAAACGGAAATCGCCCAAGGAAGGATTCTCGCCATGAGTAAAGCCCGAATCGGAGACAGTGACGTGGTGACCGAGACGTTCCTTGTGCACTCCATACCCGCCATAGTGCTCTTTGACTCAGGAGCCACCAACTCGTTCATAGCAGTCGAATTCGTAGCAAGGCTCGGTTTGAAGCCAGGCACAAGTGTACAGTTAAGGGTCAAAGTGGCATTAGGTGAAGTATTGAAATGTGACCGTATGTTCAAGGACGTGATGATCACCATAGGCAGAGTGGAATTTCCTAGCAACCTGATTCAGTTTGGGGGCTGGACGGTATAGAAGTAATCCTAGGGATGGATTGGCTAGGGAAATTCAAAGCCCAAATACTGTGCGGCGAACAAAAGATAATTTTGAAAAGGCCAAATGGGAAGCGGGTATCCTACCGCGGCTCCGCCAAAGATCCAGAAGTTAAATTGGTAACCATGATGAAAATGAAGAAATACTTAACTAAAGGATGTGAGGTTTTCCTGTGCTCCATCGAGGATGTAAATGCCAAGGGTGACGAACCGCAACCAATCCCGGTAGTAAGCGAATTCACAGATGTTTTCCCCGAAGAGATTCCTGGAATACCACCACCTAGGGAACTGGAATTTACTGTGGACCTAGTGTCAGGCACCGCCCCCATATCAAAGACACCTTATAGAATGGAACCGAAAGAGATGCAAGAATTGAAGACACAATTACAAGACATGTTAAGTAAAGGCTACATCCGCCCTAGCACCTCGTTATGGTGAACCCTAGTGCTATTCGTTAAGAAGAAAGAAGGGAGCATGCAGCTGTGCATTGACTATAGGGAATTAAATCAAGTTACAGTGAAGAACAAATATCCCCTCCCTCGAATAGATGATTTGTTTGACCAACTCAAAGGTGCAGGTGTGTTTTCGAAAATCGACTTGAGGTCTGGATATCATCAAATAAAGGTAGCCGATCAGGACGTCCCTAAGACCACTTTCCGAACTCGCTACGGTCACTACGAGTTCACGGTAATGCCCTTCGGATTGACTAATGCCCCCCGCAGTATTCATGGACCTCATGAACAATGTGTTTTGCCCCTACTTGGACGACTTTGTGATTGTGTTCATTGACGACATCTTGGTCTACTCCCGAAATAAGGAGGAACATGAGAAACATCTCCGAACCATATTACAAACGCTAAGAGAAAAGCAGTTGTATGCCAAACTCTCTAAATGCAAATTCTGGAAGGACAATGTAGCATTCCTGGGCCACGTAATAACCAAGGAGGGAATCATGGTGGACCCAGCGAAGATCCAAGCGATCAAGGAATGGCCTACACCAACAACAGTTTCAGAAATTAGGAGCTTCCTCGAGTTGGCTGGATATTATCGGAGATTCGTACCTGATTTTACTAAGGTGGCTCAACCCATGATGAGACTCATGAAAAAGGAAATTTCCTTCCAGTGGGACACAAGTTGTGCCTTGGCCTTCCAGGGGCTAAAGGAAAGGTACCATAGCACCGGTATTGGCGCTACCCTCTGGAGTAGAAGGATTTGAAGTTTACAGTGATGCCTCAAAGAAAGGTCTAGGTTGCGTACTGATGCAAAATAATAAATTAATAGCGTACGCATCCAGGCAACTCAAAACCCACGAGGTGAATTACCCCACCCACGATCTAGAATTGGCATCCATAGTATTTGCGCTGAAAATCTGGAGGCACTATTTGTATGGGGTACAATGCAAGATCTACACAGACCATAAGAGCCTAAAGTACATTTTCACCCAGAAGGACTTAAACATGCAACAGAGACGGTGGTTGGAACTTAAAAAGGATTATGATTTGGATATCTAATACCAAGAAGGAAAAGCTAACGTGGTGGCAGATGCACTAAGTAGGAAAACGAGCCATTCCCTTAACACCATGTGGGTATTTTCGGATGAGCTATGTAAGGATTTTCGGAAATTGAATCTAGAAGTAGTGGAGCAGGGACAAGTGGATGTGGAAATTCAGTTATTCAGCATGAGGATCATGCCAACATTATTTGAAGAAATCAAGAACGGACAACGACAAGACCCCAAACTAGGAAAGATAACGCTCGGCCTAACCGAAGGAAAGAAAGGGTCATTCGAGCTGTTTAATGATGGTAGCCTTCGCTATAAAGGAAGGTGGTGCATACCCTCGACACATGCCGACCTGAAGAAACAAATCCTAGAAGAAGGACACGGCTCACCATACTCCGTGCACCCCGGGGGTAATAAATTGTACCAAGACGTGAAGAGATAATTTTGGTGGCGTAACATGAAAGGGGAAGTAACAGGTTTTGTAAGCAAGTGCCTAAATTGTCAGAAAGTGAAAGATGAAAGGTGTAAACCCAAGGGGCTCATGCAACCCCTCGAAGCACCCCAAGGAAAGTGGGAGTCCATCTCGATGGACTTTGTGAGAGATCTACCCGTGACACGGACATGAAAAGACAAAATATGGGTGATAGTAGACCGGTTGACCAAAACGGCGCGGTTTATTGCCATGAAGGAGACTTGGACAATGAACCAATTGGCCAAGGCCTATATAAGTCAAGTAGTCAAATACCATGGGGTCCCACGAGACATCGTTTCTGACAGAGACTCCAGGTTCCTCTCATAGTTTTGGAAATCACTACAAGCAGCCATGGAGACAAGACTAAAGCTAAGCACCGCTTTTCACCCCACAACCGACGGCTAGACCGAGAGAACAATTCAGACCCTTGAAGATATGTTGAGGGCCTGCATGTTGGACTTCCAGGGAACATGTGAAGAACATTTAGATCTGATCTAATTCTCTTACAACAATAGCTACCACGCAAGTATTCGTATGGCACCCTACGAGGCCTTATATGGTCAAAAGTGTAGGACCCCCTTATGTTGGGAGGACATGGTTAACCCAGTGGCTCTAGGACCACAATATTTTCAAGACACCATAGCAAAGATCAAACACATACAAGAGAAAATAAAGGTCGTGCAAGACCGCCAGAAGTCCTACGCCGATTTGGGAAGGAAACATGCCGAATTCCAAGTGGGAGAAAAGGTTTGGTTGAAGATCTCACCCACACGAGGAGTAATGAGGTTTGAAAAGAAAGGGAAACTAAGCCCTAGATTCATCGGTCCCTACAAAATCTTAGAAAGAATCAGGAATCTGGCATACCGCCTCGCATTGCCAGCCGAATTCGACCAGGTACACAACGTATTCACGTGTCGCAACTAAAGAAATACGTGCACGACGCAACCCATGTCCTCCAACCTGAGGTAGTGTGCTTGGATGACACCTTATCCTATGAAGAAAGACCCGTGAGAATCCTAGATACGAAGACAAGATAAACCCGCAGGAAGACCATGAAGATGGTCAAGGTCCTCTGGTCCAACCATGAGACCGAAGAAGCAACTTGGGAGCTTGAAAGTGCAAAGAGGGAACAATACCCCAACTTGTTCACCCAAGGTACCCTAGCTTAAAACCTAAGATGTGTATCATAGAATAAGTCTCGTTACGTCTAAGCTTCGGGGACGAAGCTTCTTGTAAGGGGGGAGGGTGTAACACCCCGTGTTACGACCTTCAAATCCGGATTAATTATGGAATTAATCCCATTAACAAATAGTTAAAAAGTATTTAATTTGGTTATAATCCCCTTATTTAATAAATGTGGTCCACAATGGATCGTGAAACCTTGCCTGAACTAGAGACTTAGGCCTGTTAGGAATAAAGAAAGTGGGCCTTACCATTCAGATTACAGATAGGATTTCCTAAACATATAAATAGGAGATTAGAAAGCATTTAGAACCTCTATCTCTCACCTCTCATAACTCTAATACATGAATTGCCCAAGACACCTGGCCAAAGGAATTCCTCCACCACCAAGTCTAGGGAGATCAATCGGAGGGAAATCTTGGAAAAGAACCTTAATAGCCAATGGAGGATTAATTAAGGCTAAGAGGTAACTCGTGTCTTACAAAACCTACTTTCCTTGTTATCTTTTATTGATTGGCTCCGTTGAATGATTGAATGTATGATTTTTGCATTTGTGCTTTGTTGGAGATTGTCTTTAGGAATTTGTGATATGGATTATTGTTATTCTTGATATTCTTGATGGCCCTGTGTGGTCTTGGTATGCTATTGTATTTAATTATGTTTAGAGCTTGTCCTTAGGGTTTATATTTTAAATCTTGTTGTTGTGATGTTCTTGGTGTTCTTGGGTGGGTTTATGCATGCTCGGGTGTTGATTCAAGGTTAGGGCTTGTTTTCGAGCTTTCATATAGATTTCTTGATGATATTGAGGTTCTTGATGCTCTTGACCGTTATGTGTTTAGTCTCGAGTCTTGGCATGTCTAGGGATTGTGTTTAGGGTTAATTGTGGTGTTTCTTGGTTTAATTCTTGTTGTTCGAGTCCATATTGTTGTTGATATGTATTAGAATGTGTTTGGACTTGATTTTGGGTTTAATTGATGAATTCCCGAAAGGGAAAAGTGCTAAGTTACCATCGTACCGGTAGGGGGTCGGTTGGGGGACGAACCCCCACCTGACCAACTGTCGGTCACCACCCACTATAACAGTAGGTGGATGGCGGGTGGACGACCACCCGACGTGTACGTGCTGGTACAGTACCTCCCACCGGCAGCTGGACGGCGGGTGGTTGACCACCCGCTGGTACGGGCGGGGCGGGGTACTGTTTTACCCTGTTTGTTGTTTCCCCGTGCCTCGTTGTGCCCTGTTTGGTGTTTATGAGTCTCGTGTGATGTTTCGGGTACCGTTTTAAGAGTTGTGTGTCGTGGTTATTGTTGTTGTTGAGCTTTGATTGTTGTTGTTGTTGTTGAGGATTGACTACTGTTGTTGATTGAGTGTTGTTGGTTGCTATTATCACTAAGTATTGGTTGTTTTGATTGATTTGTCCATAATGAGAAAAGAGATGCGATTGGTGGAAAAGATTTGTTGGCGGTGTAGCACAACGAGTGATCGGTCATTGTGCTATAGGCACAAACCACCCTTGATTAGTTTGCTAAAGACATAGATCAAGTTATTAAGCGTTGCGGTGCCTTGTCATGTGCTATAAGCACTGACCCCTTGATTATAGTGCTATAGGCACGGGTCATGCGAATGGTACTACGATGCTACCATGTCGGTGGTTTTGTTGGTGGTATGTCGGTGGGAAGCATGCTTGCTCCGAAGGGATATGTGATGCATTATAAGGGGTGGCCTGGAGGTACAGGTTGGAACTGATATAATGATGGAGAGGAATAAAGGTTGGAACTTGGTATAAGGTTGGATCATGGATGTACACCCTGTTGACTGCTTGTTGTTATTGATTGTTGTTGAACCCCATTGTTGTCGTTGTTTGTTATTATTGAGCTTTGTTATTACCTTATCGTGCGAGCTTAGGATGCATGCTAGTATCTTTATGGCGTTCATAGTGTCAATTTGTTGTTGTGTCTTGAGTCTTGATCTTAGTTTTAAAGCTAGCGTTGCTTAGGATTATTTATGTATTCCAGTCTCAAAATGATTTCCTATACTTATACTTATTGTACTCCACGGGTAGGAGTGGGTTACTCAGCATTATTCGCTGACGGTTGTTACACCATATGTTTTTCAGGTTCAGATCAGTAGCTTCGGAGTGCGCTAGACGAATGCAAGGACTTAGTTTAGATTGTTTTAGTCTTGGTAGATGGCCTACGTGCCTTGACTTGTAATTTGGATATTGAACTTGAATTATGTTCTGTTTGGTTAGTTAGCATGTGCATCTAAATTCTCAAGCTTGGATGTGGCATAACACCCCGACTTTTATTGTGTAGTCTCTGCTTTGTTTGGAACATTAATGTTAGATTGCCTTTATTTCATAAGATTAAAAGTTTTAAAAATTAGGGGTGTTACATATGAATTGTCAAATTAGTATTTGAGTTAACTTCATACATATCTTGTGTCTGTCCCCTTATACCTTTTTGTTGGGAGTTTGCTCCTAGCATTTTATACAATGCTAAGGTCTACTCCGCAATTTTCTCTCCCATTGCACCTTCAGCCGCATTATCAACTATTGATTAGCTGGTTTGTGTCAAACCGTCATAGAAGGTTTGATTTCGCAGTTCCAATGGGTAGCCGTGGTGGGGGCATTGAATGACTAACATTTTGAACCTTTCCCATGCATCATGAAATGGTTCGCCTTCAGCTTGCGAGAAAGTCGCAATTTTTCTTCTTAATTCAGCAGTTTTAGCATGGGAATAGAATTTACCTATGAACTTATTGTACACCTGTGGCCAAGTCCGAAGGGACCGTAGTGTGAGAGACTTGAACCATGTCTTTGCTGCATCTTTCAAGGTGTATGGGAAACACCCCATCCTCAGTTCATCCCTCGTCAGGTCATTCAACGGAAAGTTTTGGACTATCCTGTAGAAATCCCTGATGAAGGTTAGGGCATCCTCGCTTACTAAACCGTGAAAAGACGACAATTGGTTGTAGTGGACCGTCTTTAGCTCATAGTTCCTGCCTACATTGGTAAGCACTATACAATAAGGTGAAGTTCCTACTTGGGGCCAACCAAAGTCTTTCGTTAGCCTAGGGTTGGGTTGAGGAAGCGTAGTCATGATTGTGGTTCAAAAATTGGGTTTGAAGAATTTTTTTGTTCTTTCTATCAATGTGGTCGTCTAGAGGCAACAGTGTAGGGTTTAAAGAACGACGACCATGCATAAAAAATGAATGAATAAAATAGCAAAAATAAATAAATAAATAAATAAAAATAAACAAGCACATAAATAAATAAACAAGATAATCAAGAAAGAGTAAAAGGGAAATAGGAAAAAACTAAACAAATATTAAGCACTTTTTTCAAAGCAATATTAAGCAAAGGAAAAAAAAAACAAAAACAAATTGCACAGTACCCGACAACGGCTCCAAAAATTGATGGACAATTTTAAATAGTGTCCTCGCAAGTGCACGAGTCGCTGCAGTAATAGTGTGCAAAGCAAGGGTCGAACCCACATGGAATTGATACGATGCAATTTACAGACTTGAAATTCAAACAATTAAATTACCAATTTAAAGTGCTAGAAACAAATACCAATAATAAAGATCAACTTAAATGCTAAATAATTGAATCAAAACTCAGGAAAGTGAAAAGAGAAATTACCAAGAACGAGAATATCAAATAAACAATCAAATTGGAAAAGCCTAGGAACATAAATCAGAAACCATTACTAATTCTGCACTTTGAGTCTTTAATATTGCCAACCAATTAAAGGTTTGTTCTTTCTTTTATTTAACTAACCCATATGGCGACCAGATTCAGTTACTTATTCTAACCGTACATATTCTTAAGAAATTTATCAAATGGGCATAGCATGTTTGGGTCAACATAATGAGGTGGCTAAAATGATAATAATACTAATTTGGAGAAAGAAACCATTAATACAAAGTAATAATAAAAAAAAAAACCAATTCTTTCATTATTTAAGAAGAACTAAAAACAATATTTAATAATAAAAATAAAAGAATTAACTAATAAAACCTTACTTATGAATTATAATAATAAAAAAGTTGAACTAAATTAATAACAAAAATAATACTCATCAATATTATATATATATATATATATATATATATATATAATTCAGTTCTTGTATGGATAGGTGTCTCCCGTGCCGTTGTGCGGTTAAATTTGACCCATTGATCTTGTTTAAATCAACATCCAAGATTACTAAAATTTAAAACAAAAAATGTGGTGGCAATTTGATAATTTTTGTATCTAGGTCAAATTTAAGGTGCGTGGTTTTCCTTCTTAAGGTGTGTGGTTTTCGTGCTTAAGGTGCAAGGTTTTTGTGCTTATGGTGCATGGGTTGTGTGCTTAAGATGAGTAGTTGTTGAAACTTAAGGTGCGTGGTTTTTGTGTGCTTAAGGTGCGTGGTGTTTGTGCTTAAGGTGCGAGGTTTTTGAGCTTAAGGTGCGTGGGTTTTGTGTTTAAGATGAGTAGTTGTTGAAACTTAAGGTGCATGGTTTTTGTGCTTAAGGTGCGAGGTTTTTGTGCTTAAGGTGCGTGGGTTGTGTGCTTCTGGTGAGTAGTTGTTGAAACTTAATGTGCGTGGTTTTTATGCTTAAGGTGCATGGTTTTTGTGCTTACGGTGCGTGGTTTTTATGCTTAAGATCATATTCAATTATCAAAAAACTCCTACAATCGGGCGGGACAAACTCCCAAACCCCAAGGACAGAAGAAGAACTAGTCGCACGCGCAAGCACATGAGCTACATGATTCGCTGACCTCTTGACATGGCGAACAACAACGTTCCCAATGTCATTAGCAAGTAAATGACATTGCTTAACAATAGTACCAATATAAGAAAGATCTTGACTACTAGAATTGAAACTTAAACAGAAATTTAAACAGTCTGACTCAATAATGATATTGTTATCATGATGTCCCTTAAGCCACTTAAGAGCTTCTTCCACGGCCATTGATTCAGCAGCATAAGGATTCCGGTCGCAATGTAGATGGCCACCATAGGCTCCAATGAAACTGCCATTATGGTCTCGAAGAACAGCATCAAAACCTACTGCTCCGCTTAATAATGCTGCGTCAATATTGCATTTTAACATACCATGTGGCGGTGGACTCCATGCGTTAGAAATAGAAAATGAACCAGTTGGCGAAAATGATGGCTGCTGGTAAATGTGATGCAATGAGACAGCCGAGGACTCGGCCATCCTCTTCATTCCAACAACATCACAAGGTTTAGCATTCCAAACCAAATCATTTCGTGCACTCCAAACTACCCAAACACACGCCGCCATCAACACAGCAATGCTAGAGTAAGATGCACATAGACACTTCGCAACAAAATCCACAAAAGCTCACCAATAACAAAACCCAAAGTGTTCCATACCTGGACCACGATTGTGCATTCACCAAAAAGATGATTAACAGTCTCAGGAGCTGAACAGCACAAAGGGCAGCAGCCAACTACATTAATACCCTCAGTATGTAAGGCCTCACGAACAGGTAAAATATTCCTTACACAACGCCACAGCAGACTACATACCTTTGGAGGGGGAAGGGGAGGGGGTTTAACATCCATAACTTGGTCCATTCCTTGAAGTGTAGATCAACATGAATGTCTGAAATATTACGAGTAAGCAGACGATAGCCATGACTGACCGAATACAATCCTCTCAAATCCATTTTCCAGTACCAACCGTCAGGATGAGATGGTGAAATAAGAGTATTACGAATTCTGGGAATATCATGCTCGTCAAAAATGTCACGAAGAAGATCCAAATCCTAATTACCATTAGTATCCATGAGGTTGCACACACGGGCATCCCGTAGTTCATCAATACGAGTAGTGCTCATGAATGTTGGCCCGCTAAGATGCTTCACCAAATATAACTAGGGTTTTGGCCAATAGTTGCTTCAAGAAAGTTCACAGTACGATAATATCTGGATTTTAGGATTCTGCTCACAAATGAGTGAGGATTGACTAACAACCGCCAACCTTGCTTAGCTAGCAATGCAACATTAAACTCATGAACTCTTTTAAACCCCATTCCACCATTGGTTTTTGGAATAGCCAATCTAGACCAATTTAACCAATGCGATCCTCTTGAATTGCTCATACTCTTGGACCACCAAAATCTATTCACCATTTTCTCAATTGAGTCGCAAACCCCATGGGGAAGAAGAAATACCGACATAGTAAAAATTGACATTGCCTGCGCAACGCTTTTTAATAAGACCTCATTACTCGCCTTTGTCAGGATTTTTTTCTACCAATTATTGATGCGGTCCTTCATTTTTTGCTCGACATAACGGAATACCGCCTTCTATTACGGCATATAAAGGAGGGAAGGCCGAGATAGCGACCAAAGTCAATGGCTTGCTGAACGCAAAAAATGCCCACAACATGCATGCACATCCCTGGCAATGTATTAGCACTAAAATTAATGCTTGGCTTTTCATAATTAACCAGTTGACCTCAGGCAGCACAATACAAGCCTAGGCACCATTTAACTTCTTGAGCTTCATTGCCTTCTACCCAGAAGAACAAAAGACTATCGTCAGCGAAAAACGATGCGATGCAGAAGGTGCACCCCTCGCAACCTTGACTCCATGAATAAGGCTTCTAGATTCCTGTTGCTGCAAAAGTAAAGATAAACCTTATGCGCATATTATCAATAGATAGGGAGAAAGGGGATCCCCCTATCTAATACCTCGGGTAGGCAATACGGAACCTACGGCTCCACCATTCACAAGAATGTCATATTTAACTGAAGATACACATAGTTGGAGGAGAGCCACCCACTCGTGAGCAAATCCCAGTGCAGAGGACACCCTCAAGGAAGCCCCATTCCATTTGTTCATAAGCCTTCGCCATATCTAATTTTAGAGTTGCCTAACCAACATTGCCAATCCGTTATCTTTTAAGGAAATGACTTGTCTCCCCTGCTACAATGATGTTATCCAATATCAATCTATCCGATACAAAGGCCTGTTGAGACAGAGAAATTTTAGCATCCAAAAAGACCTTCATTCGATTCGCCAGAACTTTTGCAAAATCCTTATTGATTGTAGTATATTTCTCAAACAAATAATACCTGGAGTAGTAGGTTATCGATCCACAGGGAAGTGGGGCGTATTAAGCACTAGCTACTAATTTATTCTTATGAAGCTAATCCTAACGAAAGACATGGATGGTTGATTAAAAATAAAACTAATGTAAAAGCAAGATTTAGGTTTTGAAATCAATAGAGAGAAGATGAAATTCCTGGGATTCAAGTATTTAATCACCTAGTGCCAAACCTATGGTTAATATTAAATCTGGGTTCATACGAGTGTGAGGATGCAAGGTGGTATAGAGCTACTCCCGTACTCCCTAATACTTGTGAGTATCCACTCACGTGGTATAAACACCCAATAAAACAAGAACAAACATTCATAATAAATTCCTAACTACTACTATCTCCCGGTGTGCAATAATCAATCATTAAACCCCCTAAATCTATGGCCACTAATTACAAGCATTAACAATATAATAAACAATTGCAACACAAGCATAAAATCCAAATAATAGTATATTAAGAATTAAAGAACTAGGCACATAGGTTCATAAATGCTATCACCCAAGAATCTCTAAAATAAATTAGCCACACATGGCTAATATGCAATACATAACAATAATTAAGAGTTTACAAAATAATCTAAAGAATACAAGAATTGACCAAGCGATTCTCCCAAATCTACTTGGTTTCCTCTTTGCTTCCAAAGACACCTTGTAGCTCTCAATTCTCCTCTTTCTTGTCTCCAAAACTGAGCATGAATCCTCTAGGGTAAAACCAAGGTGCGGGATTTTATAGCGGGAGTCAAGCCGGGACGAAATTAGAATTTTTCTTCTTTCTTTTAGAAAATTGCCGTCATTCAATTAATTTTGCAATCATTGCCTTTCCGTTTCTTTTTTTTTTTTTTTTTTTTTGGAAATTTATGCTGCAAACTTTTGGAATTGTGTGCTACTTTCTTTAGAATTAAGTGTTGCCCCTTCTACTTAAATTGATGTCGCGCCTTTTATTAGTGTTTCGCGCACAGTGTCGAGCTACGCGAGATTTTTCTTCCGGATGCATACTGGAATTTTTGGACGCGTCGAGTCCAAATCTCGACGTGTTCAATCCTCTATAGCAATCTCCTTGGTTCATTTTGACTTCAAAATTATCCTAGCACTTCCCTTGATCTTGTATTTGACCTAAAATGGTTCTAAAACACTCACAAACACCGTAAAACATTCAAAACAAGTGTAAACCATATCTAAATGATAAAACAAAGGAATATGCAATTAAATTACCATTTTCACATAATTGAACCCAACAAGCATGATCAAACTAATACAAGAAATATGCACAATTTGGCTCACATCACTTATATGCGACATTACAAAGGGCAATTGGTCGCAGGTCCGAGACACACTCCAGGGCCTTCTTCTTCGGGATTAGCACAACATTTATATCCCCAGAGGTAGAGTACAGGTGCGGAAACATTCAATTACAAAATTGGTAAGATCATAACCAACAATCGACCAGAACCTTTGGTAGAAAGAAGGAGACATACCATCTGGGCCCGGGGCCTTATCAGGTGCCTTAGAGAACAGAGGAATCTTGACTTCTTCGGGTTCAACCAGACGAAGTAAACTGACATTCATTTCTCGCGTGACCCGACTCGGGATTCTTTGAAAGAAGTCCGAATTAAAACTGGATGCATGGAAGATGGTTCGGTAGTACGATAAAATTTCCGCATGCATTGTCACACCCTCCAACCACTCCCTCGACGCATTTTTTATCCGAATAAGGTAGTTCGTCTTTCGTCTATGACTCGCAAACCGATGAAAAATTTTGGTGTTCGAATCCCATCATTTAACCACAACTATTTAGACCTCTGGCGCCAATAAATCTCTTCTTGTGCCAATAACAAACAAAGCTCTTTTTCAAGTGCCTGGAATAGCAGCACATCGTCAAAATTTTTGCTATTACAAAGTAACTCTAGCTTCTCCCTCAAAGCCTGAACCTTGCGACCAAATTTATGAAAGTGGTCGCTGCCCCAACGCCACAAAGCCTGACTGCATGCACTGATATGTTGCTGGAAGTGAAGACCATATGATATATTCCAAGAAGACTCTACCACATCACGGCAGTGGGCATCCAGAAGCCATGCGGCTTTGAACTTAAACTTTCTACCGGACCTTCGAACATGTGTTCTTTTAAGATTTAAGAAAATCACATTGTGATCTGAGGAAGTTGCTAACATATTTTTAACAGCAGCATCACCATATAGACTTCGCCACTCTGAAGAAGCAACAACCCAATCGAACCGTTCTTCTACTCAATGGTCCGAGCCTCGACCTATTTCCCATGTAAATTTATGACCAAGCATACCGAGATTAGATAAGTCACAATCTTGAAGGGCATCATTAAAACCTATAATAAGCACGTCAGGATGAGAAATACTCCCTCTTTTTTCGCTATGGTTTGCGATATCGTTGAAGTCTCCGATCACAACCCAAGGAAGATTAGACCGAGACCATAGAATAAGAAGTAGGGAAC
Organism: Ipomoea nil; assembly: GCF_001879475.1. Classification (NCBI taxonomy): domain Eukaryota; kingdom Viridiplantae; phylum Streptophyta; class Magnoliopsida; order Solanales; family Convolvulaceae; genus Ipomoea; species Ipomoea nil. Next base: position 318,430 of record NW_017616605.1, on the reverse strand, counting down.
AAGCATGTTGCCTACATGATCTTTTCAGGAAGCAGTAAAAACAGGTGAGGCACCAATGGGGTTCACCCGCTAGAGACACTGAATGTGGCGTTTCCAATTTTGATCCTACTGTTATAGGGGCGTTTCCAATTTCAGTCCACTTTAATTTTTTTGCCACTTTACAACCACTGTTATTGAATGTGTTCCACTTTTAGTCCACCGTTAATATTTCTGTCAAGAGGCCGTATAATCAAAGGGTATTTTGGTCTTTTTATGTTTGTTTCTTCTCTTTTAATCTAAGCGCTTCATCCTCCTCCTCCGATATTCAAAGATGGCTCTTCGAACAACGAGAATGGGAAGCCAAAGCTACATCGTTTCGTTCGTTCCTGTTAGTAATGTTATTATTTGTTATTATTATTTGTAATCCTAAGTCTAGTTATATTATGTATTAGAATAAGTCTTATTTGACTAGGCTATTAGATAGGAGATAATAGTGGCATAGTTTCATATACTCTCCTGTATCTCTGTTCTGTTGAAACTGAATAACAAATGTTTCTCTAATCTGGTATCAGCCAAACGTCGATCCATTCTCTCTCTCTGTTTTCGACAAAACCACCGTAAAACTCCCACCACCACCGCAAATGTCATCCAATTCCTCCGAGAGAACAATTTCCGCCGGCGGTGGCTCATCCCCGTCCGGTAACAATTCCCTTACGGGCGCTCATCACTTCATCTCTATGAAGTTGACGTCCCGAAACTTTTTATTCTGGCGCACCCAGCTTATTCCGTTTCTTCGCGGACAGGACCTGCTCGGCTTTGTGGATGGCACCTCACTGTGCCGCCTCCTACCGTTGTTTCTCCACCGACTGGGACCTCCGATTCCGGCGCGACAACAGCGACTCCAACCCCGAATCCGGCGCACAAAGCCTGGGTTCAACAGGATCAGTTGATCCTTTCTCTTCTTATCTCGTCAATGTCTGACGAGGTTCTTCACCTGGCTGTTGGGCGCAACACAGCTGCAGAAGTATGGCAATCCATTTGCACAGCTCTCGGTTCTAGTACCCAAGCAAGATGTCTGAGCTTGCTCGGGCAGTTTCAGTCCTTGCGGCAAGGAGGCACGCCGACATCAGAATATCTTGGCAGGGCCGAATTACTCGTGGAAGCTCTCGCACAGGCTGGGCAACTCCTCTCTCTTCGCGAACAGAACTTATATGTTCTACGCCGACTTCGCCCGGAGTATCGCGCCTATGCCGCATCTCTCACCGCCAACACGCCGATTTCCCAGCCGCAATTAGCGGATTATTTACAGGCCGCAGATTTTATTTTGGCCGATGACTACCTGCAGGTTGGCGATGGTGTTCCAGCAGCGTCACATGCAGCCATGTACGCAGGACGTGGATGCGCAGGGCGGCATGCACGGTAACCACGGCGCGTCGGGCAGTGGTGGACGCCGAGGTCGTAGGGGCCAGAACAATAATGGCGGGCGCGGTCGTGGTGGCCGGGGACCTCCACGATGTCAAATTTGTCGGGCTCAGGGGCATACCGCAGTTTACTATTATAAACGGTATACTACTCAACCCCCGGCGCAGGCAAATGTAGCTGTTTCGAGAGATGTACCTACGAGCCCTGTACCACTGGCCGATGCATGGTATCCCGATACGGGCGCTACCGCGCATGCCACACCGGATGCCGGGATGTTAACACACTCGGAGGACTATGAGGGTGCTGACACTCTCAGAGTTGGAAACGGGGCAGGTTTGGCGATCTTACAAATAGGCCATACGTCTATCCCATCAAAATCTAAACACTTATTCCTGTCAAACGTTTTACATGTTCCTTCATTAACTGTCCCGTTATTATCTGTGCAAAAATTCACTAGTGATAATGCGGTTTATTTTGAGTTTCATAACAATTGTTTCTTTGTGAAGGATTCCAAAACCAAGGCCATACTTCTTAAGGGGTCTACAGCTGGCGGTTTGTACAAGCTTCCTGTGTCCCGGAGTCAGTTTGCTTTTGTCACCTCTCGTGCAACGCCCGAAGTCTGGCATCGCAGGCTCGGTCATCCGCATACCGTGGTTCAAAATAAAATTCTCCAAAGCTGCCCGGTTGAGTCAAATAATGTCAAAAATATTGAGTCATGTAAGGCTTGCCATCTCGGCAAGTCATCACGTTTTAAACTCGAAAATATTCAAAGTTCAAGCCAAAATGTACTAGACTTGCTTTATACAGATATATGGGGTCCTGCACCTGTAGTGTCGTTTAGTGGTTTTAGATACTTTGTATTATTTGTTGACGATTTCACTCGTTTCTGCTGGTTTTATCCATTACGGGTAAAATCAGACATTTATAATGTTTTTGACGTTATTCGTGTGTTGGTAGAGCGGCAATTTTCGCGCTCTATCAAGTCTATTCAATCCGACCTAGGGGGTGAATACCGCAAATTAAGTGTCACGTTCCAATCTCTAGGCATTAATCACAGGCAGTCGTGTGCTTACACGCACGAACAGAACGGGAGAGTTGAACGCCGTAACCGCCATATTGTGGAAACTGGGTTGGCTCTCCTTGCCCAAGGCAACGTCCCGCAACAATATTGGGACTTTGCTTTTGAAACTGCCACTTGCCTAATCAATTATCTTCCAACCAAAGTTCTAAATTTTGATAGCCCGTACTCATGTCTCTACAAAAAGCCACCTCCATATCAGTTCCTTCGTGTCTTCGGGTGTCAGTGTTATCCCTATCTTCGGACTTACAATCGGCACAAGATAGAATACCGCTCCACCCCTCGTGTCTTCCTAGGTTACCCACCGTCCTATAGGGGGTACAGATGTATGGATCTATCTAGTGGGAAAACCTATATCTGCCGCCATGTGCGGTTTGACGAATGTGTGTTCCCTTTTAATACAGGTACAATGCAGCAGGTCCCGTAGCCCACTCCTTTGCCATGGGCCTCTGGTCCTATTGTTCCGCTGCTACAAGCTCCTGTTTGTGAACCCGGGCCTTCTCCTGTGACTGAGGCGGTCCCGATTGCTCAGGAACCTCCTTGCTTGGCCATCACTCACACCGCACCACCTCGGGCTCGGAAACGCACTCGGGTACATCCACTGGACCGATGGCATGTCATGCGTCTCCGGCACATGACTAGAGTCGCTCCCGAGGTTTTTCAGGCTCTTACCGCGTCGGTAGATCCGACGTGCTATTCTCAAGCGGTTGGGCATCCGCAATGGCGGGATGCTATGGACCAGGAATTCAATGCCCTGCTCCACAATAATACTTGGAAACTTGTTCCACCGGAGCCTAATATGAATATCATCGGATGCAAATGGGTGTTCCGCACCAAACGCACCGTTGACGCCCGTCTTGTGGCCAAAGGCTTTAACCAAGTGGCCGGGGAGGATTTTTTCGACACTTTTAGCCCAGTGGTGAAACCCACTACGGTTCGAATCCTGTTCTCCCTTGCCGTCTCCCGCAAGTGGACTCTACGTCAGTTAGATGTTCACAACGCCTTTCTAAATGGCCACTTGGCTGAGACTGTATACATGAAGCAGCCACCAGAGTATGAAGACCCGACTCACCCTGGCCATGTTTGCCACTTGCAACGCTCGCTCTATGGCCTTAAACAGGCACCCAGGGCGTGGTTCAAGCGGCTTCACGATTTCTTAATATCTGCAGGTTTTTCATCGTCCAAAACATATGTGTCCCTCTTCTACACCACTTCTGGCGCCTCAAAAGTTTATCTACTAGTCTATGTAGATGATATCATTGTAATGGGGCACGATGCAAGAGCTGTAGATACTCTGCTGACTCGTCTGGCAACTACCTTTAAAATTCGGGACCTAGGCAAGCCGAGTTTCTTCTTGGGCATCGAGACAGTTGATATTGAAGGTGGTATAGTTCTATCTCAGCGGCGTTACATGACAGATCTCCTCGGACGTGCTCGGATGTCTGATTGCAAGCCACTCACTACTCCAGCTGCCGTCACTAAACCAGTTACCGCGTCAGATGAACCATTCGACAATCCCACACAGTATCGTCAGATAGTAGGGGCGCTTCAGTATCTGACTATCACACGTCCAGACCTCTCCTTCTCAGTCAACCGATTGTGTCAGTTCATGCATGCACCGACTATGGATCATTGGGCCTTGGCTAAGCGTGTATCGCGCTATATCAAGGGTACTCTTGCGTATGGATTGCGAATCTCGGCTTCACCGACTACTACTATACATGCCTACTCGGATTCTGACTGGGCCGGCTGTCCTACAGACAGGAAGAGCACTAGTGGTTACGCGGTGTTTCTTGGGGATAATCTCATCTCTTGGCAGTCCAGGAAGCAACGCACCGTAGCTCGCTCGTCTACCGAAGCTGAATATAAAGCCTTAGCCGACGTTGCGGCTGAGGTAACCTGGGTTGTGTCTTTGCTTCGTGAGCTAGGTCTGCATGACAGGCAACCTTCCAGCATTTGGTGTGACAACTTGGGTGCCACGTATCTTTGTGCCAATCCAGTTTTCCACGCACGGACGAAGCATGTTGAGATCGACTATCACTTTGTCCGGGACAAGGTTGCAACCGGGGAATTCATTGTCAACTATGTTTCAACTAAGGATCAGCTCGCAGATGTCTTCACCAAACCGCTACCAGGACTTTGCGTTTTACAGCGCTACGGTTCAAGCTCAATGTGGTTTCTCACCTACCTTGTGCTTGAGGGGGTGTGTTAGTAATGTTATTATTTGTTATTATTATTTGTAATCCTAAGTCTAGTTATATTATGTATTAGAATAAGTCTTATTTGACTAGGCTATTAGATAGGAGATAATAGTGGCATAGTTTCATATACTCTCCTGTATCTCTGTTCTGTTGAAACTGAATAACAAATGTTTCTCTAATCGTTCCAACATGGGTCGGCGAGGTTTCTTAGGTTTTAGGTTTAATGTTCTCATTTCTTAAGTCAAACATAATCTTGGATGAGAAGAAAGGTAAAAATACCCCTAGATTACACGGCCTCTTGATGGAAATACTAACGGTGGGACTAAAAGTGGAACACATTCAATAATAGTGGTTATAAAGTGGCAAAAAAAATTAAGGTGGACTAAAATTGGAAACGCCCCTATAACAGTAGGACCAAAAATGAAATTCACTCTTGAATAATCTAGACGCGTAGCCATATCGGAATTACGCCATAATAGGGCCAGACCGGCTCCCAATCCAATTCTCTCAACACAAAACATACCTTCGAAACCTAACTGCATCTTAAGTCTTTCCGACTGAATAGAACGAGTTTTCGTCTCCATCAAGAAGACGTAATCAGGGTGGTGAATGGACACAAAGCCCATTAATTCTCGAACTGCGCGAGGGCCACCGAAACCTCGACAGTTCCAACTTAGAGTACTCATTGGGATGGGCGGGTCAAGCCAACCGACTGATCTTCACTACTATTATCCTCCCTTCTCTGTTTAAGTTCACCATGCAGCATTGTAGAGGCCTCTAACTGGATAGGAGTATGTGTAGGAACCGCTGGTGTAGACGGCACACAGACTGGTGTAGCTGGGAAATCTACAATGAGCCATTTTGCACCAACGGGTGTAACTGGACGTCATATTCTCGCTCTCAACCATGTGCCATATGGGTAATCCTTAGCCTCTATCCCAAAGTCGTACACCTTACGACAGAATTGCTCAGAATGGCCTATTAAACCGCAGCAAAAACAAAACGTATTTAGCTGTTCATACTTGAAGGTGATCCATTCAAAAGTGTCATCCCTCAAACGTAACTTCATCAGCATTTTCAAAGGCTCATTCAACTGAAGAGAGACCCGAATATGGATAAAGCATTTCTGTTCAGTGCCAAAATTATTGGAGTCGATAGCCTTGAACCTGCCAACATAGTTTCCAATCTTCTCAATAAAATCTGCACTAGCAAAGGTCGATGGTAGATTATGGATATGGATCTAATAGTCAATGGAATCTAAAACCACATCTTCAGGACGAACATTTGCTGGAACTCGATTACACACCAATGTGTTGTTCTCAAAGGACCATGGCCCTTCATCTAAAACTCTCGACATGTCTTTCTGATGGGGGAACTGGAAAACAAACAAATTATCTTCGATGGGGACGATCTGGACACCCATTACAGGGCGCCAAAGAGAAGCCATAGTTTTACTATTTTCTGGCTAAAATCTCTCTTTTTCTTATCTCTTAATTTAAGAAATGTGCAAGACTATTTATAAAGCTTGGTTTGGGCCAAAGGTGCTAGCCCTCAAAACTACCCAATATAGAATTAATTCATTAATAAGCTACTAATGTATTAATTAATTCTATATTGATAACTCTTTATCAATTTATTTTAAAGTTCTCAACATTACCACGAACCATTAAAGTGTGACTTTCTATGTTCATAGTCAAACTAGCAACGAGTAATATTTAATAACTCATTATTAAATAACTCGTATGTCATGAGTGACACCTAGCGGGATGTCATGACTACCTAGTTGACAATGAATATAATTAAATATATTATAATAAACCTTTCCATTACAACTACTATGCAACATTCCTTTCCCACAATACTTGTTCCAAATCAGGTAAAGGTCACGGTCAAACTTGGTTAAATCCATAAACCTGGTCAATACATCTATTCAATATTCTTAACCTGAAGTCCAACTTCATTATACTCTGGCCAGATATTCTCGTTGTATGATTATTGAATAGACTAGAATATCCTTGTTACCTTAAGGCGGTGAATCCTATATTGAACACATACATATCTCCTTACAATGCTGAACTAGGCCACCAAGTACACTTATAGTCCCATAAGGAACAAAAAACGCATTTACTGGCAAAAACTAGTTCACCATATTTACGAGATAACCATGTCGTCTCAAGTCAAAGGACACTATACTAATAAGAGTCAAAGAGAGTTAGGCCTATAATGGGAAGAAAAAATGACGGTCAAATTTTTTAATCAAATGAATGGCTCAGATTGATCAGATTATAATTTTTCCTTGAGATTTCTAAATTTATCCTTAATTATATGATTATCCGTTAACTTTTCCGTTAAATATTATCTTCTCCGTTAATTTGTATTAGTTCACCATTAATTTACTCATTGATTTTAATAAGAAAGGTCTTAGGTTCGAACCCCATCCCAATCAAAATTGGCATAATTAGTACTCTATTTTACTAGTATTAAATTATTAAATAATAATTTAGTAGCTACAACAAAAAATAATAAATATGCATTTCTTTAATTTAGAATTATGTTAGGAATAAATTGTAAAGTTTTGATGAGCCAAATATTTTTGAAAATATTTGTAACACCCCGGTGTTACGACCCCTAAGATCAATTAAATCATTTAATCAATTACCCAAAAGAAAGAATTAAATCACAATAATTAATTAGGAAGGTCCACCATAGTCCACGGGCCCTTATCCCTAAACCCAATCCTTAGTCCCAAAAGAAATAGAACTAGCAAGCCCATAATATTAGTTCCTAACTAGGACTCCTAAATATATAAATAGGGGACTTAAGAGGCACCTAGAAACCCCCCACAAGAATAACGCCCCACCTCCCCAAAGAGCTCCAAGAATCCCCCTAGAAGAAATCAAGAAAGCAAGAAAGCTTAAAGAAAGACCCTTCATAGCCAAGGAATTAATTAAGGCTAAGAGGTAACCCATGTCTCAACAAAACCTATTTTCATAGTTATGATTCCCCCTTAGGGTTTCCCCATATTATTGTGTATTAATGACTTGTGATGATTATTATTGATGATTGATGTGATGATCTCATGGGGGATCTTGATAATCTTGATATTGGGAGGTTCTTGATAATTATGATGTTCTTGATGATTATATGGAGTCCTTGATGATTATGTGTTGTTCTTTATAATTGTGTGATGCCCTTGATGCTTATGTGTTATTCTTACCGAATCTTGCAATTAGAAGGCGAATCGTATTCTTGTTGATATAAAAGTGATTAGAACCCTAGGTTGTATCGTATGATATTATTCTTGGATTATCGGGTGGGGTAATCACATGTTTGGGTGTTGATTATGTTTAGAAAAGCATGATAGGTTATGTGCCGTTCGTTTCTCGTATTTGATCCGTTAATTGTCTACGTGTTGTCGTTGATTGCGTTGTAAAGTGTCTAAGCATGGTTTCGGGTTCCACAATGGTTCCCGGGGCGAAATTGTGTGAAAAGAGTCAGTGGGGGGTAGGGGACCCGCCACCTACCCACGGCCGGAATGGTGATCCCGGCAGCGGGCAGCCGGCGGGCGGGCAGCTGCCCGCCGGCAACCCGCTGCCCGGAATAGTGAATCCGGCGGGCAGCCGGCGGGTGGCCCCCCACCCACCGGCTACCCGCTAGAATTTTCCCCATCTTGGGTTCCCGGCTTCCCCGTTTGATGTTTCCCCGACCCCCGTGGTGTCCCAACGGACTCCGTCTATCGTGCCTATGTCTAGTTTGATATTTCGGGTACCGTTTGTAGGTTGTATGAGTCTTATATATTGCATGCTAGTTGAATTGGTATCCCGCTGACCTAGGTAAAAGGAGTATGAACCCTTTAGGACTATTCTTAGCATGTGAAGGATCACACATAGGTTTTGTTATACGTTTCCTCCCCTTCCCAATATGTCTATGTGGGTTGCATGTGCTTGCTACGCGTTATGTGTGCGTGTCACCCCGACTTGATTGAGATCAATCGGGCTATACGGGCAGTCGGGTGGGCTGAGAACCATACCGGCTGTTAACCAGGCTGGTAGAGACCGGTCAGGTATATAAATATTATATAGGACTAAGTTCCACTAACGGGCAGTCGGATGGGCTGAGAACCATACCGGCTGTTAACCAGGCTGGTAGAGACCGGTCAGGTATATAAATATTATATAGGACAAAGGTCCACTATACGGGCAGTTGAATGGGCTGAGAACCATCCCAACTGTTAACCAGGCTGGTAAAGACCGGTCAGGTATATAAATATTATGTAGGACAAAGGTCCATCAGTCGGTTGCGATCGGCTCCTCCGTAATGTGAGACGGGGCAGGGTGCTGCGGGGCCGTGTCAGAGCTATATGCGCTGACCCTCATGTATGGGTGTGCGATTGGTCCTGTGGCGCCAACAAAGTGTGCTATGTGATGAGATATGGAGGAATTCTGTTTATGAGTATATTGGGGGATGTGACTAAGGGATTTATGCTGGGGATTGTTTACATTGGGTTATGATTATTAATTGTGCTCAGCTTTATCTGTCTTGCCTGTTGAGGATTGTATACGCCTGTTATAACTGTTGCTTGGGTCTAGCCTTATCTGTCGAGTCATTCCCGGTTTTAAAAGCTAGAGTCTCGTAGGATATATCTTCATGCTTCAAAATGATCTTCGTATATCTATATATATCTCTATATGTATTGTATCTCAACGCGTTGGAGTGGGTTACCAGCATCTCTCGCTGAACAGATATATTTGGCTTTCAGGCACAGACGAGTAGATCACTGGAGTGCGCTAGAAGCTTGGGCGTAGCTTAGATAGTTTTCCCTTTCGGCCTGTGTGCCATGATTTAGTATTGATACTATTTGAGGATATTAGTTAGTTAGCCTGTGCACCTGAGTTCTCTAGCTCAGGTGTGGCATAGCACCCCATACTCTCGTGTTATGTTTTGGGATTTAATGAGATTTCGCCTTTATTTTATAAGTTTTAAATATCCTAAAAATCTGTGGTGTTACAGTTGGTATCAGAGCCTAAGTTTGACCCTAGGATAAAACTCTTAAGGTCGGACTTTACGACAATAGGCTCGAACTCTAAGTATCTAGGAACATAAGATTCAGGAAACTTAGGACACGCGGTGAGATTGTGAAACCTACACATAACCTCCCTTACCTGGAGAAAACTTTCCCCCATTATCACAAAGAAGGACACCAAGCCCCAATTTAACGTCCTTATAAACTTTGACCCAGGAAGACGACATCATGGCACCCAACAGAAGACAATCAAGGACTCCAGAACCCGCCGCGCACGACCCCCCTAACCCAAACACTACAACAACTAACACGAGTCGCCCAAGCACTAAGCAACGTAGCTCTCCGCAGCGACAGGCCCCCACCACCTCCGTCGAACGCGAACACCGACTTCGCCCGACAAGTCTCTAACCAACGACCACCCACGTTCTCAGGAGAAGAGGATCCCGTGATCCTAGAGGAATGGATCCGAACCCTTGACAAAATTCTCGGACTAGTGGAATGCCCAGAAGAACGCCGCGTGGAGATAGCCTCGTTCTACTTCGGACACGAGGCCGATCTCTGGTGGATCCACGAGGGTCCCACTTACCAACAAGAACCGGGGTTCAACTGGGAGCAGCTCAAAACGCGACTGCGAGAGTGATTCTATCCAACACACGTGAGGGCATCTATGTACGAGGAGTTTCTCCATCTAAAACAAGGGGCAGCTACCGTCATGGAATACCACAAACGATTCCTTGAACTAGCACGCTTCGCACCAGAACTATTCCCCACCGAGGTGACTAAGATAGAAAGATTCGTATCGGGCCTCAACTTTGAAGCCCGAAAAGCACTAGTGGTAAGCAGACCTCGGACTCTCAACGAGGCTTACTCCAGTGCCGCTAATCTCTACCGAATCCAACTACTCCAACGCGGGGTTCAGGAGCAAATGCGGAAGAGGAACTCCGGAGGAGGGGCACCACCAGTAAAAAGAACAAGAAGCGACGCCAACACGAGACCCGGCAACCCGACCAACCAAAGGCCACCTCGGGAGAACAACGACGCTAGCGCCAGGGGCTTTCCTTGCCCGAAATGCAACAAGAACCATAGAGGCAAGGATTGCATGGGCAAACCCTTGCGATGCTTCAATTGCGGAGAGGAGGGACACAAGGCCTTCCTTTGCACCCAACCCCAAAGGCCACGCACTACCACCATGGGACAACATGGGGGCACCACTCATCAAGGAAACTACGGCGCTCCCGGAAAAATATTCGTCATGAGCCGCACTCAAGCCGACCTCGGGAGCGAGGACAATCTCGAGGAATGAAACCCAACCCTAGAGGACGAGGACCACGCAGACCCCGTAGGGGAAAACCAAGAAAATGAATTCTGTCTATGATAAGTCGGCAATTCCCTTGTAATCACCTTCGTAGCGGAACTACTTACTTAGCTTAATTACCTGGTAATATTATAAATAAAAGATTAGTTCGAAATTCGGTCCTATTCACAAGGGGGGGATAGAACTAAAACTATACAAACTAACCAAGCCTCACCACTAAAAGCCGAAATAGGGAAAAAACAAGGGCCCCATCATCAAAGAGCCTAGTGTTACCATGAGAATTGAACTCTTGACCTCCCACTTACAAGACCAAGGTCTTGACCACTAGGCTAGGAATGCTTCTTGAAACCACAAAGGGACACTTTCTTCTTAAAGCCCTACAAGTCCCTAAACCCACAAAAATCCCCAAATCAAAAACCCTTCCTCTCCTTCTTCCACACCCTCTCTCTCTCCTTCCTCCCTTCCTTCCTCTCCCGCTCGTCCGACCACCCCCACGAATCACCACCGCCAACCACCAAAACCACGCGCAGCCAAACGCCGCCACCGGCCGAACGCCACCCGTCCGCCCGCGCCACCGCGCCGCCGCCCAAGCCGACCGCCCCACCGTTACCCGCGCTGCACCCAGCTGCAACCCGCTGCCACCACTGCCCAACGTCGCCACCTCGCCATCGCTCCCTCGCCGCCCTGGGTCGGAACCCGCCTAGCCGCCGTCTCCCTCGCAAGACATCGCGCCACCGGGAACCTCGCCGGAAAACGTGCCGCCGTCGACTCGCCGGAAAGCCACCGAAAAAGTTCGCCGGATAAATTTCCACCAAGAGAAGCTCCACAATGCCGAAAAAGCCCCTCGGAACCCGCACCCCGGAGTGGAGCAACGCCGATTACACCGTGATCGGAGGTAAAGCCCTTGAACCCGACCAATTTTCTCCGAAATTGGTTGATATGCTTAGACACCAAGGGCTTTTAGATACATATCTCGCCATCAAGCGGGATACGTACCCCGAATTGGTGAAAGAATTCTATCAACACCTTGTAGCCACCAAACGGGACGATAAGCTAGAAATCACCACCAAGGTCCGCGGCAAGGAAATCATACTTTCCGAAGGCCGTTTGGCCAAGCTTTTGAAATTGACCACCACGGGTGTGTCAAACTATGACCGAAAAGGGTGGATCGATACCCAAAACACGGGGTACAAGGACTATCTCGGGTACCTACTCGGGAAAGAAGACGGATTCACCGCGGCCACATGGCCAAATAGGAAGTGGCTATCGGCGGAACAAAAGATATTGGTTATGATCGTAACCGATAGCCTCTTGACCACGAACAATAAAAGCAAGGACGTGGGGAGTTTAGAGTGCACCTTTGCCTACTTCTTGAAACACAAAATCAAGTTCAACCTGCCGTCCCTCATGCTGAAACACATGGAGTTTTGCAAATCAAGCAACCGACTTAGCCTATCCTACGGGATGATCCTAAGTTGGATCATGGAGAAAAAGGGGGTGGACCTAAGCCACACCGAGGTCAAGACCGCAAATGGCATGGTTTTTAACACCCAGAACCTCCGCCGCAACGACATCTACTACACCGAAGGGGGACATTACCTCACCCTCGAAGAAATTTGCCAAAAACCCGAGGAAGAGCGAAGGGAATTGGTCGACCGGTTGGACATCTCCAACAAAAAGCTCAAACAAGCCATGCAAGACTGCGGGGGTTCGGAAGGACATGAGGACCAGGAGGAGGAAGACGAACCCAACCCATCGGTGCAACCACGATCAAGAGGGAACCCAAGGGAGCAAAACGAAGGCTCAATCAATGAACGCATACTCGCACAACTCAACCGGCAAAACCAAATCATGGAGGAAGGGTTCTCGCCCTTGATCCGTACGACACGCGCACTAGATCAGAGGGTGGCAGCCATCAAGGCCACCTTAGGCTCTCGCAGGGCGTCCAGCTCAGGAGCAGGAGACCGAGGTAGACCTAAAATCCTTCTATCACAACCCCACCAGAAATCCAGTCTACCCCAGCTAAGGCAAAACGTGGGGCCACATTCCCAGCCGGGAGGCCAAGATGCGGGATGCCTGGGGGTGAAAGAGTGGATTAACACACCGGGCTTCGGGGACGAAGCCCCTCATAAGGGGGGGAGAGTGTAACACCCCGTGTTACGACCCCTAAGATCAATTAAATCATTTAATCAATTACCCAAAATAAAGAATTAAATCACAATAATTAATTAGGAAGGCCCACCATAGTCCACGGGCCCTTATCCCTAAACCCAATCCTTAGTCCCAAAAGAAATAGAACTAGCAAGCCCATAATATTAGTTCCTAACTAGGACTCCTAAATATATAAATAGGGGACTTAAGAGGCACCTAGAAACCCCCCACAAGAATAACGCCCCACCTCCCCAAAGAGCTCCAAGAATCCCCCTAGAAGAAATCAAGAAAGCAAGAAAGCTTAAAGAAAGACCCTTCATAGCCAAGGAATTAATTAAGGCTAAGAGGTAACCCATGTCTCAACAAAACCTATTTTCATAGTTATGATTCCCCCTTAGGGTTTCCCCATATTATTGTGTATTAATGACTTGTGATGATTATTATTGATGATTGATGTGATGATCCCATGGGGGATCTTGTTAATCTTGATATTGGGAGGTTCTTGATAATTATGATGTTCTTGATGATTATATGGAGTTCTTGATGATTATGTGTTGTTCTTGAAAATTGTGTGATGCCCTTGATGCTTATGTGTTATTCTTACCGAATCTTGCAATTAGAAGGCGAATTGTATTCTTGTTGATATAAAAGTGATTAGAACCCTAGGTTGTATCGTATGATATTATTCTTGGATTATCGGGTGGGGTAATCGCATGTTTGGGTGTTGATTATGTTTAGAAAAGCATGATAGGTTATGTGCCGTTCGTTTCTCGTATTTGATCCGTTAATTGTCTACGTGTTGTCGTTGATTGCGTTGTAAAGTGTCTAAGCATGGTTTCGGGTTCCACAATGGTTCCCGGGGCGAAATTGTGTGAAAAGAGTCAGTGGGGGGTAGGTGGGGGGTAGGGGACCCGCCACCTACCCACGGCCGGAATGGTGATCCCGGCAGCGGGCAGCCGGCGGGCGGGCAGCTGCCCGCCGGTGACCCGCTGCCCGGAATAGTGAATCCGGCGGGCAGCCGGCGGGTGGCCCCCCACCCACCGGCTACCCGCTAGAATTTTCCCCATCTTAGGTTCCCGGCTTCCCCGTTTGATGTTTCCCCGACCCCCGTGGTGTCCCAACGGACTCCGTCTATCGTGCCTATGTCTAGTTTGATATTTCGGGTACCGTTTGTAGGTTGTATGAGTCTTATATATTGCATGCTAGTTGAATTGGTATCCCGCTGACCTAGGTAAAAGGAGTATGAACCCTTTAGGACTATTCTTAGCATGTGAAGGATCACGCATAGGTTTTGTTATACGTTTCCTCCCCTTCCCAATATGTCTATGTGGGTTGCATGTGCTTGCTACGCGTTATGTGTGCGTGTCACCCCGACTTGATTGAGATCAATCGGGCTATACGGGCAGTCGGGTGGGCTGAGAACCATACCGGCTGTTAACCAGGCTGGTAGAGACCGGTCAGGTATATAAATATTATATAGGACTAAGTTCCACTAACGGGCAGTCGGATGGGCTGAGAACCATACCGGCTGTTAACCAGGCTGGTAGAGACCGGTCAGGTATATAAATATTATATAGGACAAAGGTCCACTATACGGGCAGTTGAATGGGCTGAGAACCATCCCAACTGTTAACCAGGCTGGTAAAGACCGGTCAGGTATATAAATATTATGTAGGACAAAGGTCCATCAGTTGGTTGTGATCGGCTCCTCTGTAATGTGAGACGGGGCAGGGTGCTGCGGGGCCGTGTCAGAGCTATATGCGCTGACCCTCATGTATGGGCGTGCGATTGGTCCTATGGCGCCAACAAAGTGTGCTATGTGATGAGATATGGAGGAATTGTGTTTATGAGTATATTGGGGGATGTGACTAAGGGATTTATGCTGGGGATTGTTTACATTGGGTTATGATTATTAATTTTGCTCAGCTTTATCTGTCTTGCCTGTTGAGGATTGTATACGCCTGTTATAACTGTTGCTTGGGTCTAGCCTTATCTGTCGAGTCATTCCCGGTTTTAAAAGCTAGAGTCTCGTAGGATATATCTTCATGCTTCAAAATGATCTTCGTATATCTATATATATCTCTATATGTATTGTATCTCAACGCGTTGGAGTGGGTTACCAGCATCTCTCGCTGAACAGATATATTTGGCTTTCAGGCACAGACGAGTAGATCACTGGAGTGCGCTAGAAGCTTGGGCGTAGCTTAGATAGTTTTCCCTTTCGGCCTGCGTGCCATGATTTAGTATTGATACTATTTGAGGATATTAGTTAGTTAGCCTGTGCACCTGAGTTCTCTAGCTCAGGTGTGGCATAGCACCCCATACTCTCGTGTTATGTTTTGACATTTAATGAGATTTCGCCTTTATTTTATAAGTTTTAAATATCCTAAAAATCTGGGGTGTTACAATATTAGTATTCCCCAGTTTTGTTTTATTTGAGTCAGTTCTGGATTCACAAGAGTATGGTGCACCCATGCCATGAAACCATCGTGAAGTCTTAATTCTCATGTTTTACTTGAAGAGAATTAAGTGGGATTATAGCTTAACAATTTTATGAAGCACTTGAGTCACTAAAGGTCAAGCTGGAGGAGTTGCAAAGAAACTTATTTGCAAGCTATACCCACATGATCCTTGGTTTGAATCTTTTATAAAATATTTTGGACTATCATTCAAAGTCTTTAGACGAGCTCCAAGTATTAGACGAGGTATAAGTGTTAAATGAAGCAATGTGAATCATGGTTCAAGTCAATTTGGAACACAAAAAGTCAAATGGAACATTTTTGGAGTTAGATGAGCTGCAAGATTAGACGAGATCCAAGAGATACTAGAATTTAAATCAATTTAAGAACATTAAAGGTTACATTAGCCGAGTTGGAAGATATCTTGATGGAAAGATACCCAAATGATCTATGGTTTGATTCTTGTTAAGAGCAACAATGTAAAATGCACCATGGAAATGGCTAATTCATGAAGATATTATTTTATATTCAAGCAAGAATCACAAAGTTCTTATTTTATACTCAAGCAAGAATCACAGAGTGGAGGCTACATTTTTCAATAGACCTTTTGTTAGATCCACAGACGAGCAACGGTCGATTATTCAAAATATCTAACAAACTGTGGAAAGACTACTACCTAACGTTGCTGATCAAGTTGACACCATTATTTGATCAACTACATTCAAAATGGACGATCGAGATCGAAAGTTGATCAATGGGCAAAATAGCTTTCATCGGCTATAAATTGCCCAACCAGACTTGAAAACCAGCACAGATTCACCAATCTTTGCACGACAATGGTAAAAAGAAGTATCCAATCATCAAGAAATATTTAGTAGTGCAATAGTGAGCTATATTTGTTGTAATTCAAGTCTGAGAGAGAAAAATTATTTTTCCTTGTATTGGTGAGAGTAGAGTAACAAGGGGAGCTTGTGAAAACCCTGTGAGAGCGTAGCTTTGTGCGTAGTTCTCGTGGTGTAGGAGTACAGCTTGGTGCGAAGTACTCGGGGAAGGCGGAGTAACAAAAGGAGCTTGTGAAAAAACTTGGATGAGTGTAGCTTTGTGCGAAGCACTCGGGGAGTGTCGGTGGACATTGATTCACTATTGTATCTGGGTGAAACAAAGATAGTGAATCTCTTCTTTGGACGTTAAAGGAGAAAGTGGAGTAGGAGAATCACACCATCTCCGAACCACACTAAATCTCTCTCTACTTTACTTACTGTTTATTTATTTTGTGCATGCTTTAACTGCGAACTAACCCGTAACGTTTCATCGCATATCTTTAACTGTCTGGGTTTGATAGTTCCCACGTTTGCATGCGAGCCAAACTTTGCATACATCATCTTTAGACTATATTAAGTGTTTTGAACGTATTGCATGTAAAGATTTCATCCTTGAGCACCGCACAATCATGCATAACACTTTACTGTTTACTTATTCCGCTGTGCACTCTAAGTTAATTAGTTGTTTATACTTGTTACTTGGAGTTGAAATAACCAAAGTGTTATTTGTCTTGTAAAATTTTGAAAAGTTATATTAACCACCCCCCCCCCCCTCCCCTCTAGACTTTTCACTAACAAATTATGTGTCTACAATGCCTTTATTCAAAAAAATTATTCATTATCAATAAATTAAATAAGAGAAATGCTTTCATTAGTTATATTGTCTTTATTTTTCTCTAATATAAAAATTCTTTACATTAAAATTCATCAATTGATTATATTCGCTACATTGTCACAACAATGTTTTTATTCATCAAAGATTATTCATTATCAATAAATTAATTAAGAGAAATAATTTTCATTAGTTATATTGTCTTTATTTTTCTCTAATGTAAAAATTCTTTACATTCAATTTCATCAATTGATTATATTCACTACATTGTCTATTATCTTTTTTGTGCACTATTTTTAAATTAAATATCAAAGTTATAATACAAAATAATGCTATATATTTATTCACCAAGTATTTTATTAATACCCTGAAAAAATTAAAAAATATATATTTAAGTCAATCATATTAACTACTTGAGGGATTTGTTGACAAAGAGAGTATTCAAATCACAGAACAAATTGAAGTGGAAACTATCTCCCAATGTCCTTATTTGGCAATCAGCAGCTAGCGGCTATTGTTAGCAGATTATATTAGCGGATTTGACCAGCGAATTATATCAATGGTTGGTAAAAAGATATTTGATAAAATTAACTGTTTAGATTAACATGTAAAATGACCTAAGGGTATATAATAATAATAATAATAATAATAATAATAATAATAATAATAATAATAATAATAATAATAATAATAATAATAATAATAATAATAATAATAATAATAATAATAATAATGATAGGCATATTTTATACTCATATTTTAGGTACATCTTTATAATAATTTTGCATTAGTTATTTAATATTATCTTATAGTTAGTTCTTTTTATATATAATATATAATATATAAAATATATAATAAATAATATATATAGAATACACATTACGTACTAGTATATATATATATATATGCTTTTTAAATATATAAATGTGGTCCACCTCTTGATTTTGTTGATTAAGATGCATAAATAAAACTTTAATTACATGCTTCCTTCTTTTTCTCACATACGTGCAGCACATTTTGTCAAAGATGAAGCGGCACTCTCGGCAGTCTTCGGACGTGCGGAGGAAAATTAGGAGATGGATGGTGGAGACTTTTAGAGTTTATTTTTAGAAGTAGTATAAATAGTGTAGGTTTTCTATTGTAAATCGTTCATTCTTTCCCTCTTGAATATTCTTTAAGGTTGTTATCAATGTCCATTCGTGGCTAATTTCTTCTAGTTTGGTTTAGTGAATTGAAGCCCCGGAGTTCAGTACGCTGTAAGGTTATTTATTTATTTTTATTATATAATTTCTATGCATTTGAGTATTAAATATTCTTCTAAGTTATTATTTGAATAGTTGTATCATTTAATTGCTAGGGAGGCCTACTAGTTATTTACTTGATATAATTATTTGCTATATTAGTTAATGTTGTGCTACAAATTAATCTAATATTCAGTAGCAACTGAGGGTAATTATTGACGGCTTAGTGATAATTGGACTTAGGTAGAATATTTTCCTAAATTAAATGCAACCGCTTGTGCTTGTGTTATTTAGTTTGTCGGTTTTCCTAGTTCCTATTGCTGCTATTAAATTAAATCTATAGCGCTTGTCTTAGGTTATTTAGTAGTTAGGGGTAATTAAACCGCGTGTGCTTTAGTTACCTACAACTAAGGCAAAACGGAAATGAAATAATTTCATGACAAATATTCAATTGCATATTAATTACTTCATGAATCAATGATCAGCGTTAAACTCCGGTGGTGGATCTTTACTAACCAAGGTTTTCTATTATAAGTGTTTCAATATATTATTTTCATCGCTTTATTCGTTCTATTAAATTACTTGTTTATTTAAATTCTCTTTTATTTTATCTTTATTCTCAATATATTCCAAACCCCCCATTATTTCTTTGAGCACAAAAGTTAAACTAGTTACTCCTCGTGGGATCGATCCTTACTGCCGCTACTACGTTTGTAAGGTTTTAATTTGGGAGCCTACGACAGCTCGCCAAATAATAATAATAATAATAATAATAATAATAATAATAATAATAATAATAATAATAATAATAATAATAATAATAATAATAATAATAATAATAATAATAATAATAATAATAATAATTTAATAAAAGAAATAAAATTTTAAAAAAAAAAATTAAAAATTAAAACATATGGGGAGCCGAACATTCAGCTCCGATCCCCTTAGTTTTGCCACTTTTCCCACATCAGTGGGAAAAGTGGCATGGGAGCCTTGAGGCTCCTATAATAGGAGCCTTAAGGCTCCAAATTAAAAATAAGCTTATCTATCCGTTGATGGGCAAGTAGTGAGCCAGCGAAATTGGCTCTTGTTATTCAAGGAGTCGAAATGACTCTACAGTTTTAACTTCTTCTTTTTTTAAAGAAAAAATATAGAGGTGTTTTTGGAAAATCATTCTCAAAAGCGCTAAGTGAGAAATATTGTAAATTGAAATGTTTGTATTTTTAGTGGTTTGAAATAAATTTTTGCTTCAAATTGTTGAATAACCAAACACTTTCTTTAGCATTTTGATTTTCGGGTTACATCATATTTACCAATCGTCTAATATCATCTTTGGGTTACAGTATAATTAAAAATTTTATTTTTTACTACTTCATATAAATTTCTTAAATTAGGAATTTCTTAAATTAGGAATTTCTTTATCCATAATAATTTATTCAACAATAATGGTTTAACTAAATGAACACTGAGCAAAACATCTAATGGTACCGTTGATTCATTCATTGATCTTGTATATATGTGCATTCATTAAATATATTAGAACCCTTTGCAACAAAAATACTTGGTTACTGTTTAAAAAAAAAAAAGTAGTAAAAATTATAATGAATCTCCTATATTACATTGTATTCATATACTATGAGTTACATATTTAAATAAACAAATTCGACATTAAATTACTTACGTATGAACTTCTCATATATAATCTTGCATTGATATACTTTCAAATATTTATTTAATTATAAACATTGGGCATTAACTCATTCGCGCAATGCGCGTGTAAAACTAGTAGTACCATAAGGAACAAAAAACACATACTGGCAAAAACTAGTTCACCATATTTACGAGATAACCATGTCGTCTCAAGTCAAAAGATTATTGCATACTTGTAACATACAACATACCGATGACACGTAGGTAAACACATGCGGTACATTGTAGTCAATCATTGTTCAATAACTTGTTCTCTAACAATCAGCCACATGTCCACTCTCCATATCTCATACAGAATGGCATAAGACTCACCATAAGAAGGATAATGTGCTAGTCTTATCAGAATTCTAATGCCCAATTCGAATTCCTTTGACTATGATCATTTTTACAATACTTCATTTATTAATTCTTCATCACTCATATTCTTAACTCTTAAGAATGAAGAATTAAGAAGATTGTATAGAATAATATCAAATATTAATTAAGCCAAAATAAAATAAATAAAACATTTATTTAGTATATTTATTTAATAAGAAATCAATACCCAAAACAATAAATGTTGGTTCATAGGGCATGTCTAACAGTCTCCCACTTGCACTAGCGCCAATAGGTAATACTCATCTTCTCAAGATGTCGATCTAACTGCTCTTCTCTGCATTGCTATATCACCCTTTCCTATGAACTCTCTTAGGGGATGATAGCAACAACAAACTCAGCTTTGGTTGTTGAATCAGCAATCATTTCCTATTTGGAACTCTTCCAACTGATTGCACCACTCAAACAAGATGTAGACTTTCTACCATCTGGGTCTGATAGAAAATCAGACTATGTGTATCCTTTATAGCACGTTTGGTTCGCGGAATACGCTTAGAATGGAATAATATTCCCAATAATAGGTCTATTCCTTTCTTTGGTAAAATCTTCTCTTCCCAGGAACAATGTTCCTGGGAAGAACCTATTCCCCTTGCAAGGGGAATAGAGATTCCTGGCACCCCCCTCCCTGGTATTAGGCTATTCCTGAGTTTTCAGGAATAACCTAAAATTACTATTTCCTAGTTTACCCCAACAAAATCTAAAACATGTAACACAGCCATCGCCGCCATCATAAATCTTTAATCTTCATCCTAAACATTCAAAATCATTAGTCCAAAGCATTATCATCAAATCAATAGCCATAATCACCATCTAAGCTTCATTAACAACAACAACTCCTCATATAATTTCATCATCAAAACTAAGCTCACCTACGCACTCCAACATGCTACGCTGCCCAAGCTACAACCGCCGGAAGTTCGACTCACTGCCGGAGGAAGAAAGACGCTGCCCAGCCACCGCCACTACCATTGTCGAAGGAAGACCCAACCACCACTGCTTCTTCATCAACACACGCACTGCCGCCGACAAAGGAGAAAGAAGGACCGAGTCATCGGATAAGCGCGTTGGAGACTGCCTACGCCGGAAGGGGAGGGAAGACGCCTCTGCTCCGCCATTCGTCGGATGTTGTTGCTCGCTGTCTGCCCTGCCTTCGCCGATCTCATGGTCCCAACCGCATTCGCCGATCTGATCTTGATTCCGATCAGTGGCAAACGGCCTAGACACCTCCCTGACTCCATCTCCGCCACCTGATCGTTGATCCGCCGGTTGGATTGCCGACAAAGGGGTGAGAGACAAAGACATAGATCGCCGATGTCTGCTAAGTTTTGCCACTACAAGTCGAGAAAAAGAGAGACGGAGGACCACCGCTTCGCTGGAGCTCCACTCTTACTGCCGTCGCCTGTTGTCCACGCCTCTACCACTGGTTGTTCCAAGAGAGAGAGACGAGAGGGGATGGGAGAATATCTAATGTTTGTCGAGGAAAATGAAGGTGTCGTGGCAGCGTAGGGTTAGGTGGTACTTTGCATTTGGGAGTCTGGGACGAATGATGCTTGGGAGGGTAATTATTGATGACGACTACGACGACGACGACGACGACGACGACGACGACGACGACGACGACGACGACGACGACGACGACGACGACGACGACGACGACGACGACGACGACGACGACGACGACGACGACGAGGACGATGACGATGACGATGACGATGACGATGACGATGATGATGATGATGATAATAATAATAACAACAACAATAATAATAACATCAATAACAACAACAACAACAACAATAATAATAATAATAATAATAATAATAATAATAATAATAATAATATGTAGAAGGCCATTTATGTCTTTTAAACATATATTCCATTTCTATTCCTTTAACCAACCAAACGTTGGAGTATAATTCCTAAACTCTATTCATTCAGCGAACCAAATACTAGAATACAATTCTTATTCTATTCCTTACCTATTCCATTCCCTATGGAATAGCATTCTTATTCCCTCCAAAATCATTCCGTGAACCAAACGGGTTGTTAATCTTTTATACTCGGTTTCTATCAGTTAAGACTAAACCGTTAGTTACTTAACTGATGACCAGTGTTATTCATCTGGATTTGACTGATGTCTGCAAGTGACACTCACTGCATAGGAAACATCACATCTTGTACAGAACCTCACATAGGCCAATAGCCAAAGCATATGGTATTTTACTTATGTGATCCCTCTCTTCAATTGTGTCAGGACACAAACTTTAGAGAGATTGATTTCGTGTTTTAAAGGTAATAAACCCTTTCTTAGAATCCAACATATTGAACATCTTTAATATCTTTATGTACATTTTTTGAGATAAACCTATTAATCTTTTCGAACTATCTCTACACAAATTCTAATTCCAAGAATATAGGTTGCTTCTCCCAAATCTTTCATATAGAAAGTTTTAGATAATCAAACTTTTACTAGAGTCATCATGCATACGTCATTTCTTATTATTAGTATGACATACTAATAATAAGAAATGTGATAGCACTCCCACTGACCATTTAGTACACATGGATTATCTATGTTTTACAATATAGCCAAACAATTTGACTACCTTGTTAAACCAGATGTTTCACATTCTAAAATTGATATATAATATCGCCTCTTTATAAATGATAGGATCGTCACTAGACCCACTATCTCCAACTGCAAAGACATTCTTTGCGTCATGAAGACAACTATAATATGTCTAATGCACGAATATGTCTAACACTTCTCCAAAGAGGAGGCATAACTTTTAGTTCATATTGCGCAGATCCCTAAATTTGACTAGGCTAGGAAGATTTATTAACAAACTCTTCGACAAGTTATATCTTCCTACCTTTTTAGATTTTGTTTCCAATTTGTCTATTTTAAGCTTTGATATAAGTCATGTAACCCCTAATCTTAACATACTTAAGATGGGGTTTCCCATATCTCATATAGTGTCTTAGGAACAGGCGCATATGGAACCCCATTTAGGTTCTAAAATCCTTTTTATCAAATGAATCACATACATACATCAATATGTATTAAATGCTCATTTATATTATCATCAAGCATATTTAAACAATAAATACCATTTAACGGTGTTCTAGTACCAACACATTTATTTCAAACATTTATTATTGAAATAAATGTAATAAACATTATCCCAAAAAGAAAAATTCATAATTATTCTCAACTTGAGTGGAAATAATGTCTTTAAATAATAAATAGCCTTTTAAGATATGATTAAATGAAAAGCTGAATAGACAAATCTCCAACAATTGATGTAGATAATAGAATATGAAAGCGGTAGTTCATTCCCAGTATGTACAATGCTCTACATAGAGTTACAGAGCCATAAATTGAGGTGTGGTTATACCTAACCACAAGACTTGGCAAATGAGAAATATCAACCAGAAAAATATAATAACCAGAGATATATAATAAGAGGCTAATACTAAGTCTTCACACGCCCCCGCAAGATTGATGCACCGTCAGCGAGCCCAAGCTTAGACCGGAACACAGCAAACAAACGATAACTAAGCGGTTTAGTCAGCAAATCAGCCACCAGCTCAGTTGATCGGACATAGCTAACACGCAGTGCCCCATACACAACCTGCTCACGCACAAAAAAATAGTCAAGCGCCAAGTGTTTCATTCGCGAGTGGAAAACTGGGTTTTTGCACAAATACGAAGAACTTAAGTTATCAGTAATTAATTGCAGTGGAGAGCGTAGACCAACACCAAGCTCATGTAACAGACTTTGAACCCACATAACTTCAGCAGCGGAATTAGCAAGCGCACGGAATTCAGCTTCCGTGGAGGACCGAGACACAGAACGTTGTTTAATAGACTTCCAGGATATGAGATTGGAGCCAAAAAAACACATAGTAGGCTGTGGTGGACCACCCCCATCGCGAACACCCTCCCCCCCCCCCCCCCCCCCAGTCGGAATCTGAGTATGCCACAAGAGGAAGAGGACAACCACACCGAAAATATAGTCCAAAGTGCAATGTACCCTTTAAGTAACGCAGGACCCGCTTTGCAGCTTGCCAGTGACTCTCAGTTGGCGATGCCATAGATTGAGCCAAGCGATTCACCGCAAACGAAACATCAGGCCTGGTAATCGACAAGTATTGGAGGTGCCCAATGACGTGACGATAAGTTGTGGAGTCAAAAGGTGTAGCATCTGCACCTAAATCAACTGAGGTACACATCGGAGTAGAAACTGGCTTCGCCCCCGTCATGCTAAACTGTTCCAGTATGTCAACCACATACTGACTTTGAGACAAAAACAAACCAGTTGGCGTAGACACCACTTCGACACCCAAGAAATGATGAAAAGGACCCAAATCCTTTAACGAAAACCGCTGTGATAAGCGACGGACAAAGGTCGCGGTGAAAGCATCATTGTTGCCTGTAACAATAATGCCGTCTACATATACCAAGAAATACAAGAGAACATCACAGGTACAATAAATAAATAGGGAAGAGTCAACCACAAACTTCTGAAAACCACACGAAACGAGAAAGTCAGATAATTCAAGATACCAAGCCCGAGGGGCTTGTTTTAACCCATAAATAGCCTTCTTCAAACGACAAACACGATTCGGCTTCTCGTTATCAACAAACCCCGCAGGTTGTGCCATATAAACTTCCTCGAATAGTGTACCGTTTAGAAAGGCATTATTCACGTCCAATTGACGTAACGCCCAGCCCCGCGACAACGCAATGCTAAGAATAACACGCACAGTGACCGGTTTGACTACCGGGCTGAAGGTCTCAAAGTAGTCTCGTCCCGGTTCCTGTAAAAAGCCCTTGGCAACCAGCCGAGCCTTGAACCTGTCTACAGAACCATCAGCTCTGCGCTTAACCATGAACACCCACTTACAGCCAACCACATTACGATTGGCTCGGGGCACTAACTCCCAAGTAGAGTTCTTTACTAGTGCATTAAACTCATCTATCATAGCAGCCCGCCATAAGTCACACTTCAACGCTTGGTCTACAGTGCGCGGTTCAACAGACGGAGCAACTGGATGCGAGGTCGTCAGATTCACAAATTTGTCGTTAAAGTACTTCAAATTCGGACGACGCTGCCTGTTCGTCCGTCGCAAGGAAGGGACTACAGTAGCTTGATCTGCCACGACAGCACCATCATTCTCATCAACTAGCGTGGATTCTGCCTGCGTGGAGGCAGCCGACAATGAACCTGCTTGCGTAGAGGGAACCAAAGTGGAACTAGCCGACCGGACTGGACACACCGCCTCCACCGACTCCATCGACTGAGATACTCGTTCAGACGGCGGCTGTTCCTGAAGTCCAACGGCCAGCGGTGAGTTCGGAACCGTCAGGCCAACCGGCGACTCCCTACGCGAACCAGCAGACACCGTCAACGACGGAGCAGAAGCAGCGTGCGACGTGCGAGCCCCCGAACCCTGACCAGACGGCAAAGGGGCTGCCGGGGACCCCACTGTAGTGACCGCCAAGGTTGCTGGTGGGTGTGGCTATACCGGCGTCGACGTTGTAGCTACGTCTGTCGTCAAGGCCAAGGGAGGTGGATGATGTTCACCAAGAAGTGGCATTCCAGTATGACCTGTAGTAAAGTAAGTAGGCAAAGGCAGAGGCTCACTCACGTTCAAACACACACCTGGGTTAGTTGACACGGACTTACAAACCATGGTCTGGAATGGAAATTCATTTGGCACAAACTGTACGTGACGCGAAACATAGACCCGCCCACTGGATATTTCTAAACATTTATAGGCGGACTGACTCAATGAATACCCTAAAAGGGCACAGGGAAGAGACTTTGGATTTAATTTGGCTGGGAAGTAAGGCTTTAACCAAGGATAACACAGACACCCGAATGGTCGAATTTTTCGATAGTTTGGGCATTTATTAACCGAGAATTGCAGTGGGCATTCAGTTTATTAAATAAATAGCAGTTTGAAACGCATAGGGCCAGTACGAAGCTGGCATGGACGCATAATGGAGTAGCGCCATACCAGTCTCGACAATGTGCCTGTGCCGGCGTTCAGCCGGCCCATTGTGCTCCGGAGTATGCGGAGGTGAAGTGAAATGTGAAATACCCATTGAATTAAAAATAGGAATCAACTTGATATACTCCCCCCCCATTATCAGAAAATATCGAAACAATATTATAGCCAAAATAGGTCTCTACCTGCGTTTGAACTGGAGAAATATAGTGGGGACATCAGACTTAAGTTTAATAGGAAACAACCAGACATATTTGGTGTGATGATCAACGAAATTGACATAATATTTAAAACCATCCACGGAGACCGTTGCAGAACTCCACACATCCGTGTAAAGTAACTGCAACGGGCGTGAACTAGTCATGGAATTAAAGGAAAACGGGAGTTTGTGACTTTTATTAACATGGCACGAGTTACAAGAAAATGCATTAAGCTTATCAGGCATGAAATTAATATTGTTATTTCTAAGAAGACAGGCTAACACTTTAGAGTTGGGATGACCAAACTGATGATGCCAACTTGACAGGGAACACATGGAGGTAACATTAAGTTGAGGCCGCTGGACTGGGAGATTGTAAACGTCACTCACGACCAAGGTTGCAGTAGGCGCTAGGCGCTAGTCGGGCGGCCGGGCAGTGCCTAGTGCCTAGGCAGGCTAGGCGGGGCCTAGGCGGAATCTAGGCGGCGCTAGGCGGGCTCTAAAAAAAAATTAAAAAACAGTAGTAGACTTGCAGTTTGACAAATTTAATGAAGCTGTTTTCAACATTCAATCAAATAGCACGTCCAAATAATAAAACTATCAATCTATCATGCATTCCTTCAAACAACTAAACAAGTCAAATACTCAATTACTCAAACAACAAAACAAGTCAAATACTCAATTACTCAAATAACAATACCACATTTAATCATCCAACTAATGAAACAAGTGAAACAACATCCAAGTATCAATGTTTAAAGTTTAAACTTACAAGTTACAACATAATTAACATTCAACAAAAATTCAACATTCAAGTCCAAATTTTAAAGTTTTGAAATCCAAAGTGATTCATGAATCATGATTGAATAGGATCATTGCCAATTTCTTCATCTTGTCCATATTGCTCAATAACACGTTGCCCGTCATCTTCAAACTCCACTTCATTTATTTCCTCCTCACTTTCCCCTTCCGATTCAAAGTTATCTTCATCAAGATCCCTCAATCTAGCACTTCTACGGGGTTGTAATGCTTCATCCACTTCCATAGCATTATTGTTGCAATCCAATCCCGGCTCAGTCTCATCATTCTCAAGATTTTCCACAATCCAATCTTGTATTAAACTTGCATCACTACCAACCAACTTTTCAATATTTTTATCTTGCTTGTTCTTGTTCATCAAAGTAGCATTAAATTAGACAAAAACTAAATTGTTGAGACGGTTTGATTCAAGTTTATTTCTCTTCTTTGTATGTATCTATAATTCAAGTAATAAAAATATTCAAAAGTTTAAATAATGATTAATAAAATATTAACTATCATAATTCATATTTATATTAACTTCAAGTTGATAACAAACTAAATAAAATATTAAAATATCATATTAAGTTACTAACCCCTTCAAATGTGCTCCAATTTCTTTCACACCCCGAAGAACTAGATGTTAAAGAAAAAATCTTTATGGCTATTCTTCTCAATAAAGGGGTTGAGGTACCAAAAGTTGACCACCAATTTGCTACAAAACAAAGTTCATAATAATTAATAAATAATTAAATATAACTAAATAAATATAATTAAGTAAACAATAAAGTATTAAAGAATAAAGAATGACTTACCGGGATTAAAGTTGTCATCATTCACCTCACATGCTTTGATTGCGATGCTTCTTCCAAACATCCCCTCCATCTTCTTATATTTTGGCAATTCTTCACTTAAAATCTTATTTTGCATGTCAAAATCATTGACGAATAGAATATCACAAAAATCAACAACTCCAACACCTACAACTTCGTCCAAATGAAGTTGTGGATCCTTATAATGGTAATAAGGATTCAACAAATATGCCATCAAATGAAGGGTGGAGAGTCAAGCCTATCTTTCATTTTTTCTTCAATAATGTCAATAATCGATTTATAGTTCCTTGGGACATCGGACAAAGCATGTTTGATTTCCTCTTTTGCTCTCATAAGCTCACCATATACAAACCCCATTGATGGCTTGTTATCACAATCAACAAGTCGAAGTACTCTCACCAATGGTGCAAAAACCTTCAAACATGCCGTTACACCTTGCCAAAATCCCATACTCGTTACGGTTGAGTGTGCTACCTTCCCTTTAGCCATATTGGAAAATTTACATGCCTCCCATTCATTGCTAGAAAACATTGCCCTTAATTCAATCTTCTTCTCGGCTAAACTTTGCAAAGTAAGGAATGAAGATGCAAATCTAGTCACACCGGGCCTCACTATATCTCTCTTCTTTGTGAAAGTTCTCATCATTGCCAAAGTCTTGTGATGAGCATATATAAAGATCGTTAAAGCCTTTGCTTGATCAAGGACTTTCTTGTACCTTGAGAGATTTCCAATGCTTTGAAGCATTAGATTTATCGTGTGGGTGGCACAAGAAGTCCAAAAGATGGTTGGCCTCTTCTCTTTCAACAACTTCGAAGCTCCCATGTTGTTTGAGGCATTATCCGTGACAACTTGAACAACATTTTCAAATCCAACTTGTTCAATGCCATGCTCAACAAACTCATAAATATATTCACTTGTGTGTGAATCAAGTGAACATTCTTTAGAAGAAAGGAAAACGGTGCCTAAACTTGAATTCACACACAAATTCATTACACTTCTTCTCTTTCTATCGGTCCAAGCATCCGTCATGATTGAGCATCCATTTTGCTTCCACTCCTCTTCATGTATCTTCAAAGACTCTTTCACTTTATCAACTTCTTTTTTCAAGAATGTTTCACTCATCTCATATCTACTTGGTGATTCAACTCCGGGACCGAATTGTCC
The DNA here is from genome assembly GCF_001879475.1 of Ipomoea nil. Classification (NCBI taxonomy): domain Eukaryota; kingdom Viridiplantae; phylum Streptophyta; class Magnoliopsida; order Solanales; family Convolvulaceae; genus Ipomoea; species Ipomoea nil. The sequence continues at coordinate 288,811 of NW_017616605.1, read as the reverse complement.
AATTGCTTCTAACATCATCTTGAAGCTATCTCTTTCAAATGCATGAAAAGGAATAGCGGCCTCATATGCCCATCTACATATATATTCTTTCACTCTATTTGTCCTTTCCTTCCATAGTGCACCATCAATACGTTGTTGTTGCAATGTCTTTCCTAAATTCATTGAAGGATCGGGATTGATGCCACTTGCAAACTTATCCATTGGGCCAAGTGAACGTGGTGGCTTCATAGATCCAAGAGACCCTTGCAACTCGTCAACATCAATTGACTCACTTCTACTATCAATATTCACCCCGGCTCTTAAATTATCTTCACTAACTTTTTTATTTTTCCTTCTCATCTTCGCTTCATTGATTGCATTCCTACACTTAAGTTGATCATGTTTAGTAGCTTTAGAACATGGAGCAACATTTCCTTGTATATGAGCAATATGCTCTTTTATTCTATACACTCCACCGGATAAAACTTTCCAGCACAACAAACATTTTACTCTATCCAAATTTTTTGCATCAACTAAGCTACCATAATCCCATCCTACATCATTTGATCTCCTTTTAAGTGCGGATGCTTCCGAAGATCCAATACTTTGAGTAACTGAAGCACTTGATGAAGCCATTATCACTAAAAAAACATACACATTAGTAATTTAGTACATTACACAATAAAATTACTAGTTAACAAATTACACATCATTTCACATTTACAATTAACAAATTTATAATCCAAAATTCACCATCGAACATCTATCACTAAATCACTAATCATCAATTCATCATTGAATCATAATTCATGCATTTTGACTAACAAAGTATTGAAGTAACAATTAGTCAATTAACAAATAAAGACAAATTACAAATATGAAATGAATCTTGATAATGAAATTATAGAATATAGAATTATAGATACTGCACAGTGCTTACTAGTTACTGGTTTAATAGTTAATACTGCTTGGTGTATGTCTATGTGTAATTGTGTAGAATATTTAATTATAGATAATAGCTTACTGGCTAATAGCAAAAATAAGTAAATAACAAATTAAGAAATTAATAAAACAAACAAAAAAAAAAACTTACAGAGAGTTGCAGCAGTGAGGAAGGAGCAGACGGCAGTGAGGTAGAACTTAGAAGCAGACGGAAGACGGACGAAAGACGGCAATCACGGCAGTGAGATAATTCAGCAGCGGACACCGGAGCAGCAGAGATTCAGTTCGGCACTTCAGCAGACGCACACCGGAGCTTCAGTTCGTCTCGCACGCTGGAGCATCGACTGACGCCGGACGGGCATCTGTTCGCACAATCGCACGTTGGAGAGTGAAGAGTTCGACGGAGAGAAGAGATGAAGAACAAAAGAAGTGTCGGGGAGTTTGAGATAGGGTTTACTTCAGTTTGACAATTCAATAAATTTAATTTATTTTTTTTTGGTTTTTTGCTCAAAACGACGTCGTTTTGAGCAAAAAATCCAAAAATAAATAAAATTGAAATTATTCGGTCAAATCGGCCGACTCGGTCAAGTTGACCGACCCAGCCGATTTTGACCGACTCGTCCGATTTTGACCGCCTAGGCCGACTTTGACCGCCTAAGTCGGCCGGGCGAGTTTTCACCGCCTACTAGTGAAAACGGCAAGGCCTAGGGGCGCCTAGCGCCTAGGCGCCGCCTAGGCCAATTTTTACAACCTTGCTCACGACTGGACCCTGTACAAGAGGAGTTCCCGATTGCCGATCCTTAACCACAAAATATGTGTCAAAGAATTCAACAGAAACTGAGTTAGTTCTACAGAATTTGGAAACAGAAACAAGATTTTTGTGCAAACTCGGAACACACAAAACATTAGACAATATGAGGGACCGATTATTCGATGGTATAGAAACTGACCCAGTGTGTGAGATACGTAGTGACTTACCGTCACCCAGCATGATTTCGTCCGGTCCGGTGTAGTCCGCCAGAGCGTGAAGCGACGTGGCATCATTGACCGTGTGATGCGAGGCTCCGGAGTCCATGAGCCAGGACTGAGTAGGCGAAGCTACGGTTGATGTAGCATGAACCGACGGAGACTACCGAGCGGTGTTGCGCGGCTCAAGCATAGCCACATCATTCTCCTTCAAAAACGTGGTTAGTTTTAAGCAGAATTTGGTGTCGTGCCCTGGATACTCACAATAAATTTACAGTACCTGGCAGACCGGTTGCCGTTATTCTTTACCTAGTTGTGTCGCCCTCTGCCACGTCGATTGTAAGTTTGAGATTGGAAGTCAGCTGAACCATTATACCGCCGTTGTGTGGCATTCGCAACCGGCATATGGATGTGCGAGACAACTTCATTATCTTTCATCAACCTCTCAAAATTAGTGAGCACATCGTGCAACTCACTAAATGAGATAGTCTCGGTTCGCACGCGAAGAGCCGCCAAAATGGGGTTGTATTCATCCCCAAGTTGCGTGAATATATGAACCACGAGGTTTTCTTCGCTCATAGGACTTTGAGCAAGAGCCAAATCGTCGGCATTGGCTCACATTTCCCTCATGTACGAGTCAATAGACCGGTTGGACCTAGGACTTTTGATGCGTAGTATATTTGCAAACAAATAATTCTCGGAGTACGAGTTATCGATCCACAGGGAAGTGGTTGTATCAAGCACTAGTTACTAACTTATTCATTAGAGCTAATCCTAACAATTACTTAGATGATTGATTGGCATAAAATAAATAAAATAAAACAGAGGTTCAGGATTTTGAAAACAATTAGAGAGAAGTTGAGATTCATGGGATTCAAGTATTTAATCACCTAGTGCCAATTATCGTTTGCAATATTTAGTTTGGAATTAAGATTTGTGTGGGAATGCAAAGTGGAATCGAATTACTCCCGTAATCTCTATTCCTAGTGAATTTCCACTCCCATGGCTTAAACACCCAATAAGATCAAAGATCAGCATTCAATTATTCCTAATTACTACCATCTCCCGATGAGCAATAATCTAGAATAAACTTCCCCTAATAAGTTCCCCTTTCCCAAGGACCAACCATTAGGTGCAATCGTGTGTGCCCTAATTTATGCCCCAACTCCCATTGGTGACACAAACATGGCTATGAAGCTAGTAACTATGGCCATTAATTACAAGCATCAAACAATATTGTCACGATTGCAACACAAGTATTAAACCCAAATAATAATATTTTAAAGAAACTGAGAGCTCAGGCACATAGGTTCATAAACACTTTTACCCAAGAATCTCTAAAGAATTTAGCCAAGCATGACTAAATTATACATAGCAAATATAAATAAAGAATTACAAATCATCAAAAGAGAACAAGAATTAACCAGACGATTTTCCCAAACCTCCCTAGTCTTCTTCTTGCTTTCCAAGACAACTTGTGGCACTTGATTTCTCTCTTTCTTGTCTCCAAGAATCTCTGAATTCTCTTCGTCTCCGTCCTCCCATTAGGGTTGAGGAAGGAGGGATTTTATAGTGGGTACAAAGTTGAGATGAAATAGGAATCTTGTACCAAATTGGACTCAAATTCTAATTCCTATATTTAAATAAAGAAATTGTCGTCTTTAATGATATTTAGAATTTGGAAGATTCCTTGAATTGCTAACTTTTAATATGGAGATATGAGCCTTGAAATCCGCTCAATTGATATTAGGAAAAGAGATCTCGCGCTTGTATTGAATTTTGCCCAGCTGCGCCACTTTAAGTGTCTATTTTTTTATCCGCGCCACTTTAGGCGTCTGTTTTTATCCCAGAAACAGACGCATATTCGACGCGTCGAGAATTTTCTCGACGCGTCGAGACTTCCTGTGCGTGAATTAATTAGCTACTGGAAAATTTCGACGTGTCGAGCCCTTGGCTCGACGCGTCAAGTCCACTGGGCCCCGAACTCATCCAAAATTGCTCCAAACTCATCCTTGAACTCCCCTTGATCATATCTTCGACCTAAAATGGTTCAAAAACACTAACAAACACCGTAAAATATTCAAAACAAGTGCGAACCATAATTAAATGATAATAGCAAGGAAAACATGTATTAAATAAGCAAAATTAAAGAGCTTAATTACTGTGATGATTCAAAATAACCATAAAAACAAGCACAGATGTGATAACATCACCCCCTCACACTTAAGCTTTTGCTTGTCCTCAAGCAAAACTAAGGAATAAAATCACAAGTCAAAACATACAAATTACTCATGCTCTCTCTTGCACAACCTTTCAAACCACCAACCAACTTGCTACAAAACAACAAGCTTCAAGAATCAAATTAGTTTGGCACATAAGAGACCCATTTCCAAACCAAAAACCGAGCGCCAAGAATTTAAAGTGTGTGAGGATCAATTGTGTACAAGTACTCAGTTGAGATTATGCAAGACACGACTCAAGAATGAGATCCCATAGGCTTGCCCTTCATACTCCCCTAGATCAAATCTAAGAATGCATGCTAAGATCAAATAGGACTTTATTAAGCTTGTAATGGGGCTACGGGTGACGGCTGACAAAGAAGTGGTATGGAAAAATTAATCAAAAAGAGAGAATGTCACAATTTATCTAAACTTTTCAAAATTTGGAAGAGATGAGATAATCATAATTCCAAGGAGCAAATTTCTTTTAAGAACTTAGCAACTCTTTGGTAAAGTGGGGATCCAAACTCAAAAACTTTCAATCTCTTTTTTTTTTTTTTTTTCTCATTCTTTTCTTTGTCTTTGGACTTCTTTTGGATATAGAAAGATAATTTTAATCCAAACTTTCATGACCTCCACACTTGAACATTTGTAACACTAGCTGCTTTTTTTCGTAGCACAACTCCATAAAACTCTTCTTACGGAAAAGATGAAGATAAAAGTTTCATTCTCTCAAGGGTGGAAGGGAAATATTTGGCCACGGGCTAAGGGTTATAATAATGGGGTAAATCAAAGAAAAACAATCACAAAGAGGGGATAAGTGCTTAGCACTTATTTAAACAAACAAAAGGCACAATGGGGATACGAAGGATAAAAATATATATAGGGACAGGTTTAAAGGCTATGGCTAAACAAAAATGGCCTAAATCACTTCAAAACATGCAAAACTTACACATCACTTAGGGAGTAATGAGGCAAGTTCTAGCAAAACACCCATGACCGGAATCTCACATAAGCCTTCACTATCAATGCAAAACACAAGATCAAGAATTAATCCAATTATTAAGTGGTTAACAAAGCTCTTGGCAAGGGAATAGATCAAATATGTGTTACACCTCAAATCATCCATCACAAATTGAGATGCAGCAAGCACCACTAAAACAAACCACAAACCAACAAGAGAGAGTAATTGTAACTGCATGCTAAGACAAGTAACTTATTCACCAAAAATAACATATGAGTCATCCAAGCAAAAGCAAAAATTTTAAAAATTTTAGAAATATCCCCAAATTAATGATTCCTCCCCCTCACACTTAAAACTTTGCATCATCCCTGATGCAAAATAAAAGAAAAGGAGAACAAGAGAAAAGAGAAAACTAAAAAGCAATAAAATAATCACGAACTAGAAAATAATAAAACTAAATAAGACGAAACTAGAAAGCAATAAATAAATAGGGAAAGTAATAAAAGATAACATGGGGTGCCTCCCATGAAGCGCTAAATTTAACGTCGTTAGCTCGACGTTACCTCTCTAGCCATCAAGTGATTGGAGAAGAAAAATCCCCTTCTTTCCATCAACTTTCTCTTCCAAGTATTTCTTCAAGTGGTGTCCATTTATAAACTCTCTCAAGCTCGAACCCTTCACGTCATCATGTAAGGAACCACATTTGCCCGAATCAAGAATTATGCCTCCATTCTCTTTTCCTTCTTTTTCAACACTCTTTTGTTCAACAAGTAATGAGAGTCTCGGATCATTCACATGAACCAGCAAGTATTGGGAATCATTGGATATATAGATAGGCAAATGTGTGCCATTATCCTTAAGAACTCCAATGCTTCCCAAATTCAAAATTTCTCTGAAGTTCTCTCCAAGGGAAGTGTTCTCCATTGGTGAGACATCCTCATTCAAATCATGTGCTCCATTAAGAACTTCCTCATCTAATGGGCAACTCTCTATATGTTCCTTGCCATCATTACCTTGCAACTCTACATTTTCCTCCCAGCTTGGTGTCTCCATCTCAATGCATTTATCAAATATTTCTTCATCTCCCTCTCTAAGATCCTCATCATCCTTTTTATTTCTCTCAACTTCATGACCTTCATTTGGCAAGAGCAACTCTTCTAGAACCTCTCCATTAAATAAATCTTGAAGTGGCTCTTGAATTGTCAAATCTTGCTGTCGAGCCATCATGTGATCGAGTCGAGCATTCATGTGATCAAGTTGAGCTTTCATGTGATCTTGTAACTCCAGATATTTCGAGCACAATTGCATTATCTTGGTCTCTTTGGACTTCATCTCAATTATTTGGTCAAGTGATTGACAATCTTGTTGAAACTCTTGGTACGGCAACTCTTGAGCTTGCCCTTGATACTTGTAATTGGGATCCATGATAAAGCAATTTTCCGCCTCATGAGGTCCACCACATATCATGCACCATGAGGGTTGTGGAGTAGGTGGTGTGCATCTTTGATAAGTAGCTTGACTCATGTTGGCACAAAATCCTTGAGTAGATTGTTGAGGGATATGGTTGGTGGGGTTGAGCATGTAACAATTTTCCACAAAGTGATTCCCACCACAAAATGAGCACCATTGGGGTTGTGATGTTTGATATGAACTTTCTTGATAATATCCTTGACTAGAGTTGGCAAAATTTGAGAAAGGGAACTGTTGTTCCATTCCTCCATATTCTCGATTCATATTCCAACTCATCTCATAACCTTGAGAAGGAGGGTAAAACGGTGGCATGGTTCCTTGGAATGCATATCTATCCATAAACTAAATCACACTCAAAACAATGAACTTGTTATAGGTTAGCAAAATAGAATAAAATAAAATAAAAAAAATTAAAATGGACTAGTCTCCTAGAATAAAGATTTCACTAATGTTAATACTAGAAACGCCACTTCCCCGGCAACGGCGCCAATTTGATGCGTAGTATATTTGCAAACAAATAATTCTCGGAGTACGAGTTATCGATCCACAGGGAAGTGGTTGTATCAAGCACTAGTTACTAACTTATTTATTAGAGCTAATCCTAACAATTACTTAGATGATTGATTGGCATAAAATAAATAAAATAAAACAGAGGTTCAGGATTTTGAAAACAATTAGAGAGAAGTTGAGATTCATGGGATTCAAGTATTTAATCACCTAGTGCCAATTATCGTTTGCAATATTTAGTTTGGAATTAAGATTTGTGTGGGAATGCAAAGTGGAATCGAATTACTCCCGTAATCTCTATTCCTAGTGAATTTCCACTCCCATGGCTTAAACACCCAATAAGATCAAAGATCAGCATTCAATTATTCCTAATTACTACCATCTCCGCAATAATCTAGAATAAACTTCCCCTAATAAGTTCCCCTTTCCCAAGGACCAACCATTAGGTGCAATCATGTGTGCCCTAATTTATGCCCCAACTCCCACTGGTGACACAAACATGGCTATGAAGCTAGTAACTATGGCCATTAATTACAAGCATCAAACAATATTGTCACGATTGCAACACAAGTATTAAACCCAAATAATAATATTTTAAAGAAACTGAGAGCTCAGGCACATAGGTTCATAAACACTTTTACCCAAGAATCTCTAAAGAATTTAGCCAAGCATGACTAAATTATACATAGCAAATATAAATAAAGAATTACAAATCATCAAAAGAGAACAAGAATTAACCAGACGATTTTCCCAAACCTCCCTAGTCTTCTTCTTGCTTTCCAAGACAACTTGTGGCTCTTGATTTCTCTCTTTCTTGTCTCCAAGAATCTCTGAATTCTCTTCGTCTCCGTCCTCCCATTAGGGTTGAGGAAGGAGGGATTTTATAGTGGGTACAAAGTTGAGATGAAATAGGAATCTTGTACCAAATTGGACTCAAATTCTAATTCCTATATTTAAATAAAGAAATTGTCGTCTTTAATGATATTTAGAATTTGGAAGATTCCTTGAATTGCTAACTTTTAATATGGAGATATGAGCCTTGAAATCCGCGCAATTGATATTAGGAAAAGAGATCTCGCGCTTGTATTGAATTTTGCCCAGCTGCGCCACTTTAAGCGTCTATTTTTTTATCCGCGCCACTTTAGGCGTCTGTTTTTATCCCAGAAACAGACGCATATTCGACGCGTCGAGAATTTTCTCGACGCGTCGAGACTTCCTGTGCGTGAATTAATTAGCTACTGGAAAATTTCGACGTGTCGAGTCCACTGGGCCCCGAACTCATCCAAAATTGCTCCAAACTCATCCTTGAACTCCCATTGGTCATATCTTCGACCTAAAATGGTTCAAAAACACTAACAAACACCGTAAAATATTCAAAACAAGTGCGAACCATAATTAAATGATAATAGCAAGGAAAACATGTATTAAATAAGCAAAATTAAAGAGCTTAATTACTGTGATGATTCAAAATAACCATAAAAACAAGCACAGATGTGATAACATCAACTTTTGGCTAAGTTTTGCTTTTAGAGACACCACATGTCCCCTCGACGTAGCGGTACAACTAGTGGACAGACGTGTCCATGCATCACTTGCAGAAGCAGCCGACGAGATAACCGGTTGCAGGACATCGGAAAGACTGCCGAGAATGGCACTTAGAATGATTTGATCCTTCCTGAACCAAGCTGTGTAGGCGGGATTAATTTCAGTGCGAGCTGTATCAGAGTACTTTGTCGGAGCTGTAGTAGAGGCTATGATGTAGCCCAGGAGGTCGAGACCTATAAGAGTAGACTCGACCTGTTTCTTCCAAATGGGAAAGTTCGAGGATGTAAGTTTAATTGGTAACTGGGTTGGGGCGTGAAGGTGAGTTATGATAGGGGTGTTGGTAGCAGCCATGACTAGCGATAGGGAGGAGGAGAGGGGAGAGGGAAAAAATGTATTTTTCTCGCTAAAGTGTAGGCTTTGATACCATAATAGAATATGAAAGCTGTAGTTTATTCCCAGTATGTACAAAGCTTTATATAGAGTTACAGAGCCATAAATTGAGGTGTGGTTATACCTAACCACAAGACTAGGCAAATGAGAAATATCAACCAGAAAAATATAATAACCAGAGATATATAATAAGAGGCTAATACTAAGTCTTCACAGTAGTTACTCTTGCTCCATTTCCCATCCTTAGAACAATCTTATCTTTAGTCGCCTCTCTACTTCTTCTCAGATCCTGCAACGATACTGATAAACATTATTTTTAGTGTTATTTTTAATAATCTATTTATATGTAATATACAATAATTGATTAATTTTATATCTATTTTATTTATTATTGTCATAGGTAGATTTATTATAAATTTATTTATTATTTGAATTCTGTCAGTCTAGTTCCTTGATCCTAATTTAATAATAATATTATTAATATTATTCATTTTAGTAGTACATCAGCAGGAGTTTAATAAATGTAATTTAGTTATATATGGTCTCTAATAACTTTTTTATTATTATTATTATTATTATTATTATTATTATTATTATTACTATTATTATTACTATTACTATTATTATTTTAGTTTAGTTAATAAAATAGGTCAGACAAGACCGTGTCAACAAAGCTGATAAATGAGAGGCGTAGGTTTCCCCGAAGCCAATCAACGATGCTGAATTGCTGAGCGAGAGAGAGCAGGGCCGGATTTTAGGCTGTGCAAGCTGGGCTACCGCACAGGGCCCCCAGTTTTAGAGGGGCCCCAAATTTTAGAGGTCCAATATTTAATATTTACTGAGCTAGTTTAGATATAAAAATTAAAAGTTTTCAATTAAACTTAAAAGGTTCTATGAAGAGATGATAGCAATGTGTATTTATTGTATTTTTACTGGGAGGTTAAAGGTTCGAAACTTGCATATTAAAAATTATGATTTTGGAGGGCCTCAGTTATTTACCAGAACAGGGCCCCAAAAACCTAAAATCCGGCCCTGAGAGAGAGGCGGACAAAACACAGCAGCGAACCAAAGCATCGGTCGAGCTCCAAGCGATCCGATTCCTTTGGGCGATCCTATCGAAGAGCGGAGGTAACGGTTGAGGCTGGGTGTATATAATGGAGGCCAAGGTTCTTCTTCGTCATCAATTGACCTCCCAGAGATTTCCGGTGGTTCATAGCAGTTTCTGGTCTGGTGTAGCAGCTTTGGATTTGGCGGGTTGCGAATATGATGAAGAAGATTACATTTGCAGCAACAACCTTCACACGGCAATTCTTTATTGTCTTTACTCTCTATAATTATTAATTTGTTTGTATGATTAATTGATTATTGTTGAGAGATAAGCTTTGTTCTTTCCGTTTAAATATTGTTTTTCTTGTCAGTGCATTCATTTAATATTTTTGCCATTTGATTACCAAAGTTCAATTCTTGATTTGTTGAATCAACAAACATATTCATTCTTCGACAACAACAATTGTTATACGGTAATTCTTTATTTTCCTCAATATGCTTTTTGTTAATTAATGGTGTTGAACTATTTCCATGCTATATTATATTCAATTATTTTTCCTGCCTTCCTAGTTCATTTAGTTAATCCATTTTAATTGTCAATTCTATTTCCTTGGCTCTTGATTATTATATTTTTCTAAGTTGTTTCTATTTGGTTTAATTTACTGCAATTGTAAATTCTCTCTTTTCACTCTTTTAGTTCATTAATTAAATTGCATTGTTACAATTTTCGGTGGGTTCGACCCTTTGCTAAAAGCACGCTAAAACTACAATTGATTCGTGCACTTGCGAGAACTATTAAAATTGTCTATCAGATACACAAACCTGTGAAGTTGCTACTGAATCTATTATCCCAGAAGTATTTATTTAGACCAATTTAAAAAACTAGCTAGTCTCATTAATGAGCATACCTTCTGAAGTTTTGTCATTGTCCTTGACCTTCAAAGACTTTAGGCACTCTGTGCAATTTCTTTTCCAAGGCCCTTCTTTGTTGCAATGAAAACACTTTCCTTTACTTGCAACCTTCCCTTTTGTTTTGGTCACTCCCCCAGTTGGTTTCTCTTTAGAAACCTTCTTGTTCTTTTTCTTCTTCTTTGACTTGGAAGAGGCCAAAAGAACTGTATCAGCGTGCATACCCTTCATTGTAGCATGAGCAGTGCACAACATATTGTGCAGATCAGATTTGGAACAATGAAGCTTGTTCATGTGGAAATTCATTATGAAAGGCCCAAATGAATGTAGAAGAGGCTGTAGAATTAAGTATACTTCAAGCTCGGTGTCAAGGAAGATATCCAATTCTTCCAATCTCCCCAATAAGACAATCATATTTAGGATATGATCTCCTACATTCTCTCCATCTTGTAGTTTTGCCCGAAATAAGGCCTTGGTAACCTCATAACATGCAATCCTATTGTGCTTACCATACAACTCGTGTAGGTTATTGACCATAGATTTTGTGTCAGACATCTTTTAATGCTGACGTTGCAACTCATTGGTCATAGATGCGAGGATATAACTCTTAGCGTTCATATTACCGTCATTCCACTTATCAAACGCTGCAATTTCAGCATTATGAACAGCAAGCTAATCAACATCAGCATCATCTGGTAAGATACCAATTGGAGGATCTTGGATCAAAACACAATCCATCTTTTCAAGATTGAGAACGATTCTCAAATTTCAGAGCCAATCTGTGAAATTTGCATTGGTCTATTAAATTTGTCTTCTTCGAGTATTTTTGACAAAGGATTTAAAGCTAGTTCAAAACTAAATACAGAAAATAACTTTAATTATTATACATGTTTCTTTATTAAACTATTCGATTTTCAAAAAACAATGAAATAGTACCTCCCACTAAATTTTTTGAATCATGCACTTCCCAAGCAAGAAACGGAAATCCCATTGGAAGATTTCTAATGGGTAATTGAGGTATTAAAAATTAATCTCATTCCTCACCTTAAGGAGCATCTTGGAATTTGAAAAATTTTTAAGTGGCCAACTCTTACCAATACATTTCATGCATGATTTGATTTTATTAAACTTAGGCTCCATGGCCCATTGAACCTCACCTTAAGGGGCATCTTAGTCCAATGGACTCAGTTAAGTCAAACCCGCCATCCTGGTAAAAAGTAGACTTGAACTTCAACTTTTCTCACCTTTAGGAATTTCTTGAAAAGTAAAGTTTCTAAGTGCTACCACGCACATCACATGTTTCAGAATAAGAAAATCAAAATATTTTAAACTAACACATTGCCCCTATGTTGGCATAGCCGACACCGTGTTACGGTGTTAGGAAAAATATTGGATTTCTTACGATGGTGGAAAGCCACGATTAGATAGTCTCAACTCTTGATGCCTAACCATTTACAACTTAATATTTAATATATGGAAGATTTTTATAAATTATTAAGTTTCACTTTACTCATGCAACATTTTCACATATATCACAAATATAAAGTGCATTGAAAAGTAAACTCAATATCAGTCATGGACTTCTAAATGGTCAAAATTGAGCCAACTAATTTTGACCGCGCACAGTAAATAGTGAAAAATTAAAATCTTATCTATTACACGTAGGCTTCCATCATACATAGCTTTCGGGTCTTTAACTCTTGAAGTCTTCGGATTTTCAACTCTTGAAGTTTTCGTGGTTTATGTACAAACATATCCTATCTACCATAAAAGGAGTACATATGTCGGGGAAGGATTTACATTACAATCTACAACTTTAATAAAAGCGAATATTGTTAGACCCTTAACGGGAACTAAAAAATGTCGGTACAACAATATGCTCTACAAGATCATACTTTATGTTCATGAAATTGTACATCACCAAATTAAAACCCTAATATACCCTCATTCTTCTTACTAATAGCAAACTTACAATGTTAAACTTAACAGCTTCTGTCAATTGAAGTTGGCGGTGGCAAATTTGTAGTTTTAATGAAATTGAATGGCAGTAAGGAGAAGCACAACAAGCACAGCAAAATCGACAAAAAGAGGGGATCGTCTGCCGCCGCCGGAGTTAAGAGGAGGAAGGAGATCGTGAGAAGCACAACAAGCACAATAAAATTGAACAAAGCCAAAGCGATCTCAGATATGGGCTCCATCTCCCGCATCAGCCGCGTCACCTCCTCCGTCACTTTCTCTTTGATCTTTCCCGTTTCGAGCTCCTCAATGCACGATTCGTAGTTGCTCTTCAAGGATTTCAGCCATTCCATATAAGCTCCCTGTTGCCTCAGTACCCTTCCTCTTGCTCCGTTCCTCGCTCCTGCAAACGCTCATCCTGTTCTACTCAATTCTGCCCGAGTTCTTAATTCAATAAGCTCTCAGATTCAAGCTAATGTTTTTCAATTCCATTCATTCTTTTTATTTTATTATTTCTCATTAGGTCATCAATTGTACATTGATTTTTTGTTGCTTTGTGTATCAAGACTGGATTTTCAGATGTGATTTGTGCTCCCTTTTGATTTTGCTTGTTTTTAAATTCCCTTTTTTACAGCTTAATTTTGACTAACTGAAAATTCCAGTAAAAGATTGGAAATGTCAACTGTAATTTTGCAGTTGGAGGAGATGATTGTGGCATCTTCTTCTTCTTTTTTATTTTATTTTTATTTTTTATTTTTAAGGCTAGGGTAGTTGTTGAATGGTGATGATGTTAAGCAAGTCTGGTGTTTTGGGTCTCCTTGGGTTTGGCTATAGTAGAACTTGATTTTGTACCTCATATTTTTTTTTGAGAATTTTGAATGACATAATGTTATTGAGGACAATATGCTAAGAGTTGTCTGTCCCAAGACTCCAAGAGGTACAGAGCTGAAGTTGCCTACTTTAGTTTGTGGAAATGAAGAGACTCCTACTGGATTGTAATGCCCAAAGCTCTTACAATAAGATCATGCATATAATGCTGTAATTACTGATATTGCCATTTTTGTATTTTCTGAAAAAATTAACTCATTTTGATGTCTTTAATCCTACCTTGCTTTCCAGCCTTTTCAAATTATGAGTTTCACCGGCTAACAATTACATCTACCGTTCAACTGGATAGGAGTGCCTAAGGTTGGATAACTGGATAAGAACTCACTTAGATAAGAGTGGATAAGGCTGAATTGTATAAGAGTGGACAAAGCCAGATATCTTATGCTTGGTTGACATGGATGTAATTTGGAATTTCGGATGAAAAAGGGAGAAGAGATCCTTTATCAGCAAATTGAATTATATGTTTTGGCTGAGTAGTATATTATGTAGTGAATGTGTAGCATCATGGATTATCATGGTTTGACATATCCTATTTGTTATGCCTTGTGGTCATATAGTTGATGCTGAGCCAACTATGGAGGAGACTATTTTGGTGGGTGATGACCTAATGATGGGCCCTCCATCGCTAATCATTCAACTACAGATAGCCTCTCATGTTCTTGCAGGTGTTGATATGTGTGATGGAATCTTAAGGAATCTTTTCTTATGTAAGCAATGTTAATCTGAAGCTTAATTCAACAGTTTATTTCACATCTAATTTGGCTCATTAACGCGTCTGTGTTATAGGCTTACAAATCAATGAAATCGAACCATTCTGTCAAGACTAGATTATCTTGTATCAACAATGTGCAGAGAAAAAGGTGAGGAAGATAATGCGTGTATTTATTTTAGTTTGTCCATTTGTTTGATTGATATTAAATTCTTACATTTTTTAATGATGATCTTTTTCAAAGAACTTCCTCATTTCATTCTCAAGGTTGGTCCAATTCTAAGCAGCCTTTATGGTGCAGATTGGGAGAAAAGACTTGAGGTAACTATTTTGTGGATGCTTATGTTCATTTTGCCAACCCTTAGTGTTATTCCATCTTACTAGAAGATTGAAAAGCCATTCTGATCATTATATTTTCAATTAGGAGTTGTATTTTGAAGCACATTTTCATTGCTTTACCACCCACAACCACTCATGTTTTACAGTAAACTAACATATGACTAACTACATAAACATCTTGCAGGGTCAACAGCTACGATTTCAACATATATCAATAACCGCTTACAAGATGAAGAATATATAATACAATTGAGGTTTCAATCCTACACACAACAAGGCAAAAACATGGTATCATATACCATAACATCATTGCACGATTCATTCTCATTCACTACCACAAGTAAACAACATGCAATAAACACAAAACCAACAAAAAGGAAACTCAACTTCACTAAAGATGTAGAAGAAGAAGACAATTTCAAGCCTCAACAAACACGCACTAAGAAAATTTAATTTACTCTGCTAAAATTACTACTCTTTTCATTATAGATAGTCAGCTTTAGTTAGTGGTTTATTTGTTTTTACTTACTTTAATTCTAATTTAGCTATTTCAAATTTCTTTATCTTTTAATAAAATATATAAGCACCAAGACTATTTCTTTATCTTTTATTAATTTCATATTTTTCTCTCTCTTATTATTATTATTATTATTATTATTATTATTATTATAATATATATATATATATATATATATATATATATATATATATATTATGAATACTTTAACCAATTAAGGAACACTAATTTATAAATACATATTGGGCATTGGTCTAATCGCGCAAAGCGCGTGTCATAACTAGTAATATATAAGAGGCACAAAGACTCCAATTTTAATTAATCACAAAAAACGGTGCAAAACCCAAAATAAATCACATTCATTCAATGGGTCCTAAGTCCATGACCAAACCGACATGCTAGCCAATCCATAGATAGCATAAAATAAATTATGCATTAATTTGTGGCTTTATATGATATATAATCCAATTATACCTGTTGGTTTTAGGATTTTTGTGCACAGAGAGGTCCAACACAATAGTTATGCTGTGCAACCGAATGCACCATGCGCATGGTGCATACGATGCAAAACGACGTCGTTTTGATTAAAAACGTGCGTCCCACTTAAAAAAATAAATCAGGTTCGATTCTCGGCAATAGCATTATTGTGGATATATAGTTATGAATTTGTGGATATATAGTTATGAATTTGTGGATATATAGTTATGAATTTATGGATATTTAGTTCATTCATTGTGGATATTTAGTTCATTCATTGTAGATATTTACTTTATTCATTCACTGTGGATATAGTCACTGTGGATATAGTTATGATATGAATTTCTGGATATTTAGTTCATTCATTGTGGATATTTAGTTCATTCATTGTAGATATTTACTTCATTCATTCACTGTGGATATTTAGTTCATTCATTGTGGATTTTTACTTCATTCATTCATTGTGGATATATAGTAATGAATTTGTGAATATATAGTTATGAATTTATAGATATATAGTTATGAATTTATGGATATATAAAAATGCTATTGCCGGGAATCGAACCTGATTTCCTCTTTAAGTGGGACGCGCGTTTTTTAACCAAAACGATGTCGTTTTGCATCGAATGCACCATGCGCATGGTGCATTCGGTTGCACAGCATAATTTGCGGGTCCAACACAACCGTGGTTAGTGGATTCACCATTAAGGACAAAGCTATGAACTTGTAAAGAGAAAATGGCTTTAACTCTTGTGTATTTTTTAGTATTCTCTTTGACCAACTCGACTTGGCTGGCCTCTACACTCCTTGAAGGGCCCCTTTTATAGTGGGTTACCCTTGCTAATATTAAATGTGGATATTCAAGTGCCATAAAGTGGCCTTATTACAATTAAGGGCTGTTGGACTGCCATTACTGGGCTTCCTAACGGCCAGTTTGACCAAGCCTTGAAGAGGCTCTTAAATGCCAACAGCTACTTCACTGAGCCGGCCCCTTGCTAATATTAAATGTGTATATTCAAGTGCCATAAAGTGACCTTATTACAATTAAGGGTTGTTGGACTGCTGTTACTAGGTTTCCTAACGGCCTGTTTGACCGAGCTTTGAAGAGGCTCTTAAATGCCAACAGCTACTTCACTGAGCCGACCCCTTGCTTGCGCCGACTCTTTGCTCGCGCAGACTCTCCGCTCGCGTCGGCCTCTTGGGCTTGTTTCATGGCTATCTTTGGGATTTTCTTTTGCTCTGTTGGGACTGGTCTTTCGTGGGCCCAATTTTCAACTCCTTCTCTCATCTTTTTTCTTTGGGCCCTAGGCCTACTGGGTACGTACCCCATCCATACCAAAACTTGGGTCAATCTAAATAAACTTTATATGGAAATAAATTTGCATATAAAAAATCAAAACTTTTCAATAATTAATTAATTCCATACAAAAATTTAATTTGCATGTAATCAATAAATTACTATTATAATATTATTTTAAATTAAACACTTTAATAAAAAATATTATAATCATTGAAACTTACCTTAAAAGGATTTAATTATCACATAAAGAATCACTATTTAAGGAGAAAAATAAATATTTCAAGATTATAACAATATAATTATCAATACCATAAAAATCAAATTTTAAATGGTAACAATAAAATATCATTATCTAATCTTCCAAAATATTAATTCTTCAAATATAGAAAATAAACATTATGATAATAATTAAAATTACCAAAAATATCTCATATTTAATTTGGTCATATAAATTTTTTCAATTATCAATATATATATAGAACATCTTTCAAATATGATAACAATTACTACCACCAAAAAATCTAATATTTTATTTGGTAATAAAATTCCAATTAACATATGATAAACATATTTTACACTCATATTTTAGGTACATCTTTATAATAATTTTGTATTAGTTATTTAATATTATCTCATAATTAGTTTTTTTTTTATATATAATATATAATATATAGAATACATATTACGTACTATACTAATACACACACACACACACACACACACACACACACACACACACACACACACACATATATATATATATATATATATATATATATATATATATATATATATATATATATATAGGGTGAGGATCAAGTGAGTACATATTCTTAGGTGAGGACGTGAGGATTAATCTAGACCATTAAATTAGAATAAAAGTATGGCTGAGATTAAAAGGAACAAATCACATGGATTAAGGAAACAAATTCCTTTAAAATATTTAAAAATATAAATTTATGGGTAAATTAGAATCTGTGCATTATTATACAAAATATTGTGCATTACTATACACAGTATTGTGCATCGATAAGTCTAAAGTTGTGCATTCAAACACCACCTAAAAATCCTACAGTGGACATCTCAATGTCCTACGATGCACTGAAATATGTGCACTAATGCACAACTCACCAGCCCACGGTGCACAACCAGCACACACGAATGCACAATCGTACTATCCAGGCATTTGTACATATACACGATCATCCAAATATAGACAATATTATATTTAAAAGAACGAGCGAAAAAAAATAAAAAAATACCGATTACATTGCATGTGCGAACACTCAATCAATGGTGAAGAAATCGCGGCTCTAAATCGCGACGGTGGTGATCCAAAAAAATAGGAAACCAAATAAGGCAAGGATTACACATGCGTTCACACTTAAAAAAAATAGAAAAGACACTACTACCCAATTTTAACAAAAAAAATCAATCCATGTCATCTTAGGAAATCAAATCTGGGCCATCAAAATCAAAAAAACAAACGCATAAGATTAGTCCTCACCTAAGAATGCGTCCTCATTTGATCCTCAATCTATATAGGGTATAGATTATATATATATATATATATATATATATATATATATATATATATATATATATAATAAGGCTCATATGCGGCAGTGACTTTAGGTGCGGCGGTGCGGCCATATCAGCGTCGTCCATTCTTCTTAATCTAACGGCCGCGGCTAATTTCTGAAGATTTAAAGATTTAAGCACGTCCTAGTAAGTGGGGGGTGTTATGGTAATTGTAGTGGTTATTTATATCGGTCGCTTGTCAGTATACACCAACAGTGTTAACAAAAGACACCAATAGTGTTAGGAAAAAACACGACAATGAAATGCACAAAGACACCAAAAAACACACAACACACCCAAAAAAAAACACCATATAACTCACCACCGCAATGGTGTATTCTGAACACTGTGTGATGCTTTTAGTCATACATAGTGGTGCGTTCTGGTGATGCGTATCTAATTTGTGCATGTTTTTTTAGTGTGCATTTTCTAACATGGATGGTGTATATTTCTATAACTATTAGTGCGGTCGCACTGACCGCTCGGGAAGGCACCAATACGAATTCTCAAATACACCATAGTAAGGTTAATAATGCACCAATAACAAACATAAAACACACAACACTATGATTTGAAATATTCTGGTGCCCAATGACGACTTTAACCTTGCAGTTCGCGTACTGTGAGAACGCGCGCGAAAATATCAAAAAAACCTGGATGAATGTGATTCGTTGGATTTCTCTAATCTAATGGCCTACAATTAACCGCACCGTCGCACCTAAGTGCACTGCTGCACTTGAACCTTCCTCTATATATATATATATATATATATATATATATATATATATATATATATATATATATATATATATATATTATTTAAATAAATTAAGTAGTCCAAATAAAACTAGCATACATGCAAACCAATTGAAATTAACTCTTTCCTTCATTATGTAGGCAGCGGAGAATTATTCATCACCCCCGAGAGTCTTGGGGAAGACAATTTCATGAGGCGCTAAAAAAAGGGAAAATGGGTGGTGGAAAATGATTGAAAAAATATATAAATACTAGAAGTTTTTTATTGTAAAATGTTCATTCTTCCCCTCTCGATTATTCTTTAAAGTTGTTGTCAATGTTATTGTGGCTAATTTCTTTAGCTTGGTTTAGTGAATTGATGTCCCGGGATTGATTATGCTGTAAGATTATTTATTTATTTTTATTATATATGTTTTTATGCATTTGAGTATTAAATATTCTTCTAAATTATTTGAATATTTATATCATTTAATTGCTAGGAGGCCTACTAGTTATTTATTTATTTAATATAGTTATTTGCTATATTAGTTAATGTTGTGCTACAAATTATTCTAATATTCAGTAGCAACTGAGGTTAATTATTGACGGCTTAGTGATAATTGGTCTCGGGTAGAATATTTTTCTAAATTAAATGCAACCGCTTGTGCTTGTGTTATTTAGTTTGTCGGTTTTCCTAGCTAGTTCCTATTGCTGCTATTAAATTAAATCTGTAGCGCTTGTCTTAGATTATTTAGTAGTTATGGGTAATTAAACCGCGTGTTCTTTAGTTACCTACAACTAAGGAAAAATGGAAATGAAATAATTTCACGACAAATATTCAACTGCATATTAATTACTTTATGAATCAATGATCAGTGTTAAATTCCGGTGGTGGATCTTTACTATCCAATGTTTTCTATTATAAGTGCTTTCAATATATTATTTTCATTGCTTTATTCGTTCATTTAAATTTCTTGTTTATTTAAATTCTCTTTTATTTAATCTTTATTCTCGTTATATTCCAAATCCCCCATCATTTCCTTAAGCACAAAAGTTAAACTAGTTACTCCTATTCGGATCGACCTTACTCCCACTACTACGTTTATAAGGTTTTAATTTGACAGCTCACCAAATTTTGGCGCCGTTGTCGGGGAGTTTTCTTGTTTATTTTGTGTTTATTTATTTATTTACTTGTTTTTTTTTCTTTTCTTATTCATTTGTCCCAAAAAAAATCAAAAAAAAAAATCTTTTCTTTCATTACTTTTACATAATTGTTGCACTATCTTTAACGGTTTATGCCTATAACTCGATCTGTTAATCAAGAAATCTTGCCGTACGATCCAGAAATTGAAAGAACTATACGCAGGTGGAGGAAATAAGCTTTGAGGAAATTGGAGTTTAGTGATCTGGCTACCGATTCTACCAATTCTGATTTAGAAGAGGAACCCATGGTCAAAATCGGACCTTAAAAGAGCTTGGAGCTCCAAATTTAGATCAGCAACCTTTATGCACCACTTTTCCCGCTCTAGATGCCAATGTACAATTTGAATTAAAATCTGGATTATTTCATCTTTTGCCTTCTTTTCATGGACTTGCAGGTGAAGATCCTTACAAACACTTAAAGGAATTCCATGTGGTGTGTTCAAGTATGAAACCCACATGGGTTACTGAAGACAAATCAAGTTGAGAGCCTTTCCCTTTTCTTTGAAAGATTCAACGAAGGATTGGCTATACTATCTACCCTCCGGAAGCATCACCACATGGGATAACTTGAAAACAGCGTTTCTTGAAAAATATTTCCCAGCTTCAAGGGCGACCAACATTAGAAAGGAAATCTGTGGTATAAGGCAAAACAATGGAGAGTCTTTATATGAATATTGGGAGCGTTTCAAGAAACTATGTGCAAGTTTCCCACACCATCAAATCAGTGATCAATTACTCATTCAATACTTTTATGAAGGATTTTTTTCGACTGACAGAAGCATGATTGATGCCGCAAGTTGTGGTGCTTTAGTTAACAAGACACCAGACGCTGCAAGAACTCTAATTGCAAACATGGCTGCAAATTCTCAACAGTTTGGCAATAGACTTGTCCAACCGTCTAAGCAAGTGAATGAGGTAAATATTTCTATTCTTGAACAACAAATATCTGGTTTAACTACTCCGGTTCATCAATTAGCAGTAGGCAATATGCAAACTGTAAACGCATGTGGAATTTGCTCGGTAGTTGGACACCAAACTGATGCCTGCCCAACTCTTCAAGAAGAACCTATTGAACAAGTTAACATGGCTGGAGGTTTTCCTAGACAACCTCAAGGTAAGTATGATCAGTTTTTTAATAAATATAATCCTGGATGGAAGGATCAACCGAACCTTAGCTATGGGAACTCACAAGGGAACCAGTTTGTTCAGAATCATTCCAATTTTCAACAGTATAGACAACAATTTCCTTCCAACCAACAACCAGCCCAAAGCTCTAGCTCAGGTATGAATCTCGAAGATATTGTTAAATCTCTTGCTACTAACACTTTGCAGTTTCAACAAGAAATACAACTATTCCAACAAGAAACAAGAGCTAGTATTCAAGAAACGAAAGCTAGTATTCTAAACTTAGAAAGACAAATAGGCCAACTAGCAACCACGGTAAGTTGGTTGGAAGCACAGAGTTCTGGCAAATTACCCTCTCAAACGGTTGTTAATCCTAAAGAGAATGCAAGTGCAATTACTGTGAGAAGTATGTCGCTGGAAAAGAATGTTGATTTTAACAAGGAAATAAGTGCAGGTAACATTGCCAATAATAAAGAGAAGTTCCAAGGTAAGCTTTCTTCTTTTCCTGATTATGAACCAGTACCCCCATTTCCTCAAGCTCTTTTAGAACCAATAAGAGGAAAATCAAATAATGATCTGTATGAGACATTTCGTGAATGTGAGGCTAATAAACCATTTTTAGATTCTATGAAAAAAGTACCTCACTATGGAAATTTTCTAAAAGAGTTATGCACTTTGAAAAATAAACAAAATAACGGAGTTGAGGAAGTGAAAGTGACAGTGCAAGAGAATGTCTCTATGGCTAGTCAAAGCCCTCTTCCTGAAAAGTGCAAGGATCCAGGTATGTTTACTATTCTGTGCATGATAAGTGGTGTGAAACTTGAAAATGCTATGTTAGATTTAGGAGCTTCTATTAATGTCATGCCATATTCTGTTTATAATTCTTTAAATCTTGGACCCCTGAATAAATCTAGTATAATAATTCAATTGGCTGATGGATCTACTACATATCCTAGGGGTGTGATTGAGGATTTGCTTGTTGAAGTTAATAACTTCGTTTTTCCTGCTGATTTTTATGTGCTTGATATGGAAAATAATAATAAAATTTCTCATATTTTGTTAGGAATGCCATTTTTAAAAACTGCCAAAACTAAAATTGATATTCATAGTGGTCTGCTTACCAAGGAGTCTAATGGTAAACCTGTGACTTTTAATATTTATGGTACCATGAAATCTCCTAGTGATGATAATTTTGCAATTTTTGTTGAACCTTTGAAGCTTGTTAAATTTGATGAAATTGCATCTAATGAATATGAAGAAAGAAAAAATAATAAATCATTTTTGAGTACTAATCTGCATGAAGGGACTGGTTCTTTGAATACTCATAATCATCAAAGGTACCCAAAAAGACGATGGAAATTTAAAGAAATATCATAAGTCGAGCCAACAACGATAAACAAAGGCGCTACTTGGGAAGCAACTAAAGGTGTGTTTGTTCCATTCTTTTTCTTTTATTCCCTATTCTCATTCAATAACCCTTTTTTCAGTGCTTTTTTATTCAACATTGGGGACAATGTTGGTAGTAAGTAGGGGGGGGGGGGGGTTAGTTTTATTATTTGTTTGCTTATGTCAAAAATTTTTGAAAATTTTCACAAATATTTTACTAGTATTTTCTGCAAAATAAGTATTGTTTTATATATAAAAAAAAAAACACTTTCTTTCCTTGAAATTCAATATGTAACACCCCCGATTTCCATGCAATTTTAAACTTAAATATGCAAGATAACCCAACCACAATATAAGCACACAGCGGAAGTCTAACTATATAAAATTGGAAAACGAAGAGTGTTATGCCACGTCCACACTAAGGTGAACGCACAGGCTAGAACATCATCAACATCATCAGTCTAAAAGTCTAACAAGAGACAAGGTCAAACCAACAACAATCTATCGTTCATCATAAGAGGCACACATGCCCATAACAAGACTAACAGAGTCCGGGGAACTACACTAGCCATCTCTATATCGCGCTCGCCGCTACTCGGGACCTGAAAAGCACATAAATAAATGGGACGACGCCCGGTCAGTGAATAATGCTGGTAACCCATCAATACATGTTACGTATCATACATAGATAGTATATACAAAATCATTTTTGAAACGGAATACTGTATATATAAGTTCAAAGCCAAAGATAAAAGTCAACCACAAAGACTCCATTCCACTCGCAACAAGAATAAGGGGAAACACATCCCAAGACACATCAAGAAGTGACAACAATAACCCAAGGAAGGCTCAAGGTGTATTCTACCATCACTCAGTAGAATACCACCCGACATGCTCCACACAAGAGAGTAAAGAGACACACATTGGCAACACATGCCTTCGTGACATCACTCGTCACGAATAGAGAAACACACATCGGCAATATATGCCTTCGTGATATCACACATCACGAATACAATAATCCTTCCTTATGCCCGGTTCCAACCTTATGGCTACCACCAACCTTATAGCTAGTTCCAACCTTTACCTCCAGTTGTAACACCCCCATTTTCCAAAACCAAATTAATTTATTAAAAGGCATTTATTTGATTAAAATTTTATTATTTAATTGCGGAAGCTAAACAAAACAAGGAAAAAAAGGGATGCTACCGCCACGTTTAGATAACCTATATCCAAACGCACAGGCTAAAACAACACTATTGAAAGCAATCCATAATTTATTCTAGCCCACCAACTAAAATAATACAATTTTCAAAAACAACTTCTAAATTTTCTAATAAAATAAAACTCCAAAGCTCTAAAAGATGAATCGCTCTCATGCTCCAAATGTCATACAAGATGTACCTGCAAAAGAAACTAAGGAGGGGAAAAATTTAGCATCCAACAGCGGGTAAGACTTACTCCGCCCTGTAAAACATTTTACACATAGCATATAACACCTTGGAGCACATAATTCCACATTAACCCCTTAATCATATTATACTTGCAATATTCCCTCCTACCGTTTCTTCACATTTAATTACCAATTACCAAGTCAACCGCATAATAAGTATAAATTAAAATTCATATAACATTCCAGAATTTACCATATCATCAAATAATTTAACACAAAATACAATAACTTCCATGTTTGACCACTTTTCTCAATATTAGGATTTAATCCTTTATTTACCACCCAAGTCAATGAGGAGGAAAAAATACAAGGCAAGAGCCATTACTTCGGCCCCAGTGACCAAAACCAACCAACCAGAGACCAACCCAGTTGGGACGAGATCAATCCCTTAAGTATGCATACCCCCATTGAGAGACCAACCCCAATGGGTAGAACGAACTCGATTGTGAGAGACCAACCCCACAAGGTATATAATAATAATCCAGAATCAAATGTGAGAGACCAACCCCACAAGATTCATAACCAAATGTGAGAGACCAACCTCACACTGGTTTCATAATCAAATGTGAGAGACCAACCTCACAAGAAAAATCCAAGTACAAATCCTCCATGACCAAAGTTAATTAAATGTAAGTTCTATACCAAATAATTTGTTCTCTCCACCATAATCAAATATATATAAATATATGTATAATATAACACACTTTCACACTTGTCCAAATATACACAATGTATCTGTATATATAGCTATATAAACAGAATAAAAACCAAATAAACTTTATTCTTTAATCATTCCTTTATACACACTATTCACGCCCTACTATGTGTATATGTAAACATACTCAATATAACCAATATATTATTTACCTATACATTCCAGAACATATGATTCCATGTACTCATTGTCAAGGCACATCAAACAATTTTCATATAACACACAATATTCACGAAGATCATTAATCACATATCAATCATTCAAAAATAGCAAAATTGCTCTTTGAGGAAAATTATTTTCACATAAACACTTTGGAAAAAAAATCAATTTTGATTTGGGGTAAAAGAATTTTGAGTAGACATAAATCTTACCTCTAATAATGCCCAAAAGAATTCACCTAAGCTTGATGATCTTGACATCTAATTCTTGAAATTAATTGATAAGAAGAAACTGCTAGGGTTTTATTTTTGTTTGGGAGAAAGGAGGAATTGCCGACAGAGAGAGATAGAAAAATATATTGAATTAGGTTATCTGGAACAATATGACTACTACTTAAACACTTAACTAATAACTTATATTATAAATAATAATTCTAGTTGTAGGGAACTAAAATACTTAAAAACTTAATATAATAAGGTTTAGTAATAATATAGATATTAAGTTATATACGAACTAAAATATGTAACATGCATATATATTAAGACTTCAGCTATACGGAGCTAACATATATATATATATATATATATATATATATATATATATATATATATATATATATATATATATATATATATATACACACACACTAAAACTTTAAGTTTATCTAATATATAAACTTGCATTACGACTTAATAACTCTAGTTTTAGGATTTAAATTAGTTATTATACCATATTAGTAATATGATCTTAAGAAATAGTAATAATCACAAAATAATACATAATAGTAAACTAGTTTCAAATAGTTTTGGATCTCATAAAATAATATAGTTTTGGTTAAAATAATATCTATGTCAAAATAATACGTATAAAATAACTGGGTATTACAATCTACCCTCCTTAAAAGATGCTTCGTCCCCGAAGCATAACCATAGGAAAATACCGGGTATTACACCAGTACCCCTGTACTC
The DNA here is from genome assembly GCF_001879475.1 of Ipomoea nil. Taxonomy (NCBI): domain Eukaryota; kingdom Viridiplantae; phylum Streptophyta; class Magnoliopsida; order Solanales; family Convolvulaceae; genus Ipomoea; species Ipomoea nil. Next base: position 262,362 of record NW_017616605.1, on the reverse strand, counting down.
CAAAGTCCAACCTTATGCCTCCGAGGACCGTCGTCCTCACTCCGACAATCTCCAACAATACCACCGATTTCATAGTACACGAGGGTACCGATCACACACATGGCCACAGCCTCCCAAGAAATACGTGAACCTTATACACAGGTCACAAACTCCATAATCACATCATGGCCACCACGAGGACCACTGCTGTACCTTGGTGACTAATGTCCTATACCATTAATCGTGCAATCCAGGTATATCCACACACACCACACCATCATAGGAATCAATCAATGGATCACAACAAAGATATGAAACCATACTAAACAAGGAAAGGATCACAATCCGACAACAACGATGATCAACACAAGTCATCATCCACAATAGGAAAGAACAAACCACACACGCTAGCATTTAGACACTGAACTAGCATGCTTATCAAACGGGTAAACTAAACATAGTTCCGAAGAACACACAAGACTCATCATGGTTCAACGAATCAAAAGGTTGAACACTTAGCACGATTCAAGACACCAAAACCTACATGGATTCTTACCACATAGTTCTAGACATACGAAACATCAATAAGACACTCAAATAGTTCCGCAAAAGAACATCGGGAAGTTAAAACATCGATTACCGAGCCAAAAGAATCACGGGGAACAAGTCCCCAACAATCAACATATATGTACCCGCGGGTGGAGCCACGGGTGGACCCCCACCCGTGGTTCCGCCTGCGGGAACCATGTCCCTCAACATACGTACCCCGCGGGTGGGGCAGCGGGTGGACCCCTACCCACCGTTTCGCCCACGGGTACAACACCCTGTACAAAAATATCCCTTCGGGGATTTTCAACACCTAGCTCAAATTCAAGTCCAAAACATCCAAAATCTCACCAAATACAAAAAAAAATGACTTGAATCAAAGGAATAGCCAAGCAATGGCATACATGAACCCTAATAACAAGCTCTAGATATGCATTTTCACAAGACAATGCATCAACAGTCATATTTCATAGCAAAATCACATGTAGAATCCAAGAAATCATCATATAGGTAATGAAAATAGATTTTGTAAAGCATGGGTTACCTCTTGAAGACTAAACCTTCACTTATAACACATCTCAAAGCTCCTAACAAGGTTCACCTTCAACACCCACTTCAAGAACACACCAAAAGACCATAAAGATTTCATCTTTAGAAAAAGATACCTTAGAAAGCACTAAAAACACAAAAGGAACATCGATCTTACCCTCCTAGATGCTCGAGAGTAGGAAAGGTGGAATCTTGGAGACAAACTTTGATGATCTTGGAATACTCAAACTTAGCTTGAAGGAAAAGCTAGCTAAATTTCTACAGAGAAGGAAGAGCTTTTGTTTTGAGAGTGTAAGGGAAAGAATGAAAGGTGTCTTCTAGGTTATCTTGGAATACAATCATGAGGTGAAATGTCTTCATTACCCTTACTAAAATGAAGAAGTGTAAGGGAACAAGGGAACTATTCACAAAGCTTAGAGTACAACTCATTGACTTGGGTTGACTAGTAAATTACTAGTCCTCGACTATTGAATTTTCAGGAATTCAAAGAATAAATCACCAATTAGATTAGGATTAATTACTTAATTAATCCCTAAATAGAATTTGGATTTACGGGGTGTCACACATAACATGATTGAATAAATAGTTTGGCAAATTGTGATTAGTTTGTTAGCATTTCCTGTTTGATATGTAGTGGCTATATTAAGTAAGCAATAAACCCGTGAGATTTTGAGCCATTGACTGACACTTCGTGTAACAACCGAAAATTTAATTTTATAAATCCAATCTTAAGAAATTCCAAAATAGTCATTTTCACTCCATTAAAAATTTTTGCGATAAATTGGTGTTTGAATAAATTATTTTGAGTTACATTTTAAATTAATTCAACACCAAAACTTATTTTTATTCCAAAATCCTTAATTTTCGGGTGACTCGTGTACCAAGTTTTAAACTGAGAAACCAATCTGAGTGAGATCGGGATAATTCTGAGAAGCATTAAACAAGTGTTCATCTAGAAAACTTTTTGAGAAAATTCCTTTTCATCCCCAAAGTATTTTAAATAGCAATTCTAGCCCTTGGTCCATGGAGCATGGTGGACCACTAGACATCCAAAATTCCTTTCCTGATTCATTTTCTAGCCTATGGAAATTACCACTTTGTCCTCAACCAATCATTGGTGATCTACCTAGGGTTTTGGACCTTATAAAAGCCTCACTATACCATAGTTGTCTACTGATCTTTTTCTTTGCCTCACCCAACATTTTCGTCTGCCAAGAGAAGAGAGAAAAACAATAGTAAGTTCATCTTCATTTTCTATTCAATCTTAGCCTTCTATCTTCCTTCTACCTTCATCCTTTCTATGAGGTTTTAGTCTAAGCTTTGAATGGTTTGTTTGGGGAGTTTAGGTGATGAAGGAGGTTCTAGCTAGGTTGGGAGGAAGACGAGATCCAAGTAAGAAGAAGAAGCTTCAAAGGTATAATCCCATTGACTCCCTCTTTATTTTTGGCTCTGTGAAGCCTAGATTCTTGAATAGAAATGGTAGATTCTTGTTGTGTTTGAGCTAGGAAGTGATCTATTACTTGTTTATGATGTGTTGATAATGTTTTGGATGTGTTGGACTTGCCAGAAAATGTTTGCAGGTGATGAAGAAGTTGTTTGGTGCACACAGAAGGTGCACCAGAACATCCAACGGAGCTAGCCAACGGACCATGGCAAGGTCCGTTGGCCAAGCCCCGTTGAGTGGTGGCCCATGGCAAGGCCCGTTGCCAAGCCCCGTTGCTTGGCGGGGCTGAGTGGAGGGGCTTTTCAAGCCCCGTCACCAAGCCTTGCCAGGCCAAATCTGTGTAGTGGCCGGGCCCTTGTGGCTCAGCTACGTGTCGTTTCGGTCCGGGTGTCACGAGCCCTTGTGGCTCGGTACCTTGGGGCCATCATGGCGCACGTTTGGCCTTTGATTTCATTGATTTTGGTTAAGATTTGAGCTCCTTGTGCTAGTTTTTGGTAAAGGAAATTGTTGCAGAGGTTGTTTGAAGCTTGTTACAGTGAGTAGAAATAAGAAGTATAAGACTTTGATCATCTATATGGTGAACATGTTATTATTTGATTGTTAAATAGAGAATCATGAGCTTGTTTGTTAAGTTTAGCTAAAGAAGCATGATTAAAGTGTCGCCTATGATTTATTGAGATTATTGTCAAGTTCTTGAATAATGAAGTTTACAGAGTATGAACTCCTTGAATGTTATGTTACAGTGATAGAGCTTAAATTGAGTATTTTGAGTTCCTAGTGCATGTTAAATACTTACTAAGTGTTTGTTGTGAAGATTTGTCAAGTTTTGATTTACAAGCATGATTTATCGAGTTATTGAGAATTTACAGTAAATAGAAATTGAAGCATGTTTCACATTAAATTGCATTTTGAGCATATCATGTTTTAAAAGTGCACAAGTGGCCAACGTGAGCCTAAGTATTATCTTCCAAAACTCATGCCTATGTTGAAAGTCTTTATCTTGTTGCATTGAGAATTTGTTGAGAAGTGACATTCTTAAGTTTGGTGCATGAGAGAGTTATATATATATATATATATATATATATATATATATATATATATATATATATATATATATATATATATATATACTATCTATCTATATATGTAAGGTTTTGGAGGACCCCGTTTGGACTATGTCCTCTCGGATGATTATTATGGACATTGCGGTCCCAGTATATGTAACGCAGCATATTCCCACGTTACGAGGTTGGAGACTGCCCGCCAGGCTTGGAATCCTGGTTAGGGGGTGTGCACACTAAAAGTTCGATACCTGATTCCACAGAGAAAGCAAGAAAGAAAGAAAGATATAGAACCAAGAGAGTTGCTCAGTAGGCGAGTTGAGTATGTGGCTGGCTAGATTGCCGAGCCGGTTAAGTCCATTCACGATTCGTGAAGACCTACCTCCCCACGAGTAAGAGATTCCGTAGTTACGGATGTGGCGGATGCACGAGATTGCACCGTACGTTAAGGCTTCGCTACAGCGGAGTACCTGCCTCACACAAGAAGAGAAATGAGAAGTATGAGAAAGTTTGAGCAAGAAAGATATCGAGTCAAGAGACTCAAGAGAAAGAAAGCAAGTCATTTATGACTCAATGGGACCTCCACCGAAAGTATTCTATTTTACAAACGAATGTATGTGTATATTTATAGTATTGCACGAGATTACATATGAGTATAGTGTAACACCCCAAAATTTTTAAAACTTTTGAGACTATAATAAAGGTAAATTCTCAATAAATCCCAAAACATAACATAAGAGTACGGGGTGCTATGCCACACCTGAGCTAGAGAACTCAGACGCACATGCTAATAACTAATATCCTTAATAATGTCAACACATAAGCAAGGCACGCAGGCCGAAAGGGAAACTATCTACTCTACGCTCCGAATCTCTAGCGCGCTCCAGTATCTACTCATCTATGCCTGAAAGCCAAATATATCTGTTTAGCGAGAGATGCTGGTAACCCACTTCAACGCGTTGAAATACATTATAGATAGATATATATAGATATACGAAAACCATTTTGAAACAGGAATATATATACTTAAGAGACACTAGTTTTAAAACCAGGAATAGACTCGACAGATAGGGGTAAGCACATTCAACAGTTATAACCAAGCATATAAAGATACTAGCATATATCCTATGGTCACAAATTCACTTCATCTCATTCACGTCATCATTCAATTCTCATCTCATCACACAAGCATACTTTGGTGGCGCCGCAGGACAATCGCATGCCCATACATTAGGGTCAGCACATATAGCTCTGACACGGCCCCGCAGCACCCTGCCTCGTATCGCAATACGAAGGGGTCAATCGCAACCGACCGATGAACCGCAGCTCATCATAATGTTTGATCGCAACCAAACAGTGGACCGCAGCCCAAGAGTGATCATCTGACCGCAGCCAGGAATATGAACCGCAGCTCATGTAAAACGTTTGATCGCAAACAAACGGTGGACCGCAGCCCAAAAGTGATCATCTGACCGCAGCCAGGAATATGAACCGCAGCTCATGTAAAACGTTTGATCGCAAACAAACGGTGGACCGCAGCCCGAGAGTGTAATTCTGACCGCAGCCAGCTTCTGAACCGCAGCTCAGGAATAACCAATTTGATCGCAACCAAATTGGGGTATCATGCACACGTAACTCATAGCAAGCACATACAACCCACATTGACACATTGGGAAAGGGGAAAAAACGTATAATGAAACCTATGCGTGGTCATTCACATATTAGGAATAATCCTAAGGGGTTCATACTTCTTTTACCTAGGCCAACGGGATACCAATCCAACTAGCATGCGATATATAAGACTCATTTATCCTACGAACGGTACCCGAAACATCAAACTAGACTTAGGCACAATAAACGGAGTCTGTTGGGACACCACGAGGGTCGGGGAAACATCAAACGGGGAAGCCGAAGTCCCAGGTTGGGCACATTCCAGCGGGTAGCCGGTGGGTGGGGGACCACCTGCCGGCTGCCCGCCCGCGACAAGTCTCCGGGCAACGGGTGCCCGGCGGGCAGTCTTCTGCCCGCTGCCGGCGACGTCCTTCTCGTGCAGCGGGTAGGTGGCGGGTCCCCCTACCCCCATCTACCCCCCACTGACTTTTTATCAAAATAAACGTCCCGGGATCCGTTGTGGAACCCGAAACCATGCTTAGACACTTTTAAACGCAATTGATGACACCACGTAGACAATTAACGGATCAAAAGCAAGAATCATATAGCACATATCCTATCATGACTTGTAAACATAATCAACACCCGAACATGCGAAATCCCACCCAATTATATCAAGAATAACACAATATGAAATACCCAATTTGACCTAGGGCTCTAATCACATTTAAAATCATCAAAATCATAGTTCGTCTTTAAACATCAAGAAACGTCAAGATTCATCAAGAATATCACATAATCATTAAGAACCTCTCATCATCCTCAAGATCATCAGGATCACACATAAAATCATCTCACAATCATCAAGATCATATCATCAATATTATAAACGATTCATCAAGACACAAGTGTAGGGAGGAGGCCAAAGAAGATAATTATAGCAAGGAAAATAGGTTTTGTTGAGACATGGGTTACCTCTTAGCCTTAATTAATTTCCTTGGCTATGAAGGGTCTTTCTTTAAGATTCCTTCTTTCTTGATTTTTCCTAGGGGGATTCTTGGAACTTCTTGTGTGGTGAGAGATTATTGTGGTGTGGGTTCTAGGTGCCTCCTATGTCCCCTATTTATATACCTAAGAGTCCTAATTATGGCTAGTTGTATTCCCTATAGGACTAAGGGGTGGGTTATAGGGATGTGGGCCTATGGACTATGGTGGGCCTTTCTTAATTAATTAGTTAATGAGGTTTATTTCTTCTTTTCCGGGTAAATAGTTAATTGGTTCATGGGTCGTAACACGGGGTGTTACACTCCCCCCCCCCCCCCCTTAATGGGAAGCTTTGTCCCCGAAGCTTTGGTCCTCGTTGAGTGCCTTCATCTCTTATTCTATGCTTTCGTCCTGGTTACCTTGTGTGAAGAGTTCGGGGTAGCGTTCTTTCATTGTGTCTTTGAGTTCCCATGTTGCTTCTTCGGTCCCATGGTTGGTCCAGAGGACTTTTACCATTTCTATGGCTCGCCGGCAGGTGGTTCTTGTCTTGGTGTCCAGGATTCTTACGGGTTTTTCTTTGTAAGTTAATGTGTCGTTGAGGCCCACGGCCTCGGGTTGTAGTACGTGGCTTGGATCGTGTACATATTTCTTTAGTTGGGATATGTGGAATACGTTGTGTACCCGTTCCAGACCCCTCGTGTTGGCGAGATTCTTAACCAGACTTTGTCTCCGGTGGTGAACTCGGCTTGTTTTCTTCCTAGGTCGGCGTAGGATTTCTGTCAGTCTTGGGCGGCCTTCATTCTTTCTTGTATGTGCTTGACTTTAGCTATGGTGTCTTGTAAGTATTGGGGTCCTAGTGTTACTGGGCCGACCACGTCTTCCCAACATAGGGGGTTCTACATTTTTGACCGTACAGAGCTTCGTAGGGAGCCATGCGAATACTCGCGTGGTAGCTGTTGTTGTAGGAGAACTCGATGAGGTCTAGATGTTCTTCCCATGTCCCTCGGAAATCTAACATGCAGGCTCTTAGCATGTCTTCGAGAGTCTGAATGGTCCTCTCGGTTTGGCCGTCAGTAGTGGGGTGGGAGGCAGTGCTCAGATTCAGCTGTGTCCCCAGGGCTGTTTGTAGGGACTTCCAGAATTGTGAGAGGAACCTGGGATCCCTATCGGACACAATATTTCGGGGGATCCCGTGGTATTTTACTACTCGGTTCAGGTGGGCCCGGGCTAGTTGCATCATGGTCCATGTTTCTTTCATAGCAATGAACCGTGCTGTCTTGGTTAGCCGGTCCACTATTACCAAGATTTTATCCTTGCCAGTTGGTGTTGTGGGCAATCCCCCGACGAAATCCATGGATATGGAGTCCCACTTTCCTTGTGGTATCTCCAGGGGTTGGACGAGTCCTTTGGGTTTGCATCGTTCGGCTTTTACCCTTTGGCAGTTCAGACATTTGCCCACGAAGTCTGCGACTTCCTTTTTCATGTTGGGCCACCAAAACATCTTTTTCACATCTTGGTATAGTTTGTCGCCTTCGGGGTGCACTAAGTACGGGGAGTTGTGTCCTTCTTTCAGGATTCGTTGCTTTAGGTGGGGGTGTGTTGCGGGCACGCACCACTTCCCTTAATAGCGGAGGCTGCCATCTTTGCATATTTCGAAGGGCCCGCCCTTTCCTTGGGTTAGGGTGACTCGAATTTTATCGAGTTCTGGGTCTTGATGCTGTCCGGCCTTGATTTCTTCGAATAGCGTGGGTATGACTCTATCATTGAATAAGTGGATCTCAGAATTGGTTTGTCCTTGTTCTACTACCTCCAAGTTCAACTTCTGGAAGTCCTTGTATAGCTGGTCAGGCAGGACCCAGGTGGTGTTGAGGGAGTGGTTAGTCTTTCGACTTAGGGCATCTGCCACAACGTTAGCCTTGCCCTCATGGTACTGGACGTCTAGGTCGTAATCTTTTATAAGTTCCAACCACCTTCGTTGTCGCATGTTTAGGTCTTTCTGGGTGAAGATGTACTTTAGGCTTTTATGATCCGTGTAAATCTTGCATTGTACTCCGTATAGGTAATGTCTCCAAATTTTCAGGGCGAACACGATGGCGGCTAGCTTGAGGTCGTGTGTGGGGTAATTTTCTTCGTAGGTTTTGAGTTGTCTAGATGCGTATGCTATTACCTTGCCCTTTTGCATTAGTACGCATCCTAGCCCCTTTTTGGAGGCGTCGCTGAAGACTTCGAATCCTTCCACCCTGGATGGGAGGGCTAGGACGGGAGCCGTGGTCAGCTTCTCTTTCAATTCTTGAAAGGATGTGGTGCAGTTGTTGTCCCATTGAAAAGGGGTTTCCTTTTTCATGAGCCTGGTGAGAGGCTGAGCTATCTTAGTGAAGTCAGGTACGAACCTTCTATAATAGCCAGCTAGTCCTAGGAAGCTTCTGATCTCCGGAAGTGATTTTGGGGTGGGCCATTCTTTGACGGCGTGGATTTTGGTGGGGTCTACCTTGATCCCTTCTTTGGTTATTACGTGGCCCAGGAAGGCTACGTTGTCTTTCCAGAATTCGCATTTGGAGAACTTGGCGTATAGTTGGTGTTCTCGCAGGGTTTGCAAGGTTGTGCGGAGGTGCCTCGCATGTTCCTCCTTGTTTTGGGAGTAGACCAGGATGTCGTCGATGAATACAATGACGAAATCATCTAGGTGGGGCCGGAATACCCGATTCATGAGGTCCATGAATATAGCGGGTGCATTGGTGAGTCCGAAGGGCATCACCGTGAATTCGTAATGGCCGTAGCGTGTTCGAAAGGCCATTTTCTGAATATCTGGGTTGGCCACTTTTATCTGATGGTATCCAGACCTTAAATCAATTTTCGAGAACACCCCGGCTCCTTTAAGTTGGTCGAACAAGTCGTCGATTCGGGGAAGAGGGTATTTATTCTTTATTGTGACTTGATTTAGTTCCCTGTAATCGATGCACAGGCGCATGCTCCCATCTTTCTTTTTAACGAATAATACTGGTGCTCCCCATGGTGAGGTGCTGGGGCGGATGTACCCCTTATCTAGTAGTTCCGAAGTTGTGTTTTCAGTTCCTTCATTTCCTTTGGTGCCAGCCTGTAGGGTGGTTTAGAGATCGGGGCGGCGCCTAGTATTAGGTGTATCGTGAACTCGACTTCTCTGGTTGGGGGTGCTCCGGGGATTTCGTCCGGGAAGACGTCGGTGAATTCGTTTACCACTGGAATGGTTTGGGGTTCGGCTATTTCGGTGTCGAGGTCCTTGACCGAGCATAGGAAGGCTTCGTTCCCTTGGGTTAGATATTTCTTCATTTTTAACATGTTTACTAATTTGATTTCTGGATCCTTGTGGGTTCTGTGGTAGGATACCCTTTTACCGTTTGGTCCCCGTAGGACCACTTTTTGTTCACCGCATAGGATTTGTGCTTGGAATTTCTTTAACCAATCCATGCCCAAGATCACTTGTACCCCATCTAGTCTGAATTGTATTAGGTTGCTAGGGAATTACACTCCTTCGATGGTGATTATTATGTTTTTGTACATGCGGTCACATTTTATAATTTCACCAGATGCCACCTTGACCTGAAGTTGTACTTTGGTGCTGGTGTTGAGACCGAGGTGAGCGGCTAATTCGGTTGCTATAAATGAGTTGGTAGCCCCTGAGTCAAATAGTACGGTGGCGGGGGTGTTGTGTACAAGGAAGGTTCCGGAGACTATGTTGCTATCTCCGATTTTGGCTTTGCTTATGGTAAGGATCCTTCCTTGAGTGGCCGGTGTTACGCCGTTGTGGGGCGAGGTGGTTTTGGCGGCCTTAGGCTCCCGGAGGGAGTTTGTGTAGTTCTCTTTAAATTTCCTTTTGTGTCTCAGGCGTGTTTCCTGTGATTTGTCTGGTATTTGTTGTAGCTGGAGTGCCTTGGCATAGGCTTCTTAGAGGGTTCTCGGTTCTTGTATAGACGTATAGTTAGGGCCTTCTGGTCTTCGGGATTGAGGCCTTTTATGAATTTCTTGATTTTGATTGTCTCTGTAGGTACTAGTTCGGGGGTGAGGCGAGCTAGCTTGAGGAACTGCCGGTAGTATTCTGTGATTGGGGTCGCTTCCTGTTTTAGATGGAGGAATTCTTCGTACATGGTTGCTTTTAGGTGACTGGGGTAGAATTGTTCTCGTAATCGTGTTTTTAGGGCCTCCCAATTGAACCCGGGGCTTTGTTAACAATTGAGTTTCTCGTGGACCCACCAGGTGTCGGCCCCGTGTCTGAAGTAGAAGGAGGCCGCCTCTACTTGGTGGCTTTCCGGGCATCCCGTTGCCCTGAATATTTTGTCAAAAGTTCCGATCCATTCTTCGAGGAACGTGGGACTTTCGTCCCCCGAGAAGGTGGGCGGTTGGTGTTCCGAGACTTGGCGGTGGATTTCCAAGTTTCTGTTTGGTGGTGATGGTTGGGGGACTGCATCGTTTAGTGCCTGGGCAATTTGAGCCAGACGTTGTAGATTTTGAGTCAAGAATTCTTGTGTGGGAAGTTTCGGTGTTGTTGCCTGTTTCCTCCTTGGTGCCATCCTGGGGTTCATAGGTTGATATTATTTTGCATCCTTACCTTGATGCTATGTTTGTAGAGGGAGTTTATTTAAATTGCGTGTGAGTTAGGGTGAGGGAAAGTGCAAGGTCTCACAGTCTCACCGCGCGTTCTATGATCCCTAAATCCTATCTTACTGAATACCTAGAGTTCAAGCCTAATGTCTTAAAGTCTGGTCTTAAAGGTCTTATCCTAGGGTCAAACTTAGGCTCTGATACCAACAATAACACCCCGAAATTTTTAAAACTTTTGAGACTATAATAAAGGTAAATTCTCATTAAATACCAAAACATAACATAAGAGTACGGGGTGTTATGCCACACCTGAGCTAGAGAACTCAGACGCACATGCTAATAACTAATATCCTTAATAATGTCAATACATAAGCAAGGCACGCAGGCCGAAAGGGAAACTATCTACTCTACGGTCCGAATCTCTAGCGCGCTCCAGTGTCTACTCATCTGTGCCTGAAAGCCAAATATATCTGTTTAGCGAGAGATGCTGGTAACCCACTCCAACGCATTGAAATACATTATAGATAGATATACATAGATATACGAAAACCATTTTGAAGCAGGAATATATATACTTAAGAGACACTAGTTTTAAAACCAGGAATAGACTCGACAGATAGGGGTAAGCACATTCAACAGTTATAACCAAGCATATAAAGATACTAGCATATATCCTATGGTCACAAATTCACTCCATCTCATTCACGTCATCATTCAATTCTCATCTCATCACACAAGCATACTTTGGTGGCGCCGCAGGACAATCGCATGCCCATATATGAGGGTCAGCGCATATAGCTCTGACACGACCCCGCAGCACCCTGCCTCGTATCGCAATACGAAGGGGTCAATCGCAACCGACCGATGAACCGCAGCTCATCATAATGTTTGATCGCAACTAAACAATGGACCACAGCCCAAGAGTGATCATCTGACCGCAGCCAGGAATATGAACCGCTGCTCATGTAAAACGTTTGATCGCAACCAAACGGTGGACCGCAGCCCAAAAGTGATCATCTGACCGCAGCCAGGAATATGAACCGCAGCTCATGTAAAACGTTTGATCACAACCAAACGGTGGACCGCAGCCCGAGAGTGTAATTCTGACCGCAGCCAGCTTCTGAACCGCAGCTCAAGAATAACCAATTTGATCGCAACCAAATTGGGGTATCATGCACACGTAACTCATAGCAAGCACATGCAACCCACATTGACACATTGGGAAAGGGGAAAAAACGAATAATGAAACCTATGCGTGGTCATTCACATACTAGGAATAATCCTAAGGGGTTCATACTTCTTTTACCTAGGCCAACGGGATAACAATCCAACTAGCATGCGATATATAAGACTCATTTATCCTACGAACGGTACCCGAAACATCAAACTAGACTTAGGCACGATAAACGGAGTCCGTTAGGACACCACGAGGGTCGGGGAAACATCAAACGGGGAAGCCGAAGTCCCAGGTTGGGCACATTCCAGCGGGTAGCCGGTGGGTGGGGGACCACCCGCCGGCTGCCAGCTGGCGACAAGTCTCCGGGCAGCGGGTGCCTAGCGGGCAGTCGTCTGCCCGCTGCCGGCGACGTCCTTCTCGGGCAGCGGGTAGGTGGCAGGTCCCCCTACCCCCCACTGACTTTTTATCAAAATAAACGCCCCGGGATCCGTTGTGGAACCCGAAACCATGCTTAGACACTTTTAAACGCAATTGATGACACCACGTAGACAATTAACGGATCAAAAGCAAGAATCATATAGCACATATCCTATCATGACTTGTAAACATAATCAACACCCGAACATGTGAAATCCCACCCAATTATATCAAGAATAACACAATATGAAATCCCCAATTTGACCTAGGGCTCTAATCACATTTAAAATCATCAAAATCATAGTTCGTCTTTTAACATCAAGAAACGTCAAGATTCATCAAGAATATCACATAATCATCAAGAACCTCTCATCATCATCAAGATCACACATAAAATCATCTCACAATCATCAAGATCATATCATCAATATTATAAACAATTCATCAAGACACAAGTGTAGGGAGGAGGCCAAAGAAGATAATTATAGCAAGGAAAATAGGTTTTGTTGAGACGTGGGTTACCTCTTAGCCTTAATTAATTTCCTTGGCTATGAAGGGTCTTTCTTTAAGATTCCTTCTTTCTTGATTTTTCCTAGGGGGATTCTTGGAACTTCTTGTGTGGTGAGAGATTATTGTGGTGTGGGTTCTAGGTGCCTCCTATGTCCCCTATTTATATACCTAAGAGTCCTAATTATGGCTAGTTCTATTCCCTATAGGACTAAGGGGTTGGTTATAGGGATGTGGGCCTATGGACTATGGTGGACCTTTCTTAATTAATTAGTTAATGAGGTTTATTTCTTCTTTTCCGGGTAAATAGTTAATTGGTTCATGGGTCGTAACACGGGGTGTTACATATAGTATTGCACAAGATTGCATATGAGTATATTTATAGTATTGCACGAGATTTCATATGAGCATAGTATTGCACGAGATTGCATATGAGTATATTTATAGTATTGCACGAGATTGCATATGAGTATAGTATTGCACGAGATTGCATATGAGTATATTTATAGTATTGCACGAGATTGCATATAAGTATAGTACTGCCCGAGATTACATATGAGTATAGTATTGCACGAGATTGCATATGAGTATGGCATTGCACGAGATTGCATATGAGTATTGTATGTGCACGAGATTGCATTTGAGTAGAGTATTGTATGAGATTTCATAATGATAATGATGATTCAAGATTGTTTATCGAGTATGATGGTTTAGCTACATTTTGAAGTCTTGTATATCCAATTTTCATAATGAGAACTTGAAAGCATGATGATAGTTTTCGTATTGATTTATAGTATGAAATTGCTTGTAAGCATGAGTTCGTTGTGATAATTATGTGTTGGAATCTTTATGTTGTTAAGTCATTTCTATTGAAGCATGCATGTTGATATTATAGGTTGCAAGCATATAGTATGTATGTGATGTGACTATAGTTGCCTATGAGATGAGATTGTTGTTTATGAATGTTATCAAATGTTTTCCCAAAGTATATACTGTAGTACTTTACAGGGTTGAGTGTGGTTATATTAGCTTCGTGCTAACAGGTGTTTTCCTATTTGTATATGTGTTGTTTGTAAAACCCCTTTCAGGTGGGCCCAGCATTGAGAAGTGAACGAGTTAGACTAGTCTAGTAGTTATAGAAGTCTAAACTCTTAATGTTTTGATTATGATGTTATTTATCAGAATTTAGACTTATGTTGTTGATGACATTTGATGATGTAGACTACGGGGTGTGTTTATCCCCCTTATGCTTTATTTAAGTTTGGTAGATTGTTAGTTATTTATTTATTTTATAGTTCTATCCTTAGCATGTGCAATCACCATGGAATGGTGATTGTGGCGGTGACACTCCCACTAGCTTTCTTAATAAGTTATTTATCCGCTGTTTAGTTATGTTAATTATGGATTAGAATTGTAATTAAGATTTATAAAAAGTGGGGTGTTACACTTCGGTCCTATTTTCTTTCTATTGTGTGATTTCTTCCATAATTTTGTTTCTCTAGAACTTGCCTTGATTCTCTTTTAAAGCTAATTAGACCATGCATGCTCCAAGCGAGATTAAGACCATTATTTAATTTTGAGGCTTACTAGCAAAATAACCGATTTGTCCTATGATGTATTTTCCTTTGCTAACCACTTTGAGCTTTATGCCCATTCTTTTCTTTATCTTGAACCACATTATAAGCCCTTTAGGGGGCGTTTGGTTCAGGTTATATAACATAACTAAGGGAATGTGACATTCCAAAGCTCACATTTCGGTGTTTGGTTCATATTATCTTAGAGAATCTAACATTCTTAAGGAATGTCACATTCCCTCCACATAGGATTTTGAAGGGAATGTGATTCCCTTCAAAATCTTAGGTAATGTAAGATAACCTTGGTTATGTTAGTTTATATATATATATATATATATATATATATATATATATATATATATATATATATATATATATATATATAATTATTTTTGTAATTATATATATTTTTATTTTTATTATGTTATGTTAGCATATAAAATAATTTTGTTTCTCAAGTTCAAGATTTTAGTTAATATTTTAAAATCATGTAATTATATATGATACCGTTATCTTATTTATTTATTTTAATTTTTAAATTTATTAAAATATATGAAAATATGTTAAGAATATTATAGTGTGTATAAAAGATAACCCTAAACCAAATATGATTATATTACATACCTCAATTTTAACCAAACACAGGAATCTAACATTCCCAGCAATCTAACATTCCCTAAGGTAATTTGACATTCCGTGAACCAAACGACCCCTTATATCTAAAAACAATGCCTTGACTTAGCTGAATAACTATTGGAGCAAATTTTGAATTATTCTTGTAATCTGCGTGAGGTTGTGAATAATAAGTGTGGGGGAGGTCACTTACTTTTGTTAGAATGATTGAGAGTGAGGCGGGTGTTGCATCTTCGTTGCCAATTTGGTTTTGGCCTTTTATGAAGGAAAAAAAATGAAGGCAGTTCATCATTTCAAAAAAAAAAAAAAAGTATGGAAAATTGAAAAAAAATGACATGGAAAAATGGAGAATATATGTTTGAAAAAGAAAGATATTGTTGGAAATTTATATGAAAAATGAGAAAGAATCAGCAATTAGTTTTGAGTTGAAGTTATCTCTAAATAAATAAAGCAAGGGGAAGTTCTTGTAATATTGAGGAAGAATTCTATATTTTTTAGAATGGTAGTCATGTTGAAGCCTCAATAGATTGTGTTTTTGAATGGAAATTGAGGGTGTTGGATTATTTGTATTTATTTGCTCCTCTAGTTTGAAGCTTTTGCTTAAGCTACTTTCCTAAATGTTCCCTACCTTAACCCTAGCCCCATTACAACCTGTAAAAAGTACTTGTGATTTGTGTCATGCGACTCTTGTAGTGGTGATTGAGAAGATATGCAAGCCTATGGTAGAACAATTTTATAGGAATGAACTTGAGTGAAATTTATAACTTTAAACACTTGAGTGATGAGTGATATTCCTGTGAGTGCTTACTTATTTAGTTCTCTCAATTTTCAGACAGGGGTGCTAACTTATTAATTGCAGGGTTAGAGCCGTCAAAACGGGCTTAGCCCGGCGCACCGCCCCGCCCCTACTTAGGTTAGGGGACGGGTTTCAAAAATACAGAACCGTTTAGGAGCGGGCTTTTTTGACCCTCCCCGCTTAGGTCCGCGGGCTGGCCGCCATTATTTTATTTTATTTTATATAAAATATTTTTATATAAAATATGCACTTTAAAATTATTGTTATGTGTAATGTTTTTGGACTTTGAAGTTGTGACTAGTTTGATGTTTGATGAACTATGAACTTTGAACTTTATGTAAAATTTAATGTTTGATTATTATGTTTTATGTGAGTTATGACTTATGTATCAATTTATTTTAATTAGTTTGATGTTTGATGAACAATTTTTTTTTTTAAAAGAGGGGGTTTGGGTGGGGGCCCGCCTAGCCTGCGTGCCACTGGCGGGGCGGTCCGCGCCTGCCAAACCCACGACCGTTTAGGAGTGGGCTTTTTAGCCCGGCCCATTTAGGCCCGCTGCCCGCCGGGCTTTGGCCCGCCCCACCCCGCCAGCCCGTATTGATAGCACTATGCAGGGTGCTTCAGATTGTTGTTCATGATATGTTATGAGTTTTAGGAATTTCATTTTAATTTACTTCGCAAATAATATTTTTGCTTGGGGACAAGCAAATGTTTTAGTGTGGGGGAATTTGATAGGCATATTTTACACTCATATTTTAGGTACATCTTTATAATAATTTTGCATTAGTTATTTAATATTATCTTATAATTAGTTTTTTTTATATATAATATATAAGAGGGGTGATCACATGTGACCATGTTGTTAGGTGTGGTCATATGGTCAATTATAGGTCATTAGATTATATAGATCCAATGAATCATATTAATCAAGATTTTTCCAGTATTTTCGGGCACATTCTCCTACCGGCGAATTGCAAAGGTAAACTAGTCATAAATCACCGGAATAGAGAAAATCACATTATTGTGTTTTTATTACACTATTGGTGCATGTTGTCAATATTGTTGGTGTATTCTGGAATCCGGCCGCTATAAATGACCACAGTAATTACCATAACACGGGAATACATCATTGGTGTATTTCACAGTGGTGTGTTTTATTACACTATTGGTGTATGTTGTCAACACTGTTGGTGTATTCTGGAACCCGCTCGCTATAAATGGCCATTGTAATTACCATAACACCCCCACTTACCAAAACGCGCAAAAATCCTCAGAATTACCACTGCCGTTAGATTAAACTGATTCAACGACACAGATACGACCACACCTAATGACATGACCACATATGAGCGCTCTTCTAATATATAATATATAATATATAGAATACATATTACGTACTATATATATATATATATATATATATATATATATATATATATGTATATATATACATATATGTATATATATACATATATATATATATATATATGCATATATATACATATATAT